>NC_025993.2:53310878-53594408 GCF_000442705.2 Elaeis guineensis
AGCCGGGCTCTGTCGCCAACTTCAACTGCTGGTAAGCTCCGTCCAGACTCCTACGGGAGCCGGACTTCGCACCTGACTTTAATTGCAGGAAGACTCCATCCGGACTCCTACGGGAGCCGGGCTCCGCCCATGACTTCAACCGTAAGGAGGGCGCCGCCCGGACTCCTACGGGAGCCGGGCTCCGCCACCAACTTCAGCCACCCGGACTCCTACGGGAGCCGGGCTCCGTCACCAACTTCAACCACTGATAAACTCCGCCTGGACTCCTATGGGAGCCAGGCTCCGTCACCAACTTTAACTGCTAATAAACTCCATCCAGACTCCTACGGGAGCCAGACTTCACACCTGACTTTAATTGCAGGAAGACTCCGCCTGGACTCCTACGGGAGCCGGGCTCCATCCACGACTCCGACCGCAAGGAAGACTCCACCCGGACTCCTACGGGAGTCGGGCTCCATCCACGACCCCTACCGCAAGGAGGACTCCGCCCGGACTCCTACGGGAGCCGGGCTCCGTCGCCAACTTCAACTGCTGGTAAGCTCCGTCCGGACTCCTACGGGAGCCAGACTTCGCACCTGACTTTAATTGCAGGAAGACTCCGCCCGGACTCCTACGGGAGTCGGGCTCTGTCCACGACCACTACCGCAAGGAGGACTCCGCTAAGACTCCTATGAGAGCCAGGCTCCGTCGCCAACTTCAACTGCTGGTAAGCTCCGTTCGGACTCCTACGGGAGCCAGACTTCGCACCAGACTTTAATTGTAGGAAGACTCTGCCCGGACTCCTACGGGAGCCGGGCTCCGTCCACGACTCCGACCGCAAGGAAGACTCCGCCCGGACTCCTACGGGAGTCGGGCTCCGTCCACGACTCAAACCGCAAGGAGGACTCTGCCCAGACTCCTACGGGAGCCGAGCTCCGTCGCCAACTTCAACTGCTGGTAAGCTCCGTCTGGACTCCTATGAGAGCCAGACTTCGCACCTGACTTTAATTGCAGGAAGACTCCGCCCGGACTTCTACGGGAGCCGGGCTCCGTCCACGACTCCAACCGCAAGGAGGAGTCTGCCCGGACTCCTACGGAAGCCGGGCTCTGTCGCCAACTTCAACTGCTGGTAAGCTCCGTCTGGACTCCTACGGGAGCCAGACTTCGCACCAGACTTTAATTGCAGGAAGACTCCGCCCGGTCTCCTACGAGAGCCGGGCTCCATCCCCGATTCCGACCGCAAGAAAGACTCTGCCCGGACTCCTACGGGAGCCGGGTTCCTTCCACGACCACTACCACAAGGAGGACTCCGCCCGGACTCCTATGGGAGCCGGGCTCCGTCGCCAACTTCAACTGCTGGTAAGCTCCGTCCGGACTCCTACGGGAGCCGAACTTCGCACGTGACTTTAATTGCAGGAAGACTCCGCCCGGACTCCTACGGGAGCCGGGCTCCATCCACGACCCCTACCGCAAGGAGGACTCCGCCCGGACTCCTACGGGAGTCGGGCTCCGTCGCCAACTTCAACTGCTGGTAAGCTCCATCCGGACTCCTACGGGAGCCATACTTCGCACCTGACTTTAATTACAGGAAGACTCCGCCCGGACTCCTACGGGAGCCAGGCTCCGTCCACGACTCCAACCGCAATGAGGACTCCGCCCGGACTCCTACGGGAGCCGGGCTCTGTCGCCAACTTCAACTGCTGGTAAGCTCCGTCTGGACTCCTACGGGAGCCGGACTTCGCACCTGACTTTAATTGCAGGAAGACTCCGCCCGGACTCCTACGGGAGCCGGGCTCCGTCCACGACTCCGACCGCAAGGAAGACTCCGCCTGGACTCCTACGGGAGCCGGGCTCCGCCCTCTGATGTGATTGAAGGGAGACTCCATCCGAACTCCTGCGAAAGCTGGATTCCATGCTCCTCTTGGATAGATGGCTAACTACCTCTCTCCGCCAGATGCTCCCGTCGGACTTCAGCCGGTAGACCTTCGCCCCCTGGCGCGCTGCAGTAACGGCCGCGATTCTGCTCCATTCCTTGCGGCAGATTCCACGCGGCTCTATCACTCCATGACCCTGCTCCACCTCCTGCGATGGATTCTACGTGGCTCCATCACTCCTTGGCGGGCCATAATAATGGCCACGGTCCTGCTCCACTTCCTGCGATGGATACCGCGCGATTCTCCTATCCTCTGGCAAGTCGCGACAACAGACGTCGCTCCGCTTCTCGTGGCAGACTCCACGTGGTAAGCCCCGGCAATAGCCACGGGTCCACCCCACTACTAGCCGCAACAAACTTTTTCTGACCATGGGCGGCCCACTATCAGACGGTTACAGGCGTCACCATCACTTTGTTGTCCCCTCCGCCTATAAAAGGGGGAACCCCAGATACGTTATTCTATAAGCTCTCGTTTTACCTAGAAACTTTGCTAAAATTTCCGTTCGAGCACTCCATTCTTGTTGAGGTAGAGAACTGACTTGAGCATCAGAGGGTCTTGCCGGAGCAACCCCACCTCCGGTTTAGACTTCTTTTGCAGGTCCCGGCGGCGACAGCGACTCCCTCGACTCCAGCTTCTCCGGCGCAAGCAGATTTTTGCACCAACAGGATTGGTGCTAGAGGAAGGGCTGTGTCTTCTCGATATCCTTGTTCTTAAAGGAGCGCTCAACAGGGCCACCTCTGATCATCTTCTCCGACATCCGCTCCTCATTTCCCCCACTGGGTCCTCGCCCGATGTCTTCTCGCGAAGCATCTACACAGCTACCCACGGTCTCTGTAGCCGTATCTTGGGCCTCGGTCCCGCTTCTGGTTTCCCGAGCCCCGCATCCTCCGGTGATGATCGCTGACACGGAGTGGCCGGACAACTGGCCTCCGACGGATTTCGCCAACACCATCTCGAGGGGATCCCGGCAGGAAGCAATCAACATACCGGCTGTACCTCCCAAGCGGCAAAAGATTGAAGAGTCCGTAACCTTCACTGATGAGGATGCCCAGGGAGTCCAATTCCCTCATGACAACATGGTCGTAGTTTCCTTGAATATAGCAAATTACGACGTCCGTCGCATCCTTGTCGATAATGGAAGTTCGGCCGATATCTTGTTCTACGATGCCTTTTCAAGAATGTCCATCCTTGACAGCCATTTGAGATCGATTAGCTCCCCCTTGGTAGGGTTTACCGGCGATGCCATTCCGACGGAGGGAATAATAACTTTGACTGTGGCCGCAGGTCAATATCCAAGACAATCCAGGGCTCTGGTGAATTTCTTGGTGGTGAAGGCACCGTCAGCCTACAATGCAATCCTCGGCCGACCTGGCCTCAATGCTCTCCGAGCCATCGTATCGACTTACCATTTGAAGTTGAAGTTCCCCACCAACCAGGGGATCGGAGAGGTCCGGGGAGACCAAGCCCTGGCCAGACACTGCTACAATATAGCCTTGCAAAGAAGCGATCAATCTGACCCCTGTCCTGTCCATGGATTGGATGCTCGCGATGACCTCATCGAAGAGAGGGGCACCCCAATTGAAGATCTGGTACCAATCTCTTTGGATGACGGGAACGCAGAGCATGTAGTGATGATCGGCTCCAACCTGGAGGAGGAGATGCGAACGTGGCTCGTTGATTTTCTACGAAGGAATGCGGATGTTTTCACTTGGGTCCCAGCAGACATGCCAGGGATTGACACGGAGGTCATGGAGCACTGCCTGGCCATCGATCCAAGACATCGACCAACAAAAGAAAAGATCCGAGGTCATGCACCGGAGAGGCAGAAGGCGATAGCTGAAGAAGTGGACAAGCTTCTTAAAGCCGGATTCATTAAGGAAGTCAATTATCCAGATTGGATTTCCAACATTGTCCTAGTCAAAAAAGCAAACGGCAAGTGGAGGATGTGCATAGACTTCAAAAAGCTGAATAAGGCCTGCCCGAAGGACAACTACCCCCTTCCCAGAATCGATCAACTGGTGGATGCGACCTCGGGCCATGAGCTCCTCACCTTCATGGATGCGTTCTCCGACTATAATCAAATTAGAATGATGCTGGAAGACAAAGAAAAGACAGCTTTCATCACTAATCGTGGCCTTTACTATTACAGGGTCATGCCTTTCGGCCTCAAAAATACAGGCGCAACCTACCAGCGGCTGGTGAACAAAATCTTCAAGGAGCAGATCGGCCGTAACATGAAAGTCTACGTGGACGATATGCTCGTAAAGAGCAAATCTTCCAGAGATCACGTCGCCGACCTCGAGGAGACCTTCGATGCTCTCCGGAAATATAGAATGAAGCTGAACCCAACTAAATGTGCTTTCAGAGTAACCTCAGGAAAGTTCCTGGGCTTCATGGTATTAGGGCGCGGGATCGAGGCCAATCCAGAGAAAATTCATGCCATCCAGGAGATGGCCACCCCAAAGTCGGTAAAAGAGGTTCAGCGCCTCACGAGGAGGATAGCGGCCCTTAATCGCTTCATCGCGAGGTCGGCCGAACGGTGCTTGCCCTTCTTTCAAACCCTCAAGCAGCCAAAGAACTTCTGTTGGACCTCTGAGTACCAATAGGCGTTCGAAGAATTGAGGAGCTACCTTGGCTCACCCCCACTGTTGGCAAAGTCGGAGCCTGGGGAGGAGCTATTTTTATACCCGACGGTCTCTCCCATGGCCCTTGCGGCTGTCCTTGTCAAAGAAGAAGCGAAAGTCCAACGGCCAATTTACTATGTCAGCCACGCTTTGAGGGACGCCGAGACCAAGTACACCAAATTAGAAAAACTAACTTACGCCTTGTTGATTGCAGCCCAGAGGCTCCGGCCCTACTTTCAAGGACACACCGTGACGTTGCTCACTGACCAACCGATCAAAGCAATTTTGCACCGGGCGGACGCCTCTTGGAGGATGGCAAAGTGGGCGATCGAGCTCACAGAATTCGACGTCAACTATCGACCCAGGCCAGCAGTGAAGGCCCAAGTGCTGGCAGATTTCATAGTGGAATGTACTATCCTAGGGGAGGCTGAATCTGAACAAAGTGAAATCGACGACCTGAAGTTCCGACCGAACTCCCCCAAAGAAGAAGCGGATCCCCCTGATCGCTTTTGGGCCCTCCATTTGGATGGGTCATCCAACATGTCAGGCGCGGGTGCAGGCCTAATCTTGGTCAGTCCAGAGGGAATCATCGTGGAGTACGCTCTGCGTTTTGAGTTTCCCGCAACAAACAATGGGGTGGAATATGAAGCTCTAATTGCGGGACTAAAGGTTGCCAAAGAGCTGGGAATAGACCAGCTCCAGGCCCACAGCAACTCTCAACTAGTGGTGGGACAAGTCAGTGGAAGTTACGAAGCACGGGAGGACAGTATGACCAAATACCTTGAAAGGATAAAGGAACTCGTCTCTGCCTTTAGCAGCTTCAACATCAAACAGATCCCAAGGTCAAAAAATACCAGGGCTGACCTCTCTAAGCTGGTGATGCTAGCTCCGGCCAAACTACCCAAGGGCGTTCTCTTTGAAGTTCTAAGGCGGTCGAGTACAGAAGAGCCACGGCCCATGTTGGAAATTGACCACGAGCCCAGCTGGGTCGACCCCCTGGTAATCTATCTCAGAGATGGAGTTCTCCCCCAGGATGCGAAAGAAGCTCGGAAGCTCCGAAACCAAGCCTCCCAGTACATCCTTTATGATGGCAAATTGTACAAGAGATCATACTCCTTGCTCCTCTTAAGATGCCTCCGACCTTCAGAAGCTGACTACGTCCTGTGGGAAGTGCATGAAGGAATCTACTAAAACCATTTGGGGGCTAGATCCTTATCCCACAAGTTGCTACGCCAAGGATACTACTGGCCGATGATGCATCATGATTTAATCGAATATGTCAGAAAATGCGATCGATGCCAGAGGTATGCTAACGTCCAGAGACAGCCTGCCACTGAGCTCACACCCTTGAGTGCCCCATGGCCTTTTGCACAATGGGGGATGGACATCCTTGGCCCCTTTCCTATGGCGTCTGGGCAGAGGAAGTTCCTCCTTGTAGCGATCGACTACTTTACCAAGTGGGTTGAAGCCGAACCACTGGCGAAAATCACAGAAGAAAAAGTGCAAGATTTCGTCTGGAAGTCGATTGTATGTAGGTTCGGTCTGCCCAGAACCCTAATCACTGATAATGGGCGGCAATTCGTGGGAGCAAAATTTGCTGAATTTTGCAAAGATCTAAACATCTCCCACAACTTCACATCGGTAGCCCATCCTCAGGCGAATGGCGAAGCTGAGGTAACTAACAGAACCCTTTTGCAGGAGATTAAGACAAGGCTCGAAAAGGCGAAGGGAACCTGGGCGGACAAACTTTATCATGTGCTGTGGGCGTATCGAACTACTTAAAGGCTGCCCACAGGGGAAACCCCCTTTGCTTTGGCCTTCGGTACGGAGGCCGTCATCCCAATTGAGCTTAAACTCCCGTCGGCGCGGGTCGTAGCGTTCGACGGACATCAAAATTTGCAAAGTCTTAGAGCCAACCTCGACCTGCTGGAAGAAAGGCGGGAGATAGCTCAGGTTCGAATGGCGGCCTACAGACAGAAAGTTGCTCGATACTACAACGCCCGGGTCAAGAACAAAGTCTTCAGAGCAGGAGACCTAGTGCTTCGACGAGCCACTGTCTCGCAGCCTCAGGATCGAGGGAAGCTCGCCCCTAACTGGGAAGGCCCATATCATATGAGGTCAAAGAAGTAGTTCGGCCCGAAACTTATTATCTCAAGGAGCTCGGAGGAGCCGACCTCCCGTGACCATGGAGCTCGAAAAACTTACGGATGTACTACCAATAACTTCATTTTAATTGAAAGTTGTATACTTGCACGTCTTTGGCGCTGTCCTACATCTACAGGACAATTCAAACAAACTGTATCAGAAACGAAAGGGAAACCTCATCCCGACAAAGTCGAAGGCCCGGTTCCATTTAGACCGGATGGGGGGGAGAGGCCCTGCAACGCCCACATGCGCCCCCACAGCCCTGTTAGGGACAGGAGGAGAACCTCGCCCTAACTTGAGCAAAGTCGAAGGCCCGATTCCATTTAGACTGGATGGGGGGAGAGGCCCTGCAACGCCCACATGCGCCCCCACAGCCCTGTTAGGGACAGGAGGAGAATCTCGTCCTAACTTGAGCAAAGTCGAAGGCCCGGTTTCATTTAGACCGGGTGGGGGGAGAGGCCCTGCAACGCCCACATGCGCCCCCACAGCCCTGTTAGGGACAGGAGGAGAACCTCGCCCTAACTTGAGCAAAGTCGAAGGTCCGGTTCCACTTAGACCGGATGGGGGGAGAGGCCCTGCAATGCCCACATGCGCCCCCACAGCCCTGTTAGGGACAGGAGGAGAACATCACCCTAACTTGAGCAAAGTTGAAGGTCCGGTTCCATTTAGACTGAATGGGGGGAGAGGCCCTACAACGCCCACATGCGCCCCCACAGCCCTATTAGGGACAGGAGGAGAACTTCGCACTAACTTGAGCAAACCTGAAGGCCCGATTCCATTTAGACCAGACGGGGGGAGAGGTCCTGCAACGCCCATATGCACCCCCCACAGCCCTGCTAAGGACAGGAGGAGAACCTCTCCCTAACTTGAGCAAAGTCGAAGGCCCGGACTCCTACGGGAGCCGGGCTCCATCCGCAACCCCAACCGCAAGGAGGACTTCGTCCGGACTCCTACGGGAGCCGGGCTTCGTCACCAACTTCAACTACTGGTAAGGTCCGTCTGGGCTCCTACGGGAGCCGGACTTCGCACCTGACTTTAATTGTAGGAAAGCTCCGTCCGGACTCCTACGGGAGCCGGGCTCCGTCCGCAACTCCAACCGCAAGGAGGACTCTGCCCGAACTCCTACGGGAGCTGGGCTCCGTCACCAACTTCAACTGTTAATAAACTCCGTCCGGACTCCTACGGGAGCCGGACTTCGCACCTGACTTTAATTGCAGGAAGACTCCGCCCGGACTCCTACGGGAGCCGGGCTCCATCCACGACTCCGACCGCAAGGAAGACTCCGCCCGGACTCCTACGGGAGCCGGGCTCCGTCCATGACCCCTACCGCAAGGAGGACTCCGCCCAGACTCCTACGGGAGCTGGGCTCCATCGCCAACTTCAACTACTGGTAAGCTCCGTCCGGACTCCTACGGGAGCCAGACTTCGCACCTGACTTTAATTGCAGGAAGACTCCGCCCGGACTCCTACGGGAGCCGGGCTCCGCCCACGACTTCAACCGCAAGGAGGGCACCGCCCGGACTCCTACGGGAGACGGACTCCACCACCAACTTCAGCCGCCCGGACTCCTATGGGAGTCGGGCTCTGTCACCAACTTCAACCGCTGGTAAACTTCGTCTAGACTCCTACGGGAGCCGGGCTCCGTCACCAACTTCAACTGCTAATAAACTCCGTCCGGACTCCTACGGGAGCCAGACTTCGCACCTGACTTTAATTACAGGAAGACTCCGCCCGAACTCCTATGGGAGTCGGGCTCCATCCATGACTCCGACAGCAAGGAAGACTCCGCCCGGACTCCTACGGGAGTCGGGCTCCATCCACGACCCCTACCGCAAGGAGGACTCCGCCCGGACTCCTACGGGAGCCGGGCTCTGTCGCCAACTTCAATTGCTGGTAGGCTTCGTCCAGACTCCTACAGGAGCCAGACTTCGCACCTGACTTTAATTGCAGGAAGAATCCGCTCGGACTCCTACGGGAGCCGGGCTCCGTCCACGACCCCTACCGCAAGGAGGACTCCGCCCGGACTCCTACGGGAGCCGGGCTCCATCGCCAACTTCAACTGCTGGTAAGCTCCGTCCGAACTCCTATGGGAGTCGGACTTCGCACCTGACTTTAATTGCAGGAAGACTCCGCCCGGACTCCTACGGGAGTCGGGCTCCATCCACGACTCCGACCGCAAGAAAGACTCTGCCCGGACTCCTACGGGAGCCGGGCTCCGTCCACGACTCCAACCGCAAGGAGGACTCCGCCAGGACTCCTACGGGAGTCGAGCTCCGTCGTCAACTTCAACTGCTGGTAAGCTCCGTCTGGACTCCTACGGGAGCCAGACTTCACACCTGATTTTAATTGCAGGAAGACTCCGCCCGGACTCCTACAGGAGCCGGGCTCCGTCCACAACTCCAACCGCAAGGAGGACTCCGCCTGGACTCCTACGGGAGCCGGGCGCCGTTGCCAACTTCAACTGCTGGTAATCTCCGTCCAGACTCCTACGGGAGCCGGACTTCGCACCTAACTTTAATTGCAGGAAGACTCTGCCCGGACTCCTACGGCAGCCGGGCTCCATCCACGACTCCGACCATAAGGAAGACTCCGCCCGGACTCCTACGGGAGCCGGGCTCCGTCCACGACCCCTACCGCAAGGAGGACTCCGCCCGGACTCCTACGGGAGTCGGGCTCCGTCGCCAACTTCAGCTGCTGGTAAGCTCCATCCGGACTCCTACGGGAGCCAGACTTCGCATCTGACTTTAATTGCAGGAAGACTCCGCCCGGACTCCTACGGGAGCCGGGCTCCGTCCACGACCCCTACCGCAAGGAGGACTCCACCTGGACTCCTACGGGAGCCGGGCTCCGTCGCCAACTTCAACTGCTGGTAAGCTCCGTCTGGACTCCTACGGGAGTCGGACTTCGTACCTGACTTTAGTTGCAGGAAGATTCCGCCCGGACTCCTACGGGAGTCGGACTCCATCCATGACTCCAACCGCAAGGAGGACTCCGCCCGGACTCCTACGGGAGTCGGGCTCCATCGCCAACTTCAACTGCTGGTAAGCTCCGTCCGGACTCCTACGGGAGCCGAACTTCGCACCTGACTTAATTGCAGGAAGACTCCGCCCGGACTCCTACGGGTGCCGGGCTCCATCCACGACTCCGACCGCAAAGAAGACTCCGCCCGGACTCCTACAGGAGCCGGGCTCCACCCTCTGATGTGACTGAAGGGAGACTCCATCCGAACTCCTACGAAAGCTGGATTTCAAGCTCCTCTTGGATAGATGGCTAACTACCTCTCTCCGCCAGACGCTCCCGTCGGACTTCAGTCGGTAGACCTTCTCCCCCTGGCCGCGCTGCAGTAACAGCCGCGATTCTGCTCCATTCCTTGTGGTAGATTTCACGCGGCTCCATCACTCCACGACCCTGCTCCACCTCCTGCGACGGATTCTATGCGGCTCCATCACTCCTTGGCAGGCCGTAATAATGGCCATGGTCCTGCTCCACTTCCTGCGATGGATACCGTGCGATTCTCCTATCCTCTGGCAAGTCGCGACAACGGACGCCGCTCCGCTTCTCCTGGCAGACTTCACGTGGCGCACCCCGGCAATAGCCACGGGTCCACCCCACTACTAGCCGCAACAAACTTTTTCTGACCGTGGGTGGCCCACTATCAGACGGTTACAGGCATCACCATCAGTTTGTTGTCCCCTCCACCTATAAAAGGGGAACCCCAGATACGTTATTCCATAAGCTCTCATTTTATCTAGAAACTCTGCTAAAATTTTTGTTCGAGCACTCCATTCTTGTTAAGGCAGAGAACTGACTTGAGCGTCGGAAAATCTTGCCGGAGCAACCCCACCTCTGGTTTAGACTTCTTTTGCAGGTCCCGACGGTGACCGCGACTCCCTCGACTCCAGCTTCTCCGGTGCAAGCATATTTTTGCACCAACAGGTTGCATAGCTGGGCAACAGGCACCATCCCGCATTTTGGCGTTGAAGATGGCACAACTAGTCTTGTGCCTCTCTGCATCATCAGGTGTGCCAAAGGCATCCTCCAACACTTGAAGCATGTCCTTTGGCTTAGCCATCTCAAATCTGTGACTAAACTCATTGCTCATGACAGCCAGCATGATGCGCGCACTGTGGTCCGATCACTGAGCCACTTTTGATAAGTGTCTCTGACTGTTCCACGTGCATTGGCAGCTGGCTCCTTAGGTACAGGATCCGTTATTACATAGAGGATCTGTTCATGCTCCAGGACTATCTTCAACTTTTGGTACCAGCTATCAAAGTTGGGTCCTATCAAATTTTCATTATCCAACAATGATCAGAGCGATAGGGAAATGACCATATCTGTACAAAGAAAAATCATAACCTAATTAGTAATTGATTCATTAAACCTAAAGATTTGGACTTTAATCAAAAGGTTTCTCCCACTATTTTATTCGAATTGGTAGCCTCTACCTCCAATTCGAAGAATTACCCTAATTCCTTAGTGGGTACTAGAATCCACTTAGACTGCACACAAGCTCAACTTTGGTTGGCCAACCCATGTACATCTAAGAGTAGATTCATAACCAATTATTTTTCTAAATAATTTTTAGTATTTTTAATTTTGCCCCAGTCCCTAATCAATAGGCTTTGGCCTCCACTAAAAAGGTCTGGTTAGGTCCAACCATTAACATGACCATACTTGGCCCATCTAGCCAATGAATGATTACGCCCAACTTTGGTTGGCTAACCTAACCACCATTTAGAAAGATGCAGTTAAGAAATCATCTTATGAATGACAATTTCATCAGTTGATAAGCACCAGACCTTTGAGCCTCCAATGATTATCCAACTGATGGACCCATTATCATCCACTTAATGGGAGGCTATGATCTAGTTATCACTATAACTATTTTATTTTAAGAACCTAATAATTTTAGAGGATTTAATTGATTTAGAGGAGGAGGTCAGATGAACCAGCTTATCATGATCCTCCCACTGGCTTCACCAAGTCAGCTTAAGGGAGACCATTAAAAGGGCTGGTCTAGGAGCACCTAAATCAGTCACACTAATTTACCTAGCTGACCTGGGTCAGCTCGAATAGTCAAGTGATCTGATCAAAATATAATTTCACCAAGAGGCCAGGTAAGTTCGATCGGTGGGAGGGTCTGCTAAAGCTTACCTTAGACACCATCAGAAATGGCCAGATAAGCAGGCTACCAATTAAAAATCACCGGTCTGGTTTACCTTAGTCACCAACTGGTTTAATTAGTTTTGATTAGATCAACCTAACAGTTTGTGCTAGATCACTTAGCCAAGAATCAAGTCCATTTGGTTCTCGTTAAAGACATGGACTTAACCAACTACAACTATTGTAATTGATCTAGAGAATCTTTGACATAATCTAAGATAATAATTGATTAGATTTAGTCAATTCTCTAATAAAATCCATCTTTAATCTAACCTTAGGTCTAACCCAATTAATGGATCTAATTTTCACTAACCCATTAACCCAATGTGTTATGGTTTGTGTCTTAGGTTCTTCAATTCACAATCCTAGAATCTAATCAAACAACTTCTTAATTCTCAGTTAAGTTTTGGGTTGAGGGTTGGGGTTCGGCTTTTAGAAAATAATTTTTATGTTTGTAAAATATTTTTACAATATGGTTCTACCAACCAAGTTGCATGTTTGATTCATAATCAAAATGCAAATGAAATAAGCATGAAACTACTTTAGATCTAATTTAAATAGGTTCATGTAATTGAAACAATTTCAACTTTAAACTGCGCAAATTTTTCAGACAAATATATGATGGTTCTTTGCACAAAAATTATTAATAAAGAGATTTTATTTTAGATTTAAATATTTTTTAAATCTAATAAATCATAAATTTTATCTAGATCACATCTAACAAATTTATGATTAAAGATAGATCTACACGAACTAGGACAACCTTTGCACTGTAAGGGGTAAACCTTACAGCAGGACAACCTACAGTTTGTGATTGATCTAAAAATTTTAATTTTAGATTTAACAATCAGATTATAAATTAGATCTAATCTAAGAAATAAATCAGATTATAAATTGAAAAAACTAGATTTAGGATTTCAGGGTTAGATCTTGAAATTTTTTTAAGATCAGGCAGTGGAAGACTAAAATAAATCAAAATTTATCTTATAAAATTAGAGAATTCCTAGATCTAAGATCCTATTACATGATTATTATATAAAATTAAATCAAAAATTAAAATATAAAAAGTAAGAACTATATGTTGATCATATCAACATGTTTCTATACTACATCTAATGTATGTAAAATATAATAGATCATATCTATTACCTTGCAAGTTAGACGTTCTAACTTTGCTGATCCGGGCTTGAGAATGATGTTGCGAGCTGCACATGCATTCGACCTCTAGGAGTCATCCACACATACTCACGAATCACGATCAGAAGTCCTGGTCCAGGAAATCAGTATAGTATGCTAGTACTGTGCTGATCCTTCTTCGATGGTTGATCAGATACCTCCTTCTTCTTAATTTAAACTTTTCTAAAGATAAAAAGTAAGAGAAGGAGTTTTAGATATGAGACACTCTCAAAAAACTCACAGATGGAGGAAGGGAAGAGGTGAACACAGCAACCTTAGAAGAAGACCCTCTTCTTCTTCTCTTTGCTCTAATCCAGACACTTAATTTTGTGTCTATTATATCTCCATGCCCCAACACTCTTTCTTCCTGATTTTTACATGCTCTAAAGGTCTCTCAATGCTCTATAATTCATAAAAATTCAAGAAAAAATTCATCTTAAATGATAAGATATGAAGAATCTTTGTCTAGGTCAAATACCTAGTCAAGAAAAATCCAAAGAGGGCAAGACAAGTGGTGCCCAACTCTTGGGCGCCCCCTCCTTTTTCTGCCATGGACCACTAGCAAAGGGTGCACAGTATGTGCCATAAAAGTCAAAAAAATCTCAAACAAAATTTGGATAAAATCAGTGCCATAAGGAAAGAGTTTTGGTTTCCTAAAATTCTATCTCATAGAATTTGAAATCCAAACTAATTCCTACTTTGACTTGGTCCACAACCACATTCGATGTAAGAGAGAAAGAGAGAAAATCTTTGGGCATGCATGAAGTCCTGAGAGAGAAGATTTTGTCACACAAAATAAGAGAGAGTGGGCAAGGGGGGCTAAGGTGGCGCAAGGTGGAATCCTAGTCTTACTAGGATTCAATCTATGACTTGTTCAAATTTGGTTTCTCAAATCAAATCAAACCAAAATCAAATCAACCCAATTAAAATAGATCTTAACTCAATTAAAAACCTAATTTAATCAGATTAAATTAGATTTAAATCTGATTTAATTTTTTAATCGAATTAGAAATTAGATTGACCCAAGTACTAATTGAACTAGGACCAGTTTTTTCTTGCACTTGGCTTATCCAATAAACCAATTGGACTTGATCCAATCAAGCCCAAATCAAATCTAATTAAATTATATTCAATTATACTTAATCTCATCCCATTAACTTAATCAAATTAAGCTAATTGATAATCAAATTGCTAATCGATCCTCCTACAACACTTGCACTAGGTTAAATGTCAATCGTATTGATCGTTTAACCCTAGAATGATTCTTAATCATTGATTAACCATCCAATTGGATCATGAACTCTAATATGTGTGATCTCATAGGTCTAAACCTAAGTTGATAGTATAGGAATAAATTTCTATACCAATCGAAGTGACCATCTAGCAATAGTACCCAACAGCCAGATAGGTCAAATGGGTAGAACAACATCCTTAGAACCCATGCGAATATAGTTTCCATATAATTCATCCCCTTGACCAAAATGCTCATAGGACACCTCAGAGTTCAACTATCAACTCTGATCAGGTTGTCCATATTGTATTTCAAAATATCAAATCCATCTGATAGATTATCCTGGCCAAGATTTTGTTAAATTAAAATACAGCGACTCATTCTTCTCCAACTCTTGGAGTGGTCAATCCCATCTTGATCATACTTTGACTTCACAAGTACTTGACTGTGCCCAGAAGCCTTCCATCACTGAATTAAAAATTTAGTTAGTCCAGTACCAAAGCACAGTGAGTTGCTTGCAAGTCACTGAGGCGATCTTAGGTCTATGGGACACTTATATCTATATCCCATCAGAGACATTCTCGACAGTAGAATACTCTAGAGTTGGTCATGTTCAATGATGATATACCCTTACATCTCACCTGTATGTCATACCAGTGTCTCCACACTCTTTGGTTAAGAGGACAACCAACCCATATGGCCTACAGCAACCTATGCTCGATAAAAGCTGTCGTCCTTATTAACAGCCCATCATTTGGTCATGAACAGTTTTAAGGACTAATCGATAAATCCTCTCTTTATCAAACCTAAATAGTCCTAAGGACTTCATCACAACAATGGAGTTCATTAGAAGATGAAAACTTGTGATGAAAATATCAAAAATATATTTTATTTCTTAACAAATTAATTACAATACAAGGTTGCTCAACCGTCAATAGGTTGACGATTGGCTTTTGGGACATATTTTCCAATATCTTTTGCCTTCTTCAAATCTCCTACTGACCTGCAGACCTTGCAATAAATAGTGAATATTGAAAGGGCTTTCAGTATCTAATATCCAGGTAGTAGAATCATAAATTAAGAAATTATAAAGTATTATTATATAATTACCTTGTTCGGCAACAACTTGATTCTTTCTCGACCTGTTCGGATCCAAGGAGGCAATATACTGAGGATAATTCCTCTTCCAATACCCCTTCTTCTTGCAGTAGAAGTATTCTATCTGACTCTGATCAGACTTGGGTTTCTTGGTCTGATTGGGTTTGGGTGTCCCAGCACTTTGCACCTTTTTTTTGTTCTTCTTCCCTTTCTTAAAGGGTCGAGGTCTAGAAGAAAACCCTCCCACTACATTCATCGACTCCTTGTAGAGTTGGTAATCTTTCTCAAAGTTCTGCAGCAACTCCAGCAAACCATGGTAGTTAACCGCAGGCTTTGTTATTCAAAAATAAATGAGAAAAGGGAGGTAGGGCTTGGGTAGAGAGTTCAGAATGACATCATTTTCTAGCTGCTCATGCAGAAAAAAGCCAAGCTTGCTTAAGCACTCAATTATCTTGATCATGTACAGTACATGATCGGTGACTGACGCTCATTCCCTCACTTGAGTATTGACGATGGCACAACTAGTCTTGTACCTCTCAACATTGTCAGGTTGCTAAAAGATTCGTTCAACATTTGCAACATGTCCTGTGACTAAGCATTCTCGAAATGATGGCTGAACTCATCATTCATTGCCGTCAGCATAATACAACGAACCATAGTTTGATCGTTGAGCCACTTCTGATAAGTGTCTCTGACTATGCTATGCACGTTCGAAGCTAGCTCCTCAGGTGCCGGATCTGTTAATACATACAAGATCCGTTCGTACTCCAGGACTATTTTGAGCTTTCGATGCCAGCTATCAAAATTTGATCCCATCAATTTATCACTATCTAATAGTGATCGAACTGACAAGGTGGTGGCCATAACTATAAAAGAAAAATTAAAACCTAATTAGTATATAAATTGATTAAGTCTAAAGATATGAATTTTAGTCTAAAGGTTCTCCCACTATTTTATTTGAATTGATAGTCTCTACCTCCAATTCGAGGAATTACACTAATTTTTTAGTGGATACTAGAATCCACATGGACTGCACATGGGCCCGAGTATGGCTCGACCAATCTCTATACACCCATGGGTAGGTTCTTAATCAATTATTTCACCAAACAATTTTTAGCATTCAATTTTACCCCAGACACCTCTTCAGCAGGCGTGTGGTGCCTCCACTGAAAGTTCTGATTAAGTCCAACCATTAACATGTTAGAATTTAGTGTATCTGACAAGCGAATCACCAGGCTTGAGTGTGGCTCGGCCAACCTGACCATAATCAGAAAGACACAACTAAATCAACATATTATGAATGATAATTCCTACAGACAGATGAGCATCAGACGTGTGGTACCTCCAATGATCATCTAAACTATTGGACTCATTATCATTCAACTTAATAGGAGGCTATGATCTAGTTATCACCATAACTATTTCATTTTAGAGACTTAACAATCTTAGAAAATTTAATTAGTTCAATTGAGAGGTGAGAAAAGACTTGATTAGTTAATCTTAATCCTCCCACTGACTTCACCAAGTCAGATTAAAGTGTTGGAAAATATGTCCCAAAGCCAATTGTCAGTCTGTTGACGGTTGTGCTATTTGATGTAATTGTATATGAATTAATTAATAAAATATTTATTTGATAATTTTCATCATTAGCTTGTACATCTTCTACATTGAACTTCTGTGTTATGATGAAAGTTCTTTGGACTATTTTAAATCGATAAAAGAGAATTTATCATTTAATTCTTAAATGAGTTTGCGATCAAATGATATACTATTACTAGGACAATAGATATATCAAGTATAGGTCGTCGTGTGCCATATAGGTTGGTTGGCCTCTTAACCAAGGAGCATGGAGACGCTGGTATGACAAATAGGTAAAATGTAAGAGTACATTTCACTGAACATGACCAACTCTGGAGCACTCTGCTGTCAAGAGTTACTCCGAAAGGATATGGGTATAAGTGTCCCTCCGACTTGAGATCACTATGGTGACTTGCAAGCAACTCACTGTGCTTTGGTGCCAGACTACCTAAATTTTTAATTTAGGATCAGAAGGTTTCTGGGCACAATCAAGTACTTGTGAAGTCGGTGCGTGAGTCAAGATGAAATTGACCACTCTAAGAGATTGGAGAGAATGCTTTGTGTTTCAATTTAGTAAGACCTTGGCCAGGGCAATCTTTGTGAGGAGTCACAGGATTTATCAGGTTGAGACACATAATGGATGTACTGTTAAGAGTTGACAGTTTAAACTCTCAGTCATTTTGGCATCAAGGATCAAAGGGATGAATTATATGATAACTATATCCAAATAAGTTCTTGAATATCACTTTACATATATTCGACCTATCCGGATGTCGAGTACTATTACTAGATGGTTACTCTGATTGGTACAGGAATTAGTTCCTATGCTACAGGCTTAGGTTCAAACCTATGGGGTCACATACATTAAAAATTTTTCTCTGATTACATGGCTAATCTGAAGAGTCTCAGTGGATGGGGACTCTAGTGAAGAGTCCCACTGGATGGGGACTCTACTGAAGAGTCCCACTGGATGGAGACTCTAGAGAAGAGTCCCACTGGATTTGGACTCTATCATTAATGGAAGATTAATTAGTGATTAGATCATTAATTAGCTTAATTTGATTGAGCATTAAAGTCTAGATCAAATTTGATTGAATTGGATTCAATCAGGTCAAGTCTGATTAGGTTATGAGATGACCTAATCGGTAAGGAAGAAGTGATCCTGATTTGATCAGGTCTATGACTCAATTAATTTATTGATTTGATCAAATTTAATTGAGATTGTAAGAGCCTAATTAGGTTAGATTCATCATATTTTATTTGGATCTAATTGGATTGGGTTTGAAAGAAGTCCAATTGGTTAAACCCTAAAGTCCCAAATGAGTGGGACTCTCTCCCTTGCGCTATCCAAATTATCTCACATTTTTTCTCACCGCATAAAATCAATTTGTGCATGAGAAAATTAAAAAATAATCTTTCTTTTATCATCCATTAAGGATAGGAGTTGGTTGGTTTTGATTTGAATTCAAATTGATTTGAATTTCAACCTAAAACCTTATCCATATCCTTCCACACGTCGGCAGTTTTGAAAGTGCCCATTGTGTACGAGAAAAAGAAGTCTTTTCAATTGATTTTTGTATCTAATTTTTTTTGGTAAGTTTCTATTTAAGTTAGATAAGGATGAGAAAAAGTTAGAGTTAAATTAAAATTTAAAATGGTTTGAATTGTAACAAACTCTAGCCCTTATCATGTCTTATCTGGTTTATGTGATAATCATAAAAAGGCCATAATTTTGTACACTAAAAGAAGAGAACTTTTCACCATGAGATACCAGAGAGAAAGTGGGGTGAAAATTCTTCTTTGAGATGTGAGCTTTGGGTGGGTTTCCATCTTTCTTGGCATGAACAAAAGAGGAGACCGTTCTCCTCTAGGGTGAGAGATCTAGAACTGTTCTAGGTTTTTGGGTGAGAAAAAAATCAAAGAAAATAGAGTCTTCATCTAATTTTTCTTCATCATCCAAAATCTTTCTCTAATCTATCTTTGATCTCAGAAAGGTCTGAGGTGGTCAAAGAAGAAGATCAAGTCAGATCTACCATCAGAAGCTGACTGCGCGAGCTAGCACTCCCGTGGAGGACTAATCGGTTCAAGGGGTTTTGTGTGGACCATCCGTAAAGGCCGAACGCTTGTGTGGCTGTGAGTGACCAGAGAGGACTTCCAGATCTATATTTTTGATCATGAAGTTTGACTATCCACACTCAGGTATTGGGTTCGGAATCCTAAAAGTGGTAGATTAGATCTATTACTAAATGCTGTTTTTGGTTCACATGCTTGTCATTTTAGATTCAAATTTTTATGCATATAAATTTTTATTATGGATCTATTTATAAAAGTTTTAAGATCAGATCTTATGTATGTATTTATAGATTAAATAGTTTAATCTAGTATTCTTTCGTTGAAAATTTTTTGAAATGCGTGCATGAAACCCGTATGCATCCCAACAGTGGTATTAGAGCCACGATTCGATATAACATGATATTATATATATTTAGATCTATAATTTAATTTAGATTAGATTTGATATATGATATTTAGATCTAAAATTAGTTATAGATCTGATTGCATAAACTGATATAAGATTGTCCTATTGTAAGGTTTACCCCTTATAGTGTAAAGGTTATCCTAGTTTGTGCTGATCTTTATAAAATCTGATTTTAATTTGAAATATATAAAATTTATTTATGAAGATTATTATCTGAGTTTGATATGATAAAAATATAATAATCAGATCTAAAATAATTTAGATTAGATCTAAATAATTTAGATTAGATGATCTGAGTAGTGAAGTAATCGGATCGAGTTTGTCACCAGGCCGTCTGGTCATAGGAGATAATAGAGATTAGATCTCTCTTTTTCTCATTTAATTGGATCCTCTTATGATATGTAGGGGTATCATTGTGACTATATCCCATGAAGATGAATACGAAAAGAAAACTTTACTTTTCTCAAAATCTTAAGATTATGTATATAATATATTATATGAAAAGTAGCTGCATCTAATCTTTAAA
The DNA here is from genome assembly GCF_000442705.2 of Elaeis guineensis. Classification (NCBI taxonomy): domain Eukaryota; kingdom Viridiplantae; phylum Streptophyta; class Magnoliopsida; order Arecales; family Arecaceae; genus Elaeis; species Elaeis guineensis. Next base: position 53,330,815 of record NC_025993.2, read on the forward strand.
AATAAAATCTAGAATCATGAACATGTTTAAAATAATTTTAAAATAATTTATGATTAATTTTATTACTATTTATATAGAGTTATTTTGATGTAAAATTATTGTAATTATTGTAGTTCGTCTGTTGAGTCAACTCAGTATTATTTGGGTTGACTCAAGATCCTGATTCCTCAGCTCAATTTTTGTTGAGCTGACTCATTATTATAGGCTAAAAATTATGATTAATAATTTATTATCAATGAGTCAACTAAGTCTTAGAACTTAATCGACCCATTGTGATGAGTAGGCTCAATCCAGGGGTGAGCCGATTCAAGTTTCAAATCTAAATAATTATGCATAAAATTAATTATAAAAATATTTTATAAAATTTAAAATATTTTTAAATATCGAACCTCTATCCACAGCTTCAAACTTAATTAAGAATTATTTTAAGCTTATTAGATCTAAAATTATGAATTAAAGATCTAATGTCATTCGCATAAAATATGGGTAATGGATTTATGGGTTTGCTTGATCAGGTCTTCCTAATTCGGTTAGACCTAGAGTTAGAATCAAAGATCAAATAGACTAAGAAGAGAAATTAGATTAAATCAAAATTTTTCTAGAGCCAATACAATAGTTATAGTTGATCGAGTCTATATTTTTTATTAGACCCAAATGGACTTTGATCTTGAGCTCGGTGGTTGAACCCAAATCCATAAGTAGATCCAATTGAAATCGATTAACCAGTTGATGTCGAAGGTAAGTTTGTCAGTCTTGATTGGTGGTCATTAATTGAGAGCTATTCATATAGATTGAGTCTATAACAAGTTAATGGCATATCCCTCCCACCGATCTCACTTACTTGGCCAACATGATGAATCAAGCTTTGATCAGATCGCTTAATGATTAGGGTTGACCCATGCTTACTAGAAAATCAGTTTGATTAATTTAGGTGCCCCTAGTTCGACTTGTCTTTATCCTCGACATGACTTGGTAAAATCAGTGGGAGGATTGATGACTTGTCAGTTGGACCGGTTTGTTTTTAGTCCACCCTGATCTGACTTGATGAAGTCAGTAGGAGGATTGAGATTAGTTGATCTATGTATTTAATTCTGATAAATATGTTTATCAAATTTTTTAAATTATTAGGTCCATAAAATGAGCTAGTTATGGTGATAACTAAATCATAGCCTTCCATTAAGGTGAATGATAATGGGTCCATTATTTCTGATTGATATTGCAGGTGCCATCCGTCTGATGTTTCTCTGAATAATGAAATTATTATTCATCATATGATGACTCTATTATCCTATCTGATGAATGGTTGGGTTGGTCGAGCCATACTCGGATCTGATTATTCATTAGTTAGAATCACTGAGTAGATTCATGTTAATGGTTAGGCCTAACCAGGACTTTCAGTGAAAGCCCATCGCCTACTGAAATAAAACCTGGGGTAAAACTAATTACTAAAAATTATTTAGAAAAATAATTGGTTAAGAACCTACCTATAGATGCATATGGGTTGGCCGAGCTATACTCGGGTCTGTATGCAGTCTGTGTGGATTCTAGTACCCACCAAAGAATTAAGGTAATTTCTCGAATTGGAGGTAGAGGCTATCAATTCGTATAAAATAGTGGAAGAACCTTTAGACTAAAGTTCATATCTTTAGGCTTGATTAATTCATATACTAATTAGGTCTGCATTTTTTTCTTTTCAGAAATGGCTAGTAATTTATCGCTCCACTCACTATTTGACAGTGATGAGCTTATTGGATCCAACTTCGATGGTCAATATTAAAAGTTGAATATTAGTCTTGAGTCCAATCAGCTAAAAAGTTTAGGACTGAATCGAGTCAAGCAGACTATGACCCAAATAAGCTAAAGAGAAATGAACAATTAATTGCTGATCAAGGTGCTTATGTGATAATACCTTATAATTTCTCCATATGTGACACTACTCTCGGATATTGGATATCAGAAGTCCAGTTTATATATGCAATTCGTTGCAAGGACTTCAAGTTAGTAAAAAAATTGAGAACGACGAGAGATTCCTAAATGTGAGAGATGGAAGTCAAGTTTCAATCTGGGTTTTAGGAGTTTTCGAGCTTGTTTTCAAGTCTAATAGTGTCATTTTAAGTGATTGTCACTATTGTCTATCTTTCTTGATGAATATAATCTCTATTGATCTTTTGGCCAAAGATGGTTATAGTTTATCAAGAAAGAATGCTTATTGTGATATCATTATGAATGATGTTACAATAATATGAGGATAATTAAGAAATGACATCTCTATATTGTCATAGTCTATGAGTGTAATGTACACTTCAAATAAATATCCAAAGTTAGATAATGTCACAGATGCCTACCTTTGGCATTGCAGGCTCGGTTATATTAACAAAAGCAAGATAAACAGGTTAGCACAAGAGGATATCCTCAATATCAATAATTATGAATTATTGTCGATCTGTAAGTCTTATCTTCTTGGAAAGATGACTAAGTCACCTTTTACTGAAAAAGGTGAACAAGCTAGTAAAGTTCTAGGTCTAATACGGAGTGATGTTTATGGACCTATGAACATTAGTGCCAGAGGAGGGTGTAGCTATTTCATTACGTTCACAGACGATCTATCTAGGTATGGATATGTCTACTTGATGAAACACAAGTCCGAATCATTTGAAATGTTCAAACAATTTTGTAATGAAATAGAGAAATAAACTGAAAAATGTATTAAGACTCTTTAGTCTGATCGAGGGGGTGAATATCTTTCTAGTGAATTTCTGACATATCTTAGAGAGAATGAGATTCTCTCATAATAGACTCCTCTAGGGATACCATAGTATAATGGTGTCTCAGAAAGAAGAAATCAAACTTTGTTGGACATAGTTTGGTCTATGATGGGGTTTGCAAGTTTGTCGATCTTCCTTTAGGGATATGCACTTGAGACAGCTTGTTTTGTACTCAATAATATTTTGAGCAAGTCAGTTAGTAAAACACCATATGAGATATGATCAAGACGTAGGCCGAATCTCACTTACCTTAAAGTCTGGGGGTGTCCGGCTTATGTCAAATGATTACAAACCAACAAGCTCGGACCTAGGTCCGATAAGTGTAATTTTGTAGGATACCCCAAGGAAACAAAGGGAAACTACTTTTACCTTCCTGCTAAATAAAAGGTATTTGTCAGCAGTAAGGCACATTTTTGGGAAAAGGAGTTTCTTAGTAAAGGAACAAGTGCCTCTAAAGTCAAGCTTGACGAAGTTCGACAGGTAGAAGAACCAATACCAGTAATTAAATCTGAACCAGATTTGATAAGATCAAATCTGAAACCTAATATACAAACATCCTTAAGGCGATCTGGTAGAGTACTGCATCAACCGGACAGATACCTAGATTTTTTGATTCGAGATGGAGATCCTGTTGAGCTTGATGAGAACAATGAGGATCCAGTCACCTATATGGATGCAATGTAGAAGTCCAACTTTGAGAAATGACTTGAAGCTATAAAATTTGAAATGGAGTCCATAAAGATCAACAATGTGTGGACATTGGTTGATCTACCTGAAGAGATAAAACCCGATCTACCTGAAGGGATAAAATCCATAGGGTGTAAGTGGGTCTTCAAAAGGAAAAGGGGCATAGACGGAAAGGTTGAGACCTATAAAGCCTGTCTAGTTGTCAAGAGGTATCATCAACATTATGGTATTGACTATGACGAGATGTTCTCTCCTGTGACAATGCTCAAATCCATTCGAATCATGCTTGCGATAGCAGCATATCTGGACTATGAAGTTTGACAAATGGATGTGAAGACAGCTTTTCTAAATAGAGAGCTGAATGAAGAGGTGTATATGATGCAACTTGAAGGGTTCACATCTACAATCGAGTCCAAGGTGTGCAAGCTTCAAAGATCTATTTATGGATTGAAGCAAGCATCTCAGAGTTAAAATATATATTTTGATAAGATGATCAGAACGTATGGTTTCATTAAAAATGGAGAGGAACCCTGTATATATAAGAGGGCTAATGATTTAGTACTTGTATTTGTTGTTTAATGTGGATGATATTCTCTTAATCGAAAATGATGTCCCTGCATTACAGAGAATAAAAATATGACTGTCGTCATAATTCTCCATGAAGGATCTGGGAGAAATAGCCTACATCCTAGGGATGAAGATCTATAGAGATAGATCTAAGAGGCTGCTCAAACTCTCCCAATCAACGTACATAGATACCATACTGAAACGATTCAGTATGGAGAATTTTAAGAAAGACTATCTTTCGATAGGCCAAGAAATTTTTCTCTCGAAGAAGAATTGTCCGACAACCCCTCAAGAGAGAGAGCATATGAGTAGAATTTCATATGCCTCAGTAGTGGGTTCTATAATATACGCCATGACATGTACAAGATCGATGTGACATACTCACTCGGAGTAGTGAGCAGATACTAATCAGATCCAGGTAAAAACCATTGAAAGATTGCAAAAACCATCCTTAAGTATTTGAGAAATACTAAGGATCAATGGCTCGTTTATGAAGAATCTGACTTGAAACTCATGGGATACACTGATTTCAATTTTCAGTCAGCTCGTGATGATAGTAAAAGTGTGTCGGGATACATCTTTACCCTAAATGGTAGAGCTGTCTGCTGAAAAAATTTTAAGCAGCACACCATAGCTGATTCTGTTTGCGAGGTGGAGTATATCGCAGCATCCGATGCTGCAAAGAAAGCTGTATGACTGAAAAAATTCATCATCGAGCTTGGAGTGGCCTCCTCTATCGATGGTCCAGTTCTGCTTTATTGCGATAGTACTGGAGCTATAGCTCAGGTAAAAGAGCCGAAGGCACATCGACGGACAAAGCATATTCTGCGTTGCCACCATCTTGTTTGAGAGATCGTGGATCAAGGTGATATCGACCTTCAGAAAGTCGACGGAAAGGATAATCTGACCGATCCATTAACTAAAGCCCTTACGGTAAAGAAGTTTGAAGATCACAAAACGAAGATGGGTATATGATACTGTATCGATTGGCTTTAGTACAAGTGGGAGTTGTTAGAAAATATATCCCAAAGTCAATCATCAGCCTATTGATGGTTGTACTATTTGATATAATTATATATAAATTAATTAATAAAATATTTATTTGATAATTTTCATCATAAACTTGTACATCTTCTACATCGAACTTCTGTGTTATGATAAAAGTTCTTAGGACTATTTTAAATCGATAAAAGAGGAATTATCGTTTAGTCCTTAAATGAGTTTGCGACCAAATGATATGCTATTACTAGGATGATAGACATATCAAGTGTAGGTTGTTGTGTGCCATATAGGTTGGTTGGCCTCTTAACTAAGGAGTGTGGAGATGCTGGTATGGCATTCAAGTGAAATGTAGGAGTACATTTTACTGAACGTGACCAACTCCGGAGCACTCTGCTGTTAAGAGTCACTCCGAAAGGATATGGGTATAAGTGTCCCTCCGACCTGAGATCACTATAATGACTTACAAGCAACTCACTGTGCTTTGGTGCCAGACTATCTGAATTTCTAATTTAGGATTGAAAGATTTCTGAGCACAGTCAAGTACTTATGAAGTCAGTGTGTGAGTCAAGATGGAATTGACCACTCCAAGAGATTAGAGAGAATGCTTTGTGTTTCAATTTACTAAGGCCTTGACCAGGGCAATCTTTGTGAGGAGTCACAGGATTTATCAGTTTGAGACACATAATGGATGTGCTGTTAAGAGTTGACAGTTTAAACTCTAAGTCATCCTAGCATCAAGGGTCAAAAGGATGAATTATATGGTAACTATATCCAAATAAATTCTTGAGTGTTGCTTTGCATACATTCGACCTATCCGAATATCGGGTACCATTACTAGATGGTTACTCTGATTGGTAGAGGAATCAGTTTCTGTGCTACCGGCTTAGGTTCAAACCTATGGGGTCACACATATTAGAATTTTCTCTCCGATCACATGGCTAATCTGAAGAGTCCCAGTAGATGGAGACTCTGGTGAAGAGTCCTATTGGATGGGGACTCTGCTGAAGAGTCCCATTGGATGGAGACTCTAGAGAAGAGTCCCACTAGATTTGGACTCTATCATTAATGAAGAATTAATTAATGATTAGATCACTAATTATCTTAATTTGATTAAGCATTAAATTCTGAATCAAGTTTGATTGAATTGGATTCAATCAAGTCAAGTCTGATTAGTTTATGAGATGACCTAATCGGTAAAGGAGAAATGATCCTAATTTGATCGGGTCTATGACTCAATCAATTTATTGATTTGATTAAATTTAATTGAGATTATAATAGCTTAATTAGATTAGATTTATCATATTTTATTTGGGTCTAATTGGATTGGATTTGAAAGAAATTCAATTGACTAAATCCTAGAGTCCCAAATGAGTGGGACTCTCTCCTTTGCACCATCCAAATTGTCTCACACCTTTTCTCACTGCATAAAATCAGTTTGCATATGAGAAAATCAAAAAATAATCTTTTTTTATCACCCATTAAGGATAAAAATTGATTGATTTTAATTTAAATTCAAATTGATTTGAATTTCAACCTAAAACCTTATCCATATCCTTCCACACGTCGGCAGTTTTGAAAAGTACCCATTGTGTATGAGAAAAAGAAATCTTTTCAATTGATTTTTATATCCAATTTTTTTGGTAAGTCTCTCTTTAAGTTAGATAAGGGTGAGAAAAAATTAGAGTTAAATTAAAATTTAAAATAGTTTGAATTGTAATAAACTTCAGTTCTTATCCTTGTCTTATTTGGTTTGTGCGATAATTATAAAAAGGCAATAATTTTGTGTGCCAAAAGAAGAGAGCTTTTCACTGTGAGATACCAGAGAGAAAGTGGGGTGAAAATCCTTCTATAGGTGGGTTTCCACCTTCCTTGGCGTGAACAAAAGTGGAGACCATTCTCCTCTCGGGTGAGAGACCTAGAACTATTCTAGATTTTTAGGTGAGAAAAAAATCAAAGAGAAGAGAGTCTTCATCTGATTTTTCTCTACCATCTAGCATCCTCCTCTGATCCATCTTCGACATAAAAAAAAGTTTGAGGTGATCAAAGAAGGAGATCAAGTCAGATCTGCCATCAGAAGCTGACTGCACGAGCTAGCACTCCCGTGAAGAACTGATTGGTTCGAGGGGCTTTGTGTGAACCATTCGTAGAGGTCGGATGCTTGTGCGGCTGTGAGCAACCAGAGAAGACTATCAGATCTATATTCTCGATCATAGAGTTCGACTACCCATGCTCAGGTATTATGTTCGGAACCCTAGAAGTGGTAGATTAGATCTATTACTAAATACTATTTTTGGTTCACATGCTTATCATTTTAGATTTAGATTTTTATACATATAAATTCATGTCATCGATCTATTTGTAGGAGTTTTAAGATTAGATCTTATGCATATATTTATAGATTAAATAGTTTAATCTAATATTCATCTATTAAAAAATTTTTGAAATACATGCATGAAACTCCTGTATATCCCAACATAAAGAAGATTAGGCATAAGCTGGTCCAGCCAACCAGTCATGAATCCTTATTTCATCAAGTCATAAAGAGGACTCAAAATAAGTTGAACTAAGGGCACCTAAATCAGTCATACTGATTTTCTAATTAGCATGGGTCAACCCCAATCATTAAGTGATCTAATCAAAATATAATTTACCATATTGGTCAGGTAAGTGAGATCGGTGGGAGGGATATACCATTAACTCGATATAAAATTAGTTTATGCAAATAGCTCCCAATTAATGACCACCGATCAAAGCTGCCATACTTATCTTAGACACCAACGGGTTAGTTATTTTCAATTTGATCAACTTATAGACTTGGGTTTGACCATGGAGCTATGATCAAAGTCCATATTGGTTTAATCAAAGATATGGACTTAATCAACTACAACTATTAAAATTGATCAAGAGAAGAAATTGACCCAATCATAATTAACTTTTAATTTGATTTGATCAATTACTAACATTGTCTATTGTGAATGATTTCTAACCCTAGGTCTAACCCAGTTAAATGGACTTGACTCAAGCTAACCCATTAACCCATGAATTATAAAATTAATGCCTTAGATCTTTGATTCTCAAATCTAGATCGCTTAATTCTCAATTAAGTTTTGGGCTGACATGGATTCAAGCTCGATGTTCAAAAATAATTTTTAATTTTATAAAATATTTTTATAATCAATCATCTAATAATCAAAATACTAATTTTATATCTAATATATATTATTTTAGATCTAAAATAAAATTTTAATTTTTTTTTTATTATTCATCATCATAGAAAAGATCGTGTAGTATCCTTACAGGCCATAGGAGATCTTATCGAATGGATAAATAGAGTTGCAAAATCCTGATTTCTTCTATGATCGAATGGCTATAAGGATCTATCCAATCAGATTACTATACTATTTAGATATAAAATTAATTATTTAGATCTAATCTAAATAATTAAAATTAGATTATATAAAGATCAGCACAAACTAGGACCACCTTTGCACTGTAAGGGATAAACTTTATAGCAGGACAACCTTATATCAGTTTGTGCGATCAGATCTATAACTAATTTTAGATCTAAATATTATATATCAGATCTAATCTAAATTAAATTATAGATCTAAATGCATATAATATCATGTCATATCGAATCGTGGCTCTGATACTACTATAAGATTGCGCACGAGTTTCATGCCTGCATTTCAAAAATTTTTAGCAGAAGAATATTAGATTAAACTATTTAATCTATAAATACATGTATAAGATCTGATCTTAAAATTCCTACAAATAGATCTATAACATAATTTTATATATATAAAAATCTGAATCTAAAATGACAAGCGTGTGAATAAAAAAATAGCATTTAGTAATAGATCTAATCTACCACTTCTAGAATTTCGAACCCAATATTTGAGCATGCATAGTCGAACTCCATGATCAAGTATGTAGATGTGGAAGTCTTCTCTCATCGCTCATAGCCGCATAAGCATCTGGCCTCTACGGATGGTCCACACGAAGTTTTTGGACTGATCAGCCCTCTGTGGGAGTGCTAGCTCGCACAGTCAGCTTCTGATGGCAGATCTGATGTGATCTCTTCCTTCGATCATCTCAAACCTTTCTGATATTAAAGATGGATCAAAAAAAAATTCTGGATGGTGGAGAAAAATCTAATGAAGACTTTCTTCTCTTTGATTTTTCTCTCACCCAAAATTCCTAGAACAGTTCTAGGTCTCTCACCCGAGAGGAGATCGATCTCCTCTTTTGTTCATGCCCAGAAAGAAAAAAACCCATCCAAAACTCATGCCCCAAAGAAGGCTTTTGACCCTTCTTTCCCTTTGGTATCTCACGGTGAAAAGCTCTCTCTTGTTGGCGCACACAATTATGGCCTTTTTATGGTTGTCGCATAAACCAGGTAAGATAGGATAAGAGCTGGAGTTTGTTGCAATTCAAATTATTTTAAATTTCAATTTGACTCCAATATTTTCTCACCTTTATCTGACTTAAAGAGGGACTTATTAGAGAAATTTGGGCATAGAAAACAATCAGGAACACTTCCTTTTCTCGCACACAATGTGCACTTTCAAAAGAAGCCGATGTGTGGAAGGATAAAGATAGGATTTTAGGTTGAAATTCAAACCATTTTGAATTCAATTCAAAACCAACCAAAATCTATCCCTAATGGGCGACAAAAGAAGGGTTAGCTTCTAATTTTCTCACACACAAACTAATTTTATGCGGTGAGAAAAGACATGAGACCTTTTGGGTGGCACAAGGGAGAGAGTCCCATTCATCTGGGACTCTAGGGTTTAACCAATTAGATTTCTTTCAAATCTAATTCAATTAGATCCAAATAAAATATGATGAATCTAATCTAATTAAATTTCTATAATTTAAATTAAATTTAATTAAATTAATAAATTAATTGAGCTATAGACCCAATCAAGTTAAGATCATTTCTTTCTTACCGATTAGGTCATCTCATAACCTAATTAGACCTGACCTGATTGAATCCAATTCAATCAGACTTGATCCAGACTTTAATGCTCAATCAAATTGAGCTAATTAATAATCTAATTACTAATTAATCTTGTATTAATGATAGAGTTCAAGTCTAGTGTGACTCTTCACCAGAGTCTCCGTCTAGTGGGACTCTTCAGTAGAGTCCCCATCTAATGGAACTCTTCACCAGAGTTCCCGTCCACTAGAACTTTTGAGATTAGCCATGTGATTGGAGAAGAACTTCTAATATGTGTGACCCCATAGGTTCAAACCTAAATTGATAGTATATGAATAGATTTCTGTACCAATCAGAGTATCCATTTAGCAATGGTATCCGACGTCCGGATAGATCGAATGTATGCAAAGTAATACTCAAGAACCTACTTGGATATAGTTACCGTATAATTCATCCCTTTAACCCTTGATGCTAGGATGACTTAAAGTTTAAACTATTAACTCTTAATAGTATATTCATTATGTGTCTTAACCTAATAAATTCTGTGACTCTCACAAAGATTGCCCTGGCCAAGATCTTACTAAATTGAAACACAAAGCATTCTCTCCAATCCTTTGGAGTGGTCAATTTCATCTTGATTCATGCACCGACTTCACAAGTACTTGATTGTGTCCAGAAATCTTTCGATCCTGAATTAAAAATTCAGATAGTCTGGCACTAAAGCACAGTGAGTTGCTTGCAAGTCATCATGGTGATCTCAGATCGGAGAGATACTTATATCCATATCCCTTTGGAGTGACTCTTGACAGTAGAGTACTCCAGAGTTGGTCACGTTCAGTAAAATATACTCCTACATTTTACCTGCATGCCTTACCACTGTCTCACACTCCTTGATTAAGAGGACAACCAATCTATATGGCACATAATGACCTATACTTGATATGTCTATCATCCTAGTAATAGCATATCATTTGATCGTGAACTCATTTAAGGACTAAATGATAAATTTTTTTTTATCGATTTAAAATAGTCCTAAGGACTTTCATCATAAAACAAAAGTTTGATATAGATGATGTACAAGCTTATGATAAAAAATTATCAAATAAATATTTTATTAATTAATTCATATACAATTAAATCAATAAGCTCAACTATCAACAGATTGACAATTGAGTTTGGGTCACAATTTCCAACATCATCCCCAATCTCTTGTGGTTCAGGGACATCAAGAATATAAGAGAGCTTCTTCTGAGTGAGTATAATTTTTAAATTTTTCAACCAGTCTACATAGTTGGGATTGATCAACTTGTTGGAATCTAAGATTTCTCGCAATGATAATAAAGATGCCATATATAGAATTTAATCAATAATAAACAAAGAACATTACATAAGCAAACAACTCATGATAATTTACACAATTAAATAAGATCTTTATATTTAATTGTGCCTCTCACTATTTTATCGAATATCATAACTCTTTACCATGATGAATGAGACATATTGTATATTTATCTTAGTGGGATTAAGATCCTAATTCCTCATAATGATCTTGTGTTAACACAACAAACCCTTATGAGTTCATAGGTAGAAAACTCTTTCCAATTACATCTCATGTAATTTTCAATATTATATTTTGGCCTTTCAAATATTATTAATCTTGTGGTAACACAACAAACTATAATATTTTAGTTAAGTAAGACCCTTAACTTTAATACAGTCAAATTTGAATATAATTGCCCTTGTGGTAACACAACATAGCAGTATATCCAAAATTACTATAAACATCTTTTATGCACTAAGATTATATTATATCAATCCTTATGATAAGCATTATGGTAATACAATAAGCTTGGCATAGTTCACCATGTAATATTAACCTAGCAAGAAAGAAGGCCCTTAGTAGTGTTTTCAACATTTGAGTTTTTTAATATCAAGATCACTTAACCAAATTGGCCAGGTAAGTAGGTGGGGGTCTCCCCATTGCTTTTCTTAGACCCTAATAAATTGGTCAAGTTAGACAACGAAACCAATTAAAGAACCACCTTTAGCACTTTTCTAGACATCAATTGATCAATTGATCAAGAATTAGTTGACCTATAGCTACTTATCACTACCACTTAATATAATTTTTTATGAGGGCTTCTTTGGTCTCATGCACATTCTAATAATGCTAATGCACACTAATATATATCAGCATTAAATATTCTATATATACCAGTGTAACATATGAACATTAATTATCCTAGGACAATCTTGCAGCATTACCCCGTTATGCTAGGACAATCTTATTTCAGAATGATGAAGTGATGGATCCAATATGCATCAATTCATATCATCATATGAAAGCATAATTCATAGCATACTTAATTTTATAGCATGAATCATAATATGCATCACATAAATATTGTGTATATATGATTAAACCAAACAAGACCGGCTTGGATACCACTGTAGGGTTTCAGAGAGAACATACACAGCAGAAGTATAATGAATTTCAAAAATTTAAACTAAAAAATTTTAAATATTAAACTCTTAAATCAGTACCTTCTTGATGATTAACAATCATATAACATGTATTCATAACAAAATTTAAGGTATAGAAGAATATCTGTAACGCTTATTCTAAAAATCCGACAAAACCTCCACCAGATGCCCAAGCATTTGCCCTCCAACGGTGATCCACAAAGGGCTACGATCAAGACACCAACTCCTTAGGATGATTTTTTCTCCAAACTTCTCACTCTAAGAATTTTTTTAGGCAGTAGAACCTCAAGACCTTTCCTCTCCTCCTAGCCTTCCTATCTCTATCTTTCTTCTCTCCTTGTCTTCCTCATATCTCTTCTTAGGCCCTTGTCCTAAAATCAGATTTATCCTTACTATTTTTGGACTTGTCCTAATAAGGAAAGGAAGAGACTAATTGAACAATAGGGAGAGAGGTGTAAGAAAGAAGAGATGAAATTAGAAATTCGAATGAATAAAACCTCGACGCAGCCCCCTTTATATAGTTAGCGACAAGATGCATTCAGATTTGACTCGCGCCCTCTCTATGCGACATCTCGCACCCATCCAAATTTTCTCATGCCCCAAGTCAAATTTTCACACCCGTATGAAAGCACATGACATGTGGCAAACATCGAGAAAGGTATCCAAGAGTTGCTTCATGCAGAAAGTCTCTTCAGAAAAAATTTCTCGATATTTCTCTGATGCATCACGAGGCTTCATTGGGCAGCATTTTTCTCCACCATAGATCTACGCATTTTGGCCATCCAAGGGACCACAATTGAGGTGCTAATCAGAAGATGACATAGAGAAAAATTCAAGATTTAAGGTGGTGTGAGTCAATTTTAAGAGTCCTTAACAGATTGGACTCTAGATGGCACATGGATTGACTTGGCTAGGTTTCCAATTCCTATCAAATTTTCACATTTAAACCATGAAGTGATTTAGCCATAGAAGGACTTGTCTACACCTAGAATTAAATCATGATTCTCCAAAAAATTTCTTCATCATGGAACCAAGAGATAAATATGAGGAAGGGGCATCCCATCTCATAGGACGCCAACACATCTTTTGCGCACAAAATAGATCCCATGTGCAAGAAAAAATTCTTGGCACATGGGGAGCTAATTTTATGACACCTAATCCCTAGTTTATCTAGCTATGAGTTGACCCAACTCAAACCCAAAATTGATTTGACTCAATTTGGATTTAATTAGCCTAATTTGGAATCAATTTCGAGCCTGATTCGAAATAAGGAGCTAGGATTTGCAACATGTGCTAGAATGTCTATCTTGCGAACATGATCTAATTCAATTAAACCTCTGATCAATTTTTTTTATGTGTGACCCATTGGGTTCCACATCTAGCCAGTAGTGGGTTTGAGTGTAAGTCGATCTGATTTGATTAGAATTTAATCTAATCGATCTAAGTCCAAATGAGCTAATCTGATTTCAGCAATTAGAATCCTTTTTAATTGACGATCAAATTGAACTCTTTAATTCAATCAAATCCATAAGACAAGATTGATGTCTAGCAACGTATCATGTCTACTTGAAAGATATAAAATTTTGATAAAAATATCAAAAATATCCTTCAGCGAAAAGTTACCATGCAATTCGATCCTGTGATCAACCTACATCCCGAAAATGATTCTAGATGTTGGGTATAAAATACAAACAGTCGAAGTTCTCGGCGGGATTGACCATTGCATGCTCCGTCCACAATTTCGACCGCAAGGAGGACTCCGCCCGGACTCCTACGGGAGCCGGACTCCGTCGCCAACTTCAACTGCTGGAAAGCTCCATCCGGACTCCTACGGGAGCCGGACCTCGCACCTGACTTTAATTGCAGGAAGACTCCGCCCGGACTCCTACGGGAGCCGGGCACCGTCCATGACTTTGATCGCAAGGAGGACTCCGCCCGGACTCCTACGGGAGCCGGGCTCCGTCGCCAACTTCAATTGCTGGTAAGCACCGCCCGGACTCCTACGGGAGCTGGGCTCCGTCCACGACTTCGACTGCAAGGAGGACTCCGCCCGGACTCCTACGGGAGCCAGGCTCCGTCGCCAACTTCAATTGCTGGTAAGCGCCGCCCGGACTCCTACGGGAGCCGGGCTCCATCCACGACTTCGACTGCAAGGAGGACTCCGCTCGGACTCCTACGGGAGCCTGGCACCATCGCCAACTTCAACTGCTGGTAAGTGCCGCCTGGACTCCTACGGGAGCCGGGCTCCGTCACCAACTTCAATTGCTGGTAAGCACCGCCCGGACTTCTACGGGAGCCGGGCTCCGTCCACGACTTCGACTGCAAGGAGGACTCTGCCCGGACTCCTACGGGAGCCGGGCTCCGTCGTCAACTTCAACTACTGGTAAGCACCGCTCGGACTCTTACGGGAGCCAGGCTCCATCCACGACTTCGACCGCAAGGAGGACTCCGCCCGGACTCCTACTGGAGCCGGACTCCGTCGCCAACTTCAACTGCTGGTAAGCTCCAGTCGGACTCCTACGGGAGCCGGACCTCGCACCTGACTTTAATTGCAGGAAGACTCCGCTCGGACTCCTACGGGAGTCGGGCTCCGTCCACGACTTTGACCGCAAGGAGGACTCCGCTCGGACTCCTACGGGAGCCGGGCTCCGTCGCCAACTTCAACTGCTGGTAAGCTCCATCCAGACTCCTATGGGAACCGGACCTCGCACCTGACTTTAATTGCAGGAAGACTCCACCCGGACTCCTACGGGAGCCCGGCTCCGTCCACGACTTCGACCGCAAGGAGGACTCCGCCCGGACTCCTACGGGAGCCGGGCTCCGTTGCCAACTTCAATTGCTGGTAAGCACCGCCCGGACTCCTTCGGGAGCCGGGCTCCGTCGCCAACTTCAACTGCTGGTAAGCTCCATCCGGACTCCTACGGGAGCTGGACCTCGCACCTGACTTTAATTGCAGGAAGACTTCGCCAGGACTCCTATGGGAGCCGGGCTCCACCCATGACTTCGACCGCAAGGAGGACTCCGCCCGGACTCCTACGGGAGCTGGGCTCCGTCGCCAACTTCAAGTACTGGTAAGCTCCATCCGGACTCCTACGGGAGCCGGACCTCGCACCTGACTTTAATTGCAGGAAGACTCCGCCCGGACTCCTACGGGAGCTGGGCTCCGTCCATGACTTCGACCGCAAAGAGGACTCCGCCCGGACTCCTACGGGAGCCGGGCTCCGTCGCCAACTTCAATTACTGGTAAGCGCCGCCCGGACTCCTACGGGAGCTGGGCTCCGTCCACGACTTCGACTGCAAGGAGGACTCCGCCCGGACTCCTACGGGAGCCGGGCTCCATCGCCAACTTCAACTGCTGGTAAGCACCGCCCGGACTCCTACAGGAGCCGGGCTCCATCCACGACTTCGACCGCAAGGAGGACTCCGCCCGAACTCCTACAGGAACCAGGCTCCGTCGCCAACTTCAACTGCTGGTAAGCTCCATCCGGACTCCTACGGGAGTCGGACCTCGCACCTGACTTTAATTACAGGAAGACTCCGCCCGGACTCCTACGGGAGCCGGGCTCTGCCCACGACTTCGACCGCAAGGAGAACTCTGCCCGAACTCCTACGGGAGCCGGGCTCCGTCGCCAACTTCAACTGCTGGTAAGCTCCATCCAGACTCCTACAGGAGCCGGACCTCGCACCTGACTTTAATTGCAGGAAGACTCTGCCCGGACTCCTACGGGAGCCAGGCTCCGTCCACGACTTCGACCGCAAGGAGGACTCTGCCCGGACTCCTACGGGAGCCGGGCTCCGTCGCCAACTTCAATTGCTGGTAAGTGCAGCCCGAACTCCTACTGGAGCCGGGCTCCGTCCACGACTTCGACCGCAAGGAGGACTCCGCTCGGACTCCTACGGGAGCCGGGCTCCATCGCCAACTTCAACTGCTGGTAAGCTCCATCCGGACTCCTACGGGAGCCAGACCTCGCACCTGACTTTAATTGCAGGAAGACTCCACCCAGACTCCTACGGGAGTCGGGCTCCGTCCACGACTTCGACCGCAAGGAGGACTCCACCCGAACTCCTACGGGAGCTGGGCTCCGTCGCCAACTTCAACTGCTGGTAAGCTCCATCCGGACTCCTACGGGAGCCGGACCTCACACCTGACTTTAATTGCAGGAAGGCTCCACCCGGACTCCTACGGGAGCTAGGCTCCGTCCACGACTTCGACCGCAAGGAGGACTCCGCCCGGACTCCTACGGGAGCCGGGCTCCATCCCAACGTCAATTGCTGGTAAGCGCCGCCCGGACTCCTACAGGAGCCGGGCTCCGTCCGTGATTTCGACTGCAAGGAGGACTCCGCCCGGACTCCTACTGGACCCAGGCTCCGTCGCCAACTTCAACTACTAGTAAGCACCGCCCGGACTCTTACAGGAGTCGGGCTCTGTCCATGACTTTGACCGCAAGGAGGACTCTACCCGGACTCCTACGGGAGCCGGGCTCCGTCGCCAACTTCAACTGCTGGTAAGCTCCATCCGGACTCCTACGGGAACCGGACTTCGCACCTGACTTTGATTGCAGGAAGACTCCGCCCGGACTCCTGCGGGAGCCGGGCTCCGTCACCAACTTCAACTGCTGGTAAGCTCCGCCCGGGCTCCTACGGGAGCCGGGCCCCGCCCCCGGCTGTGGCTGAAGGAAGACTCCATCCAAACTCCTGCGAAAGCTGGATTCTGAGCTCCTCTTGGACAGATGGCTAACCATCTCTCTCCGCCAGACACTCCAGCCGAATTTCAGCCGGCAGATCTTCGCCCCCTGGCGCGCTGCAGTAACAGCCGTGATTCTGCTCCATTCCCTGTGACAGATTCCACGCGGCTCCATCACTCCATGACCCTGCTCCACCTCCTGCGACAGATTCCACGTGGCTCCATCACTCCTTGGCAGGCCGTAATAATGGCCACGATCCTGCTCCACTTCCTGCGACGGATACCGTGTGATTCTCCTATCCTCTGGCAAGTCGCGACAACGGACGCCGCTCCGCTTCTCGTGGCAGACTCCACGTGGCATGCCTCGGTAATAGCCACGGGTCCACCCCACTACTCACCGCAACAAACTTTTCCTGACCATGGGTGGCCCACTACCAGACGGTTATAGGCGTCACCATCAGTTTGTTGCCCTCTCCGCCTATAAAAGGGGGAACCCCAGATACGTTATTCGATGAGCTCTCATTTTACCTAGAAACTCTGCTAAAATTTTCGTTTGAGCACTCCATTCTTGTTGAGGCAGAGAACTGACTTGAGTATCGGACGGTCTTGCCGGAGCAACCTCACCTCCGGTTTAGACTTCTTTTGCAGGTCCCGACGGCGACCGCGACTCCCTCGACTCCAGCTTCTCCGGCGCAAGCAGATTTTTGCACCAACAGGATTGGCGCTAGAGGAAGGGGCCTGTGTCTTCACAGTATCCTTGTTTTTAAAGGAGCGCTCAATGGGACCCCCCCGGGCATCTCTTCCGACGTCCCCCCCCTCTTTCCTCCACTTGGTCCTTGCTCGATGCCTCCCCGCAAGGCATCCACGCGATGATCCATGACCTCCATGGCTAGATCTCAAGCTCCGACCTCACCTCTTGTTTCCCAACCTCCTCCTCCTCCTCCGGTGATGGCGGTCGGTGTGGAGCAGTTTGATCTGCTAGCGTAGCAGGTCAGAGGTCTCACTGAAGCTGTGCAGGCTATGCAGCAGCAGCAGCAGCTGCAGGCATCAGTGCGCCTGGAAAGGATGTCGCCGGAACACCAGAATCCAACGGCGGGGCAGGCCACTTGGGCCAGCCGTCCCGTCTTTCCTGGGAAAATGAACCCGAGGATGGAGAGCCCTCAATCGGACCACGACTCCACCCCTGGAAGATCCCTGCCCCCATTCTGTCAGAGGACCCTCGAGACTCGAAGTCGAGAGGATTTTCTAGACCGGAGGCTCCAAGAGATGAACCGACGGATCGAAGAACTCCGCCATGCTCCTCCCGCTTATGGTGAGGATATTTGCACTGACCCCCCCTTTTCTCAAATGATCATGCAGGAACCAATCCCGCCAAACTTCAAGCTCCCCCAGTTCGAAAGCTACGACGGGGCTTCGGACCCGATTGATCATCTGGAAGCCTTCCGAACGATGATGCTGCTTCATGGCGCTCCCGATGCCATTCTATGCCGAGCCTTCCCATCCACCTTGAAGGGAGTGGCGAGAAACTGTACTCAACTCTGAAGCTGGGTACCATCTTTTCCTTCAATCAGATGAGCCACCAATTCGTGGCCCATTTTGTTAGCAGCCGGTGCCCCCGGAAGGGTTCAGAGTCCATCATCAATATCAAGCAGAGGGAAGGGGAGTCCATTCGGGCCTACATCAACCGTTTCAACGTCGCGGCACTGGAGGTCCGGAACTTGGACCAATCAGTCGCAATGGCCGCTCTGAAGGGCGGCCTTCAGAAGAATGACCTTTTGTTCTCCCTGGAGAAGAAGTACCCCAAGGATTTTGCTGATTTGTTGGCTCGGACTGAAGGGTACGCCCGAGCGAAAGAAGCATTCAAAATGAAGGATGAGGAGACCGCGAGAGAGTGGTAGGCGGGAGACTCAAGCAAGCCCGCAGTCGAAAAAAAGTTGAGAGAAGCTCGGCCGCATTCTCGATCCCCCCTAGGACAAGCGTGCCCATACTCCACCCCGGGTGCACAGGCAGAGGAGTCCGGATCGTGGGGTTCGGCAGGGTTCTCCATCGAGAAGGTTCCGCAACTATGCCCCCCTCAAAGCCTCGAAGACTCAGGTACTGATGGAGGTCAGGGAGCAGCTCCCTAGGCCTGAGAGGATGCGCACAAACCCTGGGAAGCGCAACCCCAACAAGTTCTGCCTCTACCACCATGACCACGGCCACGACACGGAGGAATGCATCCAGCTCCAAGACGAGATCGAGGAGCTCATCCGGCGAGGTCGACTCGACAGGTTCATCTGATGCCGGCCTGAGGGTAGAGGAGATCGGCCAAGGGCCCTACCGCAACCTAAACCGTCAAGAGGGGAGGAGCAGCCCGGAGATTGGCCTCCCATCGGGACCATCGACTCCATCGCCGGAGGGCCTCAAGGAGGAGCAGACCTTCCACAACCATGGGGCTCGGGAAACCTGTAAATGTATCGCTTATGATTTCGTCTTGAATCTAAATTTCTTTCGACTTGACATGCTCCTCCCATTCGACATGGATTTGTCACGACTGGGTATAACCCCTTCAAATGCTTAAAACAAAGTTATGTTAGGAACGGAAGGAGAACCTCATCCTAACATACCTAAAATGAAAGTCCGATTATCTTGAGATCGGATTGGGGGAGAGGCCTTACAACGCCCTAATGTGCCCCCACAGCCATGTCGGGAACAGGAGGAGAACCTCGTCCTGACATGAGCAAAGTCAAAGGTCCGATTCTTTTAGACCGGATGGGGGGAGAGGCCTTACAACACCTTAATGCGCCCCCACAGCCATGTCAGGAACAGGAGGAGAACATCGTCCTGGCATGAGCAAAGTCAAAGGCCCGATTCTTTTAGACCGGATGGGGGGAGAGGCCTTACAATGCCCTAATGTGCCCCCACAGCCATGTCAGGAACAGGAGGAGAACCTCATCCCGACATGAGCAAAGTCGAAGGCTCGATTCTTTTAGATCGGATGGGGGGAGAGACCCTTGCGATGGCCCCTATGTGTCCCCGCGGCCCCGTTGGGAATGGAAGAAGAACCTCATCCTGACGGTGATGAAACCCGGCCGTCCGACAAGATCGGATGAAGGAAAAAGGCCCCTCAGCGGCACCTTCATACTCCTACGCAACCCCGCAAAAAGTGAGGGGGGGCCCTCACTCTGAAAAGAAAAGAGAAATTAAAGAGGAAGAGCGACGAGCTACGTCGGAAACAGATGAAGGACAAACCACACCAAAGACCTAAGGAACCTCATCTGAACAAAGACGGGGAGTTCCTACCAAACATCCCCGGCCTCTAAGAAGGCTCTCGACACAGGTCAAAAAGACAGCGACGTCTCTGAAGTAATGCGGAGTTCGGACCACCAAGCTCGTGCCTGCGGCCATGAACGATGGGGAAAGCAAACCAGCGTATCGACGATTGGGCACCTCCCAACGACGTCAACGTCAGACAAGTCGAACGACAAGAGAAGTTCGGTGGATGACAATTTAATACAACGTGCGGACGAGGTAACAAAAAATCTCCTTTTCATTCTATTTGCGAAATATACACTACAAAGCCCGGAAGGCCAAAGGAAGAAACGCAAAACGACAAAAGCGGGATGAAACAACAAAAGGGAAAGTGTATACATGAAAAGACAAAAGGACAAAAAGAGCCCTAGGGAAGCTCTACTCCTTCCGCCCTAGAATTATCTGCTCCACCCCTCATCCAGGACTGCCTTAGATTCTCAATTTCTTCTTCTAGCTCTCTCCTTTTCAGCAGCGTGTCCTGGAGCGCCCGACGAAGTCGCTGGCTCTCGGTCTCCACCTCTCGATGCCTCTTTCTCAGGACCTCAGATTCTACCTCCGCATCCGTGACGGACTGCTGCTTGTATGCCAGCTGGATCTTCAACTACTGCAGCTCAGTCGTCCTTTCCCCAAGGGCGATAGAAAGCCCTTCGACGGTTCCTCTCAGAGACTGGAGTTCATTGGAATTTCGGGCAGAAGTCAGTTGAGCCCTGTCAGCCAGCTGCCTCTGAAGACGGGCGACTTCGTCAGTCGCCACCTTGAGTCTCCCTTTATATTCCTCTACCTGCCTACGCCAACCGGCCCGATGCATGTCGTAGCTCACCTCGGTGTCCTGAAGCTGCTGCTGAAGGTCAGAGACCTTCTTCAACCACTCCCGGTCGCCGTCGGCCCGGGCCAAGAGCCGGGACGAACTTCCTCCCAGCTGGCCGATCTTCTCCATCGCAGCCGACAGTTCCACCCTAAGAGCACTAATCTTGGCAGCTTGAGCCCAAATTCGGCTGCTGGCGCTCTTCTTACATTCCTCAAGCTCCTTCGCGAAGTCTGCCTTCCTCCGGCTATACTCCATGATCCCCTTCACGTGGAGATTCCGAAAGTGGGTGGCCTCCGCGGTGGCTTCAGAATGACCCTCTCTCAATCTGCGAAGCTCGCCTTCCATCTTCTTTGACTTTTTTGTCAAGTGAAGGACTTCCTTCTTCAGCCGCTGGATCGTCGACTTCAGCAGAATCCCCAAGGGCAGGGGAAGTGCTTCTGCAGGACACTGCCATCGGAAGGCAAAAGCATCAAGACACGACTCATCACAGAAAGAAAGGCAGAGAGAAGAAGGGGAGGAGGGAGAAGCCACCCACGATGAGAAATTCAACTTTATTGATTGGATGATTCTTAAAGACAAAAAGGAAAAGAAAAATTGTGGTAAAATAAAAATACAATGTCGGAGGTCTCAGACCTCAGGGGCAGGGGTTGGAGAACTCGGCGTCCCTAGAAGGGGGGCTGCGACAGTAGTGGTAGCGGGCGAGGGACCGACCTCGTCTTCAGACTCCTCACCCAGGAAGCTGAGGTTGAGCTCCGAAAATTTCCTGGCCACTTTCTCCTGGTAGAGCTCGAACCCCTTGATGAACGCCTCCTGGCCGAATTGGATGTTCAGGTCCCTCATCTCTGCGGAGGTCTTGAATTCCTCTACCGCAAGGACCCTGGCCTCCGAGACCAGGACTGGAATCTGCTCAGCCAAGTTGGCGACCTCAGCCTCTGCCTTTCTCACCGTCTCCTCCAAGGTCTGCTTCTCCTCCTCCCTGGCTTGTTTCTCTCTTTCCAGGGCCTCTTGGAGGGCAACTACTTCGGCTGCCTTTTCTTTAAGGCGAGCGACCTCGGCCCGACAGTGCTCCTCCACCTGGACGGCATCCCTCCTCGCCCGGTTCGTCACCTCGATATTGGCGAGGAGCTGGTGCCCAATCTGCAAGGGCGACAAAGGGATCAGAACAGAGGTCGAATAGCCGGTTAAATGAAGATTTGTTTACCTCGAGGAAGGACCCTAGGGAGTCCCAGACCCGCTGCTCAAGATCGGTGCGGTCGATCCTCTCGACGACTTCGGGCAGGATGCAGCCGTCGATCAACCGCCTGATCAAGTCCCTATCATTGAAGAGATTCTTCGGCTCCTCTTTGGAACAGAGGGACTCATCAGTGGTGGCTCAGCGGCTACTCACCCTACGGGCCACCGACTTCCTTCTCTTCCCACTCTCGGCTACGGGTGCCTCCATGGGGTAGACCCTCGAAACGGGAGCCCCAGTCGGTGGACTCCTCGAAGAAGCTTGGGGGGCCGTAGGTTTGGCGTCCGAGGGAATGTCGATCGCTGGGGCCGCCTGGATGGGCGCGGCCAAGCTCGACTCCTCCGCCCTGGCCCTCTTTGCCAATCCGGAGGCCGCGACACCTTTTCTTTTGTGGGCCTTGAGGCCCCGAGCAAGCATCCGCGCTGCTTCAGCGTCCATTCCTAAAAAAAAAAAAAAAAAGAAAGAGAGATAAAGAGAAAGAGGAGAGAGATCAGAAATCAATAATGGAATGAAAAAGGAGTGGCACAAAAAAAAAAAAAAGAGAAGAAAAAGGGGGAAAAGAGAAAGAAGAAGGACAGAAGAAAAAGAAGAGAAAGGAAAAGATGAAGTACTCGCAAGATCCTGGGGGCTCAAGCCAATATTGAACAAAAACTGCTCCCTCAGAAGGTTGGAAAGGGAAGGAGCGGAATAGACGAGAAGCTTTCGGGTAGCCTGGAGGTCATCCTCCCCCAAGCTGGGGGCCCGATAGACAGAATCCCTCAGAGAGCCCCAAGGGGGCAGGCCCAGCCTCAAGGTCGGGCAGTGGACGAAGAGGTATTTTTCCTTCCAGTTGTGGATTGAGGAAGGGGCACCTTTCAGCAACCTTTCTTGCCGAACTGAGGGAAAAAATACCACCAGTCCTTCACCGAAGGATGACGTTTGAAGGTATAAAAGTACCTAAACAGAGAGAGGGACGATTGGACCTCGACTACGTGGCAAAGGGAGAGAAACCCTATCAAAAACCTAAAAGAATTTGGAGCAACAGAAGCCAAGGAGATGTCTAGGAAGCGGAAGAGGGCGACAACAAAAGACGGAAGCGAAAGCCGGAGTCCGGCACGGAACACCTCCTGATACAAGCAAAAACGATCGGGTGGGGGAGTGCTGGCCCGGTCGGAGGAGCCAGACAGCTCCAAGTCGTACTCCGGAGGAACTCCATACTGAACCCTTATCAGAAAGAGTTCATCTGGAGTCAGGGAGCATGGAATGGCACCCGATGCAAAAATCGAGCAGAGCCCAGCCACAGGTGCAGGTTCGTCTACAGAACGAGGGACCTGGGGGGTCGAGGCGGAAGAACTCCCAGAACCGCTGGGAGCGGAAGAGCCGGAAGATATTTCGAATAACTTCGAATGAAGACTCTAAAGATCCCGAAGAAGACGGACAGGACAAAGGGCGAGAGGCCACAGGAGACTGACTCAGAAGAATACAAAAAAAAATGGCAAAGAAAAGGCCCCTATGTGGCGGAAAGAAAGATGAAGGTTCTGGGACTAACCTAGATCGCTCTGAGGGGTGCAGAGGGGCGAGGACAGGGACGACTCGAAGGGCGCCTATGGCCCGAGAAGACACCAACAGAAACAGGGCTCTCGAAGAAACAGGGCTCTCGAAGGAAGGGCAGGCACTGGTGGAGCTCTGGAGCGGAATAGGGCCCCTAAAGGTGGAAGGACGGGTTTAAATAGACCCTGGGATCCGATGCCATAATGAACGCGAATCCCCCCAGGCCGGCCCGCGCCCGACACATGTCCCACTCACCCCGACAGGCTGCTAAAAGCAGCTGAAGGTTGGCAGGGCCATTATTACGTCGTACCTGGGCCAGTGTACCAACAGGAATTTCGAAGGGTCCCTTCATATCGTCCCGATTCGAAAAGACTCCAGCACGTGCACATTTAATGCCAAAATATCTGGGGGCGGTCATGCGCAGGATTCGAGGGGACAACTTTAGCTATGACAATCTCTCTGTACTTCCTTCATTCGAAATTCAAACTCGGAAGTAGGGGGACTGGTGTTGGGTATAATATACCCACAGCCGAAGTTCTCGGTGGGATTGACCCTTGCATGCTCCGTCCACGATTTCGACCGCAAGGAGGACTCCACCCGGACTCCTATGGGAGCCGGGCTACGTCGCCAACTTCAACTGCTGGTAAGCTCCATCCGGACTCCTACGGGAGCCAGACCTCGCACCTGACTTTAATTGCAGGAAGACTCCACCCGGACTCCTACGGGAGCCAGGCTCCATCCACGACTTCGACCGCAAGGAGGACTCCGCCCGGACTCCTACGGGAGCTAGGCTCTGTCGCCAACTTCAATTGCTGGTAAGCGCCACCCAGACTCCTACGGGAGCCGGGCTCCATCCATGACTTCGACCGCAAGGAGGACTCCGCCCGGACTCCTACGGGAGCCGGGCTCTGTCGCCAACTTCAATTATGGGTAAGCGCCGCCCGGACTCCTACGGGAGTCGGGCTCCATCCACGACTTCGACTGCAAGGAGGACTCCGCCCGAACTCCTACAGGAGCCGGGCACCATCGCCAACTTCAACTGCTGGTAAGCGCCACCTGGACTCCTACGGGAGCCGGGCTCCGTCCACGACTTCGACCGCAAGGAGGACTCTGTCCGGACTCCTACGGGAGCCGGGCTCCGTTGCCAACTTCAATTGCTGGTAAGCACCGCCCGGACTCCTACGGGAGTCGGACTCCGTCCACGACTTCGACTGCAAGGAGGACTCTGCCCGGACTCCTACGGGAGCCGGGCTCCGTCGCCAACTTCAACTGCTGGTAAGCGCCGCCCGGACTCCTACGGGAGCCAGGCTCCGTCCATGACTTCGACCGCAAGGAAAACTCCGCCGGGACTCCTACGGGAGTCGGGCTCCGTCGCCAACTTCAACTGCTGGTAAGCTCCATCCGGACTCCTACGGGAGTCGGACCTCGCACCTGACTTTAATTGCAGGAAGACTCCGCCCGGACTCCTACGGGAGTCGGGCTCTGCCCATGACTTCGACTGCAAGGAGGACTCCGCCCGGAATCCTACGGGAGCCGGGCTCCGTCACCAACTTCAACTGCTGGTAAGCTCCATCCGGACTCCTACGAGGGCCGTACCTCACACCTGACTTTAATTGCAGGAAGACTCTGCCCGGACTCCTACGGGAGCCGGGCTCCGTCCACGACTTCGACCGCAAGGAGGACTCCATCCGGACTCCTACAGGAGCCAGGCTCCGTCGCCAACTTCAATTGCTAGTAAGTGTCGCTCGGACTCCTACGGGAGCCGAGCTCCGTCCAGGACTTCGACTGCAAGGAGGACTCCGCTCGGACTCCTACGGGAGCCGGGCTCCGTCGCCAACTTCAACTGCTGGTAAACTCCATCCGGACTCCTACGGGAGCCGGACCTCGCACCTGACTTTAATTGCAGGAAGACTCTGCTCGGACTCCTACGGGAGCCGGGCTCCGCCCATGACTTCGACCGCAAGGAGGACTCCGCCCGGACTCCTACGGGAGCCGGGCTCCGTCGCCAACTTCAACTACTGGTAAGCTCCATCCAGACTCCTACGGGAGCCGGACCTCGCACCTGACTTTAATTGCAGGAAGACTCCGCACGGACTCCTACGAGAGCCGGGCTCTGTCCACGACTTCGACCGCAAGGAGGACTCCACCTGGACTCCTACAGGAGCCAGGCTCCATCGCCAACTTCAATTGCTGGTAAGCACCGTCCGGACTCCTACGGGAGACGGGCTCCGTCCATGACTTCGACTGCAAGGAGGACTCCGCCCGGACTCCTACGGGAGCCGGGCTCCATCGCCAACTTCAACTGCTGGTAAGCGCCGCCCAGACTCCTACGGGAGCCGGGCTCCATCGCCAACTTCAATTGCTGGTAAGCTCCATCCGGACTCCTACGGGAGCCGGACCTCGCACCTGACTTTAATTGCAGGAAGACTCCGCCCGGACTCCTACGGGAGCCGGGCTCCGCCCACGACTTCGACCGCAAGGAGGACTCCGCCCGGACTCCTACGAGAGCCGGGCTCCGTCGCCAACTTGAACTGCTGGTAAGCTCCATCCGGACTCCTACGGAAGTCGGACCTCGCACCTGACTTTAATTGCAGGAAGACTCCGCCCGGACTCCTACGGGAGCCAGGCTCCGTCCATAACTTCGATCGCAAGGAGGACTCCGCCCAGACTCCTACAGGAGCCAGGCTCCGTCGCCAACTTCAATTGCTGGTAAGCGCCGCCCGGACTCCTACGGGAGTCGGGCTGCATCCACGACTTCGACCGCAAGGAGGACTCCGCCCGGACTCCTACGGGAGCCGGACTCCGTCGCCAACTTCAACTACTGGTAAGCTCCATCCGTACTCCTATGGGAGCCAGACCTCGCACCTGACTTTAATTGCAGGAAGACTCCGCCCGGACTCCTACGGGATTCGGGCTCCGTCGCCAACTTCAACTGCTGCTAAGCTCCATCCAGACTCCTACAGGAGCTGGACCTCGCACCTGACTTTAATTGCAGGAAGACTCCGCCCGAACTCCTACGGGAGCCGGGCTCCGTCCATGACTTCGACCGCAAGGAGGACTCCGCCTGGACTCCTATGGGAGCCGGGCTCCGTCGCCAACTTCAATTGCTGGTAAGCGCCGCCCGGACTCCTTTGGGAGCCGGGCTCCGTCCGTGACTTCGACTGCAAGGAGGACTCCACCCAGACTCCTATAGGAGCCGGGCTCCGTCGCCAACTTCAACTACTGGTAAGCACCGCCCAGACTCCTACGGGAGCCGGGCTCCGTCCACGACTTCGACCGCAAGGAGGACTCCGCCCGGACTCCTACGGGAGCTAGGCTCCATCGCCAACTTCAACTACTGGTAAGCTCCATCCGGACTCCTACGGGAATCGGACTTCGCACCTGACATTGATTGCAGGAAGTCTCCGCCCGGACTCCTACGGGAGTCGGGCTCCGTCACCAACTTCAACTGCTAGTAAGCTCCGCCCGGGCTCCTACGGGAGCCGGACCCCACCCCCAACTGTGGCTGAAGGAAGACTCCATCCGAACTCCTACGAAAGCTGGATTCTGAGCTCCTCTTGGACAGATGGCTAACCATCTCTCTCCGCTAGACACTCCAGCCGAACTTCGGCTGGCAAACCTTCGCCCCCTGGCGCGCTGTAGTAACAGCCGCGATTCTGCTCCATTCCCTGCGGCAGATTCCACGCGGCTCCATCACTCCACGACCCTGCTCCACCTCCTGCGACAGATTCCATGCGGCTCCATCACTCCTTGGCAGGCCGTAATAATGGCCACGGTCCTGCTCCACTTCCTGTAATGGATACTGCGCGATTCTCCTATCCTCTAGCAAGTCGCGACAACGGACGTCACTCCGCTTCTCGTGGCAGACTCCACGTGGCATGCCCCGGTAATAGCCACGGGTCCACCCCACTACTCACCGCAACAAACTTTTTCTGACCATGGGCGGCCCACTACCAGATGGTTACAGGCGTCACCATCTGTTTGTTGCCCCCTCCGCCTATAAAAGGGGAAACCCCAGATACGTTATTCGATAAGCTCTCGTTTTACCTAGAAACTCTGCTAAAATTTTCGTTCGAGCACTCCATTCTTGTTGAGGCAGATAACTAACTTGAGCGTCGGAGGGTCTTACCGGAGCAACCCCACCTCCGGTTTAGACTTCTTTTGTAGGTCCCGGCGGCGACCGCGACTCCCTCGACTCCAGCTTCTCCGGTGCAAGCAGATTTTTCACACCAACACTAGATATGAAAAGATGTCAAATCCAATATCATATTCATATTTTTCTTAATCTTTAATGATGATTTGATTAATAAAATATTAGAAACTCTTTCTAATTTTTATCTTATTTTGATCAAAAACTTCCTAAATCATCAATCGATCAAAGCAAGTAGGATGCGATCTCCTCTTACCAGGAGTGATCGATTCTATGTTGACCTACTCACAACCTCCATACATATTCCATCATATCCAGATCACCCCGTACATTGCTAAGTCATGAATGAGTATGAACCAAAATATGGATTCATGTGTACAAGGTTTTATGGTAGTCTCAGGTCAAAGGATTATATGCACAATTTCCACTATAAAAAAAAATCTTTTGATGGATAAATAAATTTCATAAGATGTTTCTTAAATTAGATTAATTTAGTGAACTCATTCTCTAATGAGCATCCACATTCTTGTATTAGTATCACACACAAGTAGCTTATGAAATCAGCCACCCTCTCCTTCGAGCGTACATAGGAAGTGTCAGTCTATTCAGAACATTGATCTCTTGCTCAATGCTCTTATGACTAGAAATATTCTAAATCAGAATTTTTAAGATTTTAGATCTCATAGATATGATCTTATCATAACTCTAAAGTCATTGCCCTGATTTATGAAATTCATCATAATCATTACAAAAGTAAGATGCAGCATATGATAAAAAAATAAATACCTTATATTTGTAAAATATCAATTACATGAGTCTGGAAGATTATAAGAAAAAATTTTTCAAAATATAAATTTTGATTGGCTTGTAGGGCACATTCATTCCTTTCACTTATGCTATATAAATTATTCTATAGTTTATGGACCAAATGGCATTGAATACATTAGTCATCCTCAAAAGGCAATTAGAATTAAATCTATAATTAAATTTAAAGAGTTAGAGAATAAATTATGCAGTCTTTCATGTAGATACAAGTAAGAACAGACTCATGATAATATATAGATATCCACAGGTTGTGCAACCAATATTATTAAAGTATGAACCAGTTCTGATTAGTGAAGATGAAGATATTGAAATAAACTTTTTAATGGTTAGTTCGCACCCATATTTATTGGGTGTAGAGTTGTATCCAAAAGTGCAGCCTATTGAAGCTGAGCAGGATGAATATGAAGTAGCCGATAGGGATATGAGAACAACTCAAGGTATTGAACAGATCGATCCATCTAGAACAACTCAGGGCACTGATCATGTACCAAGGACTCAAAGTTCCAGACATACAGAGGACCAATTTTCTATAGTGGATCTTGATGTGGCAGTTGTCGCTATCAGATAATCATCAATTTATACACCTACTGATGATATGGTGCATATAGATAATCGGCTATTTGAGGAAGATGACATACGAAATGGAGATGAGATGGACGTCTATCCTCAGCAAGCTGGTACTTCTACTAATATAGGATAATGACCTGTGGAAGAGCATCTAAATTTAAGGGTATTTAAAGCTCCTAGAACATTTAGATCAATTGATTGGACAGTAGCTAATGCATCAATATCTTCTGGATTAAAGGCATGGTATACCAGTTGGGAAAGAAATGTCGAGTTGTCAAAAGGACTTCATTTTGTAGATAAGGCAGAATTATAAATTGTAGTAAAACAGTATCATATTGAGAGGCATTATGAATTTAGAGTTGTCGAGTCAGAGCCAAAGCTTTGAGTGGTAAAATACAAAAATAAGGAGTCAGGATGCAATTGGATGCTTTGAGCCGTTAAGCGATACGATTATTTTAAAATCACAAGATATATCAGTCCACATACATGTGTTTTTATTATATTTTTTCAGGATCATTCTGGTCTTGATTTGAATTTTATTGCCAATAAAATTCAAGATGTTGTTAAAAAAATATCCACAATTTTTATTACCGATATCAGTGTAATTATTAAAAATAGATTCAACTATGCGGCTAGTTATAGAAAGTTATGGGAGGCAAAGTAAAAAGCAATGGCATTGACATATAGAAACTGGGATAAATCTTATGATTTATTGCCAAAATGGTTGCATGCTATACAGAAATTTAATCCTGACCCTTGGGTGAAGTTCATTAGCACTTCCATTGGTTATCCTCTATTGGCTGCATTTGATCATGCTTTTTGGGCATTTGCACCATCAATTGAAGGCTTCAAATACTATAGATCGATTTTCAGTATCGATGCTACGTTTATGTACAAAAAATATTGAGAGAAGCTGATGATTGCAACAGCTGTTGATGAAAACAACTAAATATTTTCACTTGTCTTTGCTATAGTAGATGAGGAGTCTATTGATACATGGGGCTGGTTCTTGACTTATCTTAGATGTTGTATTACATCACATCATGGTATATATCTTATTTCAGATCAGCATTTAGGTATATTGTCGGCTTTGCAGAATGAACATCTTGGCTGGCAACCACCAGATGCACATCATGTTTATTGCTTGCGCCACATAGCGAGTAACTTGAATACTCAATTTTGGGACTCCAGACTCATAGATTTGGTGAAAATAATCGGAATGTAAACACAACTTAGGAAGTTCAATAAATATATGATGAAGATTGAAAAGGTGAATTCGGAAGCTATTCAATGGTTGAATGAAATTCTCGTGGAGAAATGATCTCGTGCACATGATGGTGGTCAAAGATTTGAAATAATGATCACAATTTATTTGAATGTTTTAATAGTGTACTGAAAAATACATGCTTTCTGTCGGTAACTTCATTGGTGCAACTGATGTTTTTTCGACTTGTATCATATTTTGATGGTCAACGTACCCAGACAGATGAAGCATTAACTAAAGGTGAAAGATTTATTCCATTTGTTACAACTTGTGTGATTGCCAACCAATCAAAAGTAACATCTCATAATGTCACAAAGTTTGATAGAGCAAGCAGAGTATTTCAAGTCCAAACAATATTTCATGGGCCGTGTAACAATAAAAGCAACAATACTGAGGTGATGGTAGATTTTAGTCGAATCAATACGTTTAAGTTATTATATATTACAAATAAAAAATAGCTTTTTGATCTAATAAGCTAATATGCATGCAGATAGTATGGTTATCTGAGCGTACATGTACATGTCAGAAATGGCAATGTTATCATTTACCATATTCGCATGTGATGACTGTCTATGCACATGTGTCAATTGATCTTTTGCGATATGTTGATCGGTGTTACACACTAGAGGAGTATTATTATAGTTACAGTCATCAATTTCAACCCATCCCGCATACAGATTATTGGGCGCAACAAATAAGTGACATCACCATTATACCACAGAAAGAACGGTTGCAACAAAAGGAAAGGCCACAATCCTCTAGACTCAGGAATGAAATGGATTGGATGGAAGTCGAGAACAAAACTACATGCCGAAATTGTGGCGAAGTAAGACATAGCAAACGGACATGTCCGAGAACCAAAGAATGAATTTTTTTTTTATTCCGACTTGTATTATTATCAAAAAATAAACTTTGTATTATTATCAGTTGTAAGGTAATACTACTTTTGTTCCAACTTATTTCAAATATGTGTTTCTTTGATAGAGTATCAAATATAAGTTTATTTGATTCAGTATCAAAAATCTATTTTTACAAATGTCTTCTACAGTACTGTGCACATGGAGCTAGGGCCGGTACAGCAGACAGTGTTATATGCTCAGGCATCTCATCGGTCTTCCACCATTTGGGATGGATAGGTATGTATTTATATTACATATGTTTAAAGACTCAGAGATTTGAGTTATCTTCTTTTCATATTTACAGGAGCATTCCTTTCTTCGATGTCGATGGTGAGAGCTAGCCTTTACTCACTCGACCCAGCTGGATATATGGATAGTTCCACTTTTGCAACAGGCAGGTTTTTACGGGCTTAGCCGCATGAGATTCATCTTGCTAGATTGGTATTTGATCACTGTGTTCATAGAGCGGTGGTGTTCAGAAACCCATACATTTCACCTGCCACCTGGTGAGTGCACTATCACTCTGGAGGACGTTAATATTCAGTTGGGTTGACCAGTTGATGGTCTTTTAGTGATAGGTAGCACACGTCAAGACTGGTGTTAGGTCTGCTTTGACTTGCTAGGTATTGTCCCAGCTGCTGATAAACTCAAGGGTTGCCGATTGAATCTTGCATGGTTGGGACATCAGTTTTCTAAGCTACCACTAGATGCAGACATTATAGCCTTATAGCATTATGCTAGAACATATATTCTGCAGCTGATGGGGGGTGTTCATATGCAGATAAATCAAATAACATGATGCATATAATATTTTTGCCACTACTTACTGATTTTGAGACTGCAGGATACTACAGTTGGGATAGTGCAGGCTTAGCATGGTTGTATAGAGGGCTTTGTAGGGCAAGTAGGATACATACACATGATATTATGGGACCTTTGATTTTACTCCAGGTGTGGGCCTGGGATAGATTTCCATCTAAAGCTCCTCGTAGATTACTTCAGCCTCCTATAGATCCTATTATGGATTTGGCAAATAGAAGTGCATTACCAGCTGGTCCTCTATGTAGGAACCAGATCTAGGGTTTCAGGGTTAGATCTTGAAAAAGAGGGTTAGATCTTGAAACTTTTTCAAGATCATACAGCAGAAGATTAAAATAAATCAAAATTTATTTTCTAAGATCAGAAAATCCCTAGATCTAAGATCCTATTATATGATTATTACATGGCATTAAATTAGAAATTAAAATATATAAATATAGCATAAACTACATGTTGATCATATCAACATATTTTTATACCACATCTAATGTATGTATTAAACAATAGATCAGATCTATTACCTTGCAAGTTAGATGCTCTAACCTCGCTGATCCGAGCTTAAGGATGATGTTGCAAGCCGCACACACATCCGGCCTCTAGGAGTCGTCCACACGAGCCCACGAATCTCGATCAGAAGTCCTGCTTCAGGAAATCAGCACAGTATACTAGTACTGCGCTGATCCTTCTTTGATGGTTGATCAGGTACCTCCTTCTTCTTGATTTGGACTCTTCCAAAGATGGAAAGTAGAAGGAGGAGTTTTAGATCTAAGACACTCTCAGAAAAATCAAGATGGAGGGAGGAAAGATATGAAAACAAAAAACTTAGAAGAAGACCCTCTTCTTCTTCACGTTTTTCTCTCTAAATGCCCTAACTTGCGTCTTTTATATCTCCACGACCCAAAGGTATTTCTCTCTGATTTTTGGATGGCACAAAGGTCTCTCATATCCCCATAAAATTTCATGAAGAAACTCATCTTATATAGAGAGATATGATAGAGTCCTTGTCTAGGTCAAACACCTAGTCAAGGCTTATCCAAACATGGCAAGTTAAGGGATGCCCAACTCTTGAGCATCTCCTCCATATTTTCATGCATGGATTACTAGAAAATGGTTCACAATGTAAACCCTAAAGGCCACGAAAATTCCAAAAAAAAATTTGGATAAATTCGGTGCAAAATTGAAAGAGTTTTGGATTTCTAAAACTCTATCTCATAGAATTCAAAATCCAAACTTATTCCTTTTAGATTTGATCCAAACCACCTTCCATGTAAGAAAGAAGAGAAGAGACCTTTTGTGAATGTGAGAGAGATCTGGGAGAGGGCTTTTGTCACACAAAATAAGTGGAGATTGGCGTTGAATAAGAGAGAGGGCGTGGAGAAGGCTTATGTGGCGCAAGGTGGAATCCTAGTCCTACTAGGATTCTGTCTCATGACTTGTTTTAATTTGGTTTCCCAAACCAAATCAAATCAAAATTAGATCAATCCAATTAAAATAGGTCTTAACCCAATTAAGAACTTAATTTAATCAGATTAAATTATATTTAAATCTGATTTAATTTTCTAATCAAATTAGAAATTAGATTGACCCAAGTCCTAGTTGAACTAGGACTAGTTTTTCCTTGCACTTGGCTTATCCAATAAACCAATTGGACTTGATCCAATCAAGCCCAAACTAAATCTAATTAAATCATATTTAATTAGACTTAATCTCAGCCCATTGGCTTAATCAAATTAAGCCAATTAG
Source organism: Elaeis guineensis (assembly GCF_000442705.2). Classification (NCBI taxonomy): domain Eukaryota; kingdom Viridiplantae; phylum Streptophyta; class Magnoliopsida; order Arecales; family Arecaceae; genus Elaeis; species Elaeis guineensis. The sequence goes on from NC_025993.2 coordinate 53,365,073, forward strand.
CAATCAAATTGCTAATCGATCCTCCTGCAACACTTGTACTGGGTTAAATGTCAATCGTATTGAACATTTAACCCTAGAATGATTCTTAATCGTTGATCAACCATCTGATCGGATCATGAACTCTAATGTGTGTGACCTCATAGGTCCGAACCTAAGCCGGTAGCATAGGAATAAATTTTTATAACAATCGAAGTGACCATCTAGCAATGGTACCCGACGATCGGATAGGTCGAATGTGTAGAACAACATCCTTAGAACCCATGCGGATATAGTTTTCATATAATTCATCTCCTTGACCAAAATGATCATAGGACACCCCAGAGCTCAACTGTCAACTCTGATCAGGTTGTCCACATTGTATTTCAAAATATCAAATCCATCTGATGGATTACCCTGGCCAAGGTTTTGCTAAATTGAAATACAGCGACTCATTCTTCTCCAACTCTTGGAGTGGTCAATCCCATCTCGATCACACTCTGACTTCGCAAGTACTTGACTGTGCCCAGAAGCCTTCCGTCCCTAAATTAGAAATTCAGTTAGTCCAGTATCAAAGCACAGTGAGTTGCTTGCAAGTCACTGAGGCGATCTCAAGTCTAAGGGACACTTATACCTATATCCCATCAGAGACATTCTCGACAGCAGAATGCTCTGGAGTTGGTCACGTTCAATGATGATGTACTCTTACATCTCACCTATATGCCATACCAGTGTCTCCACACTCCTTGGTTAAGAGGACAACCAACCCATATGGCCTACAGCGACCTATGCTCGATAGAAGCTGTCGTCCTTATTAACAGCCTATCATTTGGTCGTGAACAGTTTTAAGGACTAATCGATAAATCCTCTCTTTATCGAACCTAAATAGTCCTAAGGACTTCATCATAACAACGGAGTTCATTAAAAGATGAAAGCTTATGATGAAGATGCCAAATATATTTTATTTATTAACAAATCAATTACAATACTTGGTTGCTCAACCGTCAACAGCTTGACGATTGGCTTTTTGGGACACATTTCCCAACAACTCCCACTTGTCCTAAAGCCACTCGGCACAGTATCTAATACCCATCTTCGACTTGTGGTTGTCGAACTCCTTTATTGCCAGGGCTTTAGTGAAGGGGTCGGCTAGGTTCTCTTTTCCGTCGATCTTCTGAAGGTCGACGTCACCTCGATCCACGATCTCTCAGACCAGGTGGAAGCGGCGCAAGATGTGCTTCGTCTGCTGATGTGCTTTGGGTTCCTTCGCCTGAGCTATGGCACCAGTGCTGTCGCAATAGAGCAGGACCGGACCATCGAGGGAGGGTGCTACTTCGAGCTCGTTGATGAATTTCCTCAGCCACACAGCCTCCTTCGTGGCATCTGATGCTGCGATATACTCCGCTTCATAAACAGAGTCTGCCACAGTATGCTGCTTGGAACTCTTCCAGCAGATGGCTCCACCATTCAGAGTAAAGATATAACCCGACACACTCCTGCTGTCATCATGGTCAGATTGAAAGCTGGAGTCTGTGAACCCCACAAGTTTCAGATCTGACTCTCCATAAACCAACCATTGGTCCTTAGTATTTCTCAAATACTTAAGGATGGCTTTAATCACTTTCCAATGGTTTTCTCCAGGATCAGATTGGTATCTACTCACTACTCCTAGTGAGTATGCCACATCTGGTCTTGTACATATCATGGCGTACATGATAGATCCCACGGCTGAAGCATATGGGACTCTACTCATACGCTCTCTCTCTTCAGGAGTTGTCAGACAATCCTTCTTAGAGAGAGAAATTCCTTGGCCTATCGGTAGATAGCCCTTCTTGGAATTCTCCATGCTGAACCTCTTCAGCACAGTGTCTATGTACATGGACTGGGATAACCCAAGCATCCTTTTAGATCTATCCCTATAGATCTTCATCCCTAGGATGTAGGATGCTTCACCCAAGTCCTTCATGGAGAACTGTGATGACAACCAAACTTTTATTCCCTGTAGTGCGGGGATGTCATTCCCGATTAAGAGAATGTCATCCACGTACAAGACAAGGAATACCACAACTGGACCATTTGCCCATTTATAGATGCAGGGATCTTCTCCATTCTTAATGAAGCCATACGTTTTGATCACCTTATCAAAACGCATGTTCCAACTCCGAGAAGCTTGCTTCAATCCATAAATGGATCTCTGAAGCTTGCACACCTTGGACTCGTCTATGGATGTAAACCCCTCAGGTTGTATCATATACACCTCTTCGGTCAGCTCTCCATTCAGAAAAGCTATCTTTACATCCATCTGCCAGATCTCATAATCCAGATGGGCAGCTATTGCAAGCATTATGCGAATAGATTTGAGCATTGCCACAGGGGAAAACGTCTCGTCATAGTCAATACCATAACGTTGACGATACCCCTTGGCAACCAGACGGGCTTTATAGGTCTCCACCTTTCCGTCTGCACCCCTCTTCCTTTTGAAGACCCATTTACACCCAATGGGTTTAACCCCTTCAGGTGGGTCAACCAATGTCCATACATCATTGACCTTCATGGACTCCATTTCAGATTTCATGGCTTCAAGCCATTTCTCGGAATCAGGTCTCTGCATAGCATCCATATAGGTGATCGGATCCTCATTATTCTCATCAAGTTCAATGGGATCACCGTCCCGGATCAAGAAACCGTAGTATCTGTCCGGCTGACGCGGTACTCTACCAGATCGCCTTAATGGTACAGGTATATTGGGCTCCGGATCTGATCTAATCATATCCGACTCAGGTTCAGCTATTGGTGTCGGTCCTTCTACCTGTTGAACTTCATCAAGTTCAACCTTAGAGGCAACGGTTCCTTCACCAAGGAACTCCTTTTCTAAAAAGATTTCCTTAAGGCTGACGAACACCTTTTGTTCATCAGCATGGTAGAAAAAATATCCTTTTATCTCTTTGGGGTACCCTATGAATGAGCATTTGTCAGACCTAGGTCCAAGTTTATCTGTACTAATTATTTGATATAGGCCGGGCACCCCCAGACCCTAAGGTGTGAAAGTGCTGGCTTACGTCCCGTCCATATCTCATATGGAGTCTTAATTACAGACTTACTTGGAACCCTATTTAATAGATAACAGGCCGATTCGAGTGCATATCCCCAGAAGGATATCGGCAAGCTAGCAAAACCCATCATGGATCGGACCATGTCTAACAAAGTCTGATTCCTCCTTTCAAACACACCATTATGCTGTGGTGTTCCTGGAGGAGTCCATTGGGAGAGAATCCCATTCTCTCCTAGATATGTGAGAAACTCACTAGAAAGGTATTCTCCTCCTCGATCAGATCGAAGAGTTTTAATACTCTTCCCAGTTTATTTTTCTACTTCACTTCAGAATCGTTTGAACATTTCAAATGAATCCGACTTATGTTTCATAGATAGACATATCCATATCGGGATAGGTCATCCGTGAAAGTTATGAAGTAGAAATATCCACCTCTAGCACTGGTGCTCATGGGCCCACATACATCAGTATGTACTAGGCTCAAGAGCTCAGTAGCTCTCTCACCTTTTTCAGTAAAAGGTGACTTGGTCATTTTACCAAGAAGACAGGACTCACAGGTTGGAAGTGATTCACAATCACTAACTTCGAGGATTCCCTCTTGAGTCAACCTGTTTATTCTGTTCTTGTTTATATGACCTAGCCTACAGTGCCATAAGTAGATATCTGACACACTATCTAATCTAGGGTGCTTGCCAGTAGAATAGACTCTTATCAGGCTTGACCTTTTTGGTCTGGCTCTGCACTGATGTCCTAGCCTGAACTTGCACCTTCTTTACTTTCTTCTTCTTGTTCTTCTTCCCTTTCTCAAAAGGTCGAGAACCAGAAGACGAACGTCCCACTAAATTCACCGACTCCTTGTGAAGTTGGTGATCCTTCTCAAAGTTCTGAAGCAACCCCAGTAACCCGTGGTAGTTCTCTTCAGGCTTTGTCATTCTATAATGAGTGAGGAATGGGAGATAAGACTTGGGTAGCGAGTTTAGTATTGCATCTTTCCCAAGCTGCTCATGCAAGGAAAAGTCGAGCTTGCTCAATCATTCCATTAGCTTGATCATGTACAATACATGATCAGTGACAGAGGCACCATCCCGTATTTTGGCGTTGAAGATGGCACAACTAGTCTTGTGCCTCTCGACGTCATCGGATGTGCCAAAGGCATCCTCCAACACTTGAAGCATGTCCTTTGACTGAGCCATCTCGAATCTGTGACTGAACTCATCGCTCATGGCAGCCAGCATGATACAGCGCACCGTGGTCCGGTCACTGAGCCACTTCTAGTAAGTGTCTCTGACTGTTCCACGTACATTGACAGTTGGCTCCTCAGGTGCAGGATCCATTATCACATATAGGATCCGTTCATGCTCCAGGACTATCTTCAACTTTCGGTACCAGCTACCGAAGTTGGGTCCCACCAACTTATCATTGTCCAACAATGATCGGGCGATAGGGAAGTGGCCATATTTGCACAAAGGAGAACCATAACCTAATTAGTAATTGATTCATTAAACCTAAAGATTTGGACTTTAATCAAAAGGTTTCTCCCACTATTTTATTCGAATTGGTAGCCTCTACCTTCAATTCGAGGAATTACCCTAATTCCTTAGCGGGTACTAGAATCCACTTAGACTGCACACAAGCCCAACTTTGGTTGGCTAACCCATGTACATCTAAGGGTAGGTTCATAACCAATTGTTTCTCTAAATAATTTCTAGTAATTTTAATTTTGCCCCAGAAACCTAATCAGTAGGCTTTGGCCTCCACTGTAAGGATCCAGTTAGGTCCAACCATTAACATGATCATACTTGGTGTATCTAACCAACGAATGATTAAGCCCAACTTTGGTTGGCTCACCTAACCACCATTAGAGAGATACTTCCAAGTCGTCATATGATGAGTGATAATTCCATTAGTCAACAAGCACCAGGCCTTTGGGTCTGCAATGATTATTGAGTTCATGGACTCATTATCAAACACCTTAATGGGAGGCTATGACTCAGTTATCTCCATAACTTTGTTATTTTAAGGACCTAATAATTTTAGAGGATTTAAATAATATAGAGGATGAGGTCAGATGAACCAGCTTATCATGATCCTCCCACTGGCTTCACCAAGTCAGCTTAAGGGAGACCAGGGCTGGTCTAGGAGCACCTAAATCAGTCACACTGATTTACCTAGCTGACATGGGTCAGCTCGAATAGTCAAGTGATCCGATCAAAATATAATTTCACCAAGAGGTCAGGTAAGTTCGATCAGTGGGAGGGTCTGCCAAAGCTTGCCTTAGACACCATCAGAAATGGCCAGGTAAGTGGGCTCCCAATTAAAAACCATCGGTCTGGTTTACCTTAGACACCAACTGGTTTAATTAGTTTCGATTAGATCAACCTAACAGTTCATGCTAGACCGCTTAGCCAAGAATCAAGTCCATTTGGTTTTCGTTAAAGACATGGACTTGACCAACTACAACTATTGTAATTGATCTAGAGAATCCTTGACCTAATCTAAGACAACAATTGATTAGATTTAGTCAATTCTCTAATTAAGTCCATCTTTAATCTAACCATAGGTCTAACCCAATTAATGGACCTAATTCCCACTAACCCATTAACCCAATGTGTTATGATTTGTGTCTTAGGTTCTTCAATTCACAATCCTAGAACCTAATCAAACAACTTCTTAATTCTTAATTAAGTTTTGGGCTGAGGGTTGGGTTCGGCTTTTCAAAAAATAATTTTCATATTTGTAAAATAATTTTACAATATGATTCTACCAACCATATTGCATGTTTGATTCATAATCAAGATGCAAGTGAAATAAACATGAAACTACTTTAGATCTAATCTAAACAGGTTCATGTAATTGAAACAATTTCAACTTTAAACAATTTTTTTGCACAAAAATTATTAACAAAGAGATTTTATTTCAGATTTAAACATCTTTTAAATCTAATAAATCATAAATTTAATCTAGATCATATCTAATAAATTTATGATTAAAGATAGATCTACACAAACTAGGACAACCTTTGCACTGTAAGGGGTAAACCTTACAGCAGGACAACCTTGCAGTTTGTGATTGATCTAAAATTTTAATTTTAGATTTAATAATCAGATTATAAATTAGATCTAATCTAAAAATAATCTAAGCATGTATAAATAATCATGTAATAAAAATCTAGGCTCTGATACCAATTGTAGGAACCAGATCTAGGGTTTCAGGGTTAGATCTTGAAAAAGAGAGTTAGATCTTGAAACTTTTTCAAGATCATACAGCGGAAGACTAAAATAAATCAAAATTTATTTTCTAAGATCAGAAAATCCTTAGATCTAAGATCCTATTACATGATTATTACATGGCATTAAATCAGAAATTAAAATATATAAATATAGCATGAACAACATGTTGATCATATCAACATATTTTTATACCACATCTAATGTATGTATTAAACAATAGATCAGATCTATTACCTTGCAAGTTAGATGCTCTAACCTCACTGATCTGGGCTTAAGGATGATGTTGCAAGCTGCACACACATCCGGCCTCTAGGAGTCGTCCACACGAGCCCACGAATCTCGATCAGAAGTCCTGCTTCAGAAAATCAGCACAGTATGCTAGTACTGCGCTGATCCTTCTTTGATGGTTGATCAGGTACCTCTTTCTTCTTGATTTGGACTCTTCCAAAGATGGAAAGTAGAAGGAGGAGTTTCAGATCTGAGACACTCTCAGGAAAATCAAGATGGAGGGAGGAAAGATATGAAAACAAAAACTTAGAAGAAGACCCTCTTCTTCTTCACGTTTTTCTCTCTAAATGCCCTAACTTGTGTCTTTTATATCTCCACGACCCAAAGGTATTTCTCTCTAATTTTTGGATGAAACAAAGGTCTCTCATATATCTATCTCTCCTAAAATTTCATAAATAAACTCATCTTATATAGAGAGATATGATAGAGTCCTTGTCTAGGTCAAACACCTAGTCAAGGCTTATCCAAACATGGCAAGTTAAGGGACGCCCAACTCTTGAGTATCTCCTCCATATTTTCGTACATGGATCATCAGAAAAGGGTTCACAATGTAAACCCTAAAGGCCACAAAAATTCCAAAAAAAAATTGGATAAATTCGGTGCAAAATTGAAAGAGTTTTGGATTTCTAAAACTCTATCTCATAGAATTCAAAATCCAAACTTATTCCTTTTAGATTTGATCCAAACCACCTTCCATGTAAGAAAGAAGAGAAGAGACCTTTTGTGAACGTGAGAGAGATCTGGGAGAGGGCTTTTGTCGCACAAAATAAGTGGAGATTGGCGTTGAATAAGAGAGAGGGCGTGGAGAAGGCTTATGTGGCGCAAGGTGGAATCCTAGTCCTACTAGGATTCTGTCTCATGACTTGTTTTAATTTGGTTTTCCAAACCAAATCAAATAAAAATTAGATCAACCCAATTAAAATAGGTCTTAACCCAATTAAGAACTTAATTTAATCAGATTAAATTATATTTAAATCTGATTTAATTTTCTAATCAAATTAGAAATTAGATTGACCCAAGTCCTAGTTGAACTAGGACTAGTTTTTTCTTGCACTTGGCTTATCCAATAAATCAATTGGACTTGATCCAATCAAGCTCAAACTAAATCTAATTAAATCATATTTAATTAGACTTAATCTCAGCCCATTGGCTTAATCAAATTAAGCCAATTAGCAATCAAATTGCTAATCGATCCTCCTGCAACACTTGTACTGGGTTAAATGTCAATCGTATTGATCATTTAACCCTAGAATGATTCTTAATCGTTGATCAACCATCCGATCGGATCATGAACTCTAATGTGTGTGACCTCATAGGTCCGAACCTAAGCCGGTAGCATAGGAATAAATTCTTATACCAATCGAAGTGACCATCTAGCAATGGTACCCGACGACCGGATAGGTCGAATGTGTAGAACAACATCCTTAGAACCCATGCGGATATAGTTTTCATATAATTCATCTCCTTGACCAAAATGATCATAGGACACCCCAGAGCTCAACTGTCAACTTTGATCAGGTTGTCCATATTGTATTTCAAAATATCAAATCCATCTGATGGATTACCCTGGCCAAAGTTTTGCTAAATTGAAATACAGCGACTCATTCTTCTCCAACTCTTGGAGTGGTCAATCCCATCTCGATCACACTCTGACTTCGCAAGTACTCGACTGTGCCCAGAAGCCTTCCGTCCATGAATTAGAAATTCAGTTAGTCCAGTACCAAAGCACAGTGAGTTGCTTGCAAGTCACTGAGGCGATCTCAAGTCTAAGGGACACTTATACCTATATCCCATCAGAGACATTCTCGACAGCAGAATGCTCTGGAGTTGGTCACGTTCAATGATGATGTACTCTTACATCTCACCTGTATGCCATACCAGTGTCTCCACACTCCTTGGTTAAGAGGACAACCAACCCATATGGCCTACAGCGACCTATGCTCGATAGAAGCTTCGTCCTTATTAACAGCCTATCATTTGGTCGTGAACAGTTTTAAGGACTAATCGATAAATCCTCTCTTTATCGAACCTAAATAGTCCTAAGGACTTCATCATAACAACAGAGTTCATTAGAAGATGAAAGCTTATGATGAAGATGCCAAATATATTTTATTTATTAACAAATCAATTACAATACTTGGTTGCTCAACCGTCAACAGCTTGACGATTGGCTTTTTGGGACACATTTCCCAACACTCTAGCCATGAGGTATGTAATTGTATGTACCATTATAATATTCAAACTCCAAATTTTTGTATTTGAAGCACAGTTGTAACTTACATAATTATTGGAAATTGTGTTCCAAAGTCAATCATCAGCCTGTTGACGGTTGTGCTTATCATTGTAATTGTATATAAATTATTGAATTAATAAATATTATTTGGTTGTTTCATCACTATGTACATCTCATTTTGAACTTTTGTTATGTGATAAAGTCCTTAGGACTATTTGATTTGATATAGGAAGATATATCATTTAGTCTTTAAATGAGTTTGCGATCAAATGATATGCTATTACTAGGATGATAGACATATCAAGTGTAGGTCATTGTGTGCCATATAGGTTGGTTGTCCTCTTAACCAAAGAGTGGGAGATGCTGGTATGGCATGCAGGTGAAATATAGGAGTATATTTAACTGAATATGACCAACTTCGGAGCACTCTGCTATCAAGAGTCACTTCAAAGGGATATAGATATAAGTATCCCTCCAACCTAAGATCACCACGATGACTTGCAAGCAACTCACTATGCTTTGGTGCCAGACTACCTAAATTTTTAATTCAGTGATGAAAGATTTTTGGACATAGTCAAGTACTTATGAAGTCGGTGTGTGAGTCAAGATGGAAGTGACCCCTCCGAATAAGTAGGAGTTAATGTATCAGTATGTTTCAATTCAGCAAAACCTTGGCCGGGATAATCCATATGATTGATTTTAAAAATTGAAATACAATATGGATGACCATATCAGGATTGACAGTTAAACCCTAGGTCATCTTGAGCATTTGGGTCAAAAGGATGAATTATACGGTAACTATATTCAAATAGGTTCTTGAGTGTTGTTTTGCATACATTCGACCTATCCGGACGTCAGGTACCATTACTAGATGGTTACTCCGATTGATATAAAAATTAGTTTCTATGCTACTGGCTTAGGTTCGAACCTAAGTGGTCACATACATTAGAAGTTCTTTTTTGATTATTTGGCTAATCTGAAGAGTCTCAGTCAACGGGGACATTGGTGAAGAGTCCCACTTGATGGGGACTCTGCTGAAGAGTCCCACTAGATGGGAACTCTAGAGAAGAGTCCCACTAGACTTGGACTCTATCATTAATAGAAGATTAATTAGTGATTAGATTACTAATTAGCTTAATTTGATTGAGCATTAAAGTCTAGATCAAGTCTGATTGAATTTGATTCAATCAGTTCAAGTCTGATTAGGTTATGAGATGATCTAATTAGTAAGGAAGAAATGATCCTGATTTGATCGGATCTATAGCTCAATTAATTTATTAATTTAATCAAATTTAATTAAAATTATAAGAGCCTAATTAGATTAGGTTCATCATATTTTATTCAGGTCTAATTGGATTGGATTTGAAAGAAATCCAATTGGTTAAACCCTAGAGTCCTAAATGAGTAGGACTCTTTCCCTTGCGCCACCTAAATTATCTCAAGCCTTTTCTCACTGCACAAAATCAGTTTATACATTAAAAAACTAAAAAATAATTTTTTTTTTGTCGCTCATTAAGGATAAGAATTGGTTGATTTTGATTTGAATTCAAATTAGTTTGAATTTCAACTTAAAACCTTATCCATATCCTTCCACATGTTGGCTGCTTTTGAAGGGGTCTATTGTGTACAAGAAAAGGAAATCTTTCCAACTTATTTTTATGCCCAATTTTCTCTGGTGAGTTTCTCTTTAAGTTAGATAAGGGTGAGAAAAAGTTAGAGTTGAATTGAAATTCAAAAAAATTTGAATTGCAACAAACTCTAGCCCTTATCCTATTATATCTGGTTTGTACGACAATCATAAAAAGGTCATAATTTTGTGTGTCAAAAGAAGAGAGCTCTTCACCATGAGATACTAGAGAGAAATAGGGTCAAAAATACTTCTTTGAGATGTGAGGATTGGGTAGGTTTCCTTCCTCCTTGGCATGAACAAAAGAAAAGACCGTTCTCCTCTTGGGTGAGAGACCTAAAACTGTTCTAGATTTTTGGGTGAGAAAAAAACCAAAGAGAAGAGAGTCTTCATCTAAATTTTCTCCATCATCCAGTATTTTTCTCTAATCCATCTTCAATATCAAAAAAGTTTGAGGTGATTGAAGAAGGAGATCAAGTTAGATCTACTAGCAGAAGCTGATTGCACGAGCTAACACTCCCGTGGAGGGCTGATCAGTCCGAGGGGCTTCATGTGGACCATCCGTAGAGGTCGGATGCTCGTGCGACTACTCGACATTAGTGAGAGCTTTATACCATACTTACCAATAGTGAAAATCATCAATCCACAAAAAGGTGATGAGTTCTGAACTCTTCCGACATAATCTAAAGGTTAGATCAAATTTAGGGCATCGATGTGATTGATGCAGTTTTCTATTTTATTTTAAATTTTATATATAAATTTTTTATGTCATAGATCCCTAATGATAGTTTAGATCTAATCTAAGGTATGTTTAGAAGATTAAAATATTTAATCTTTTATTATTCTGCTGTAAAATTTTAAAAATATATGCTTTGAACTATCCATTTTTCTTTCGTATGGTATCAGAGTCAGGTTTCTTATAACGTAAATTTTTTACATATAATCTGATTTTAATTATTTAGATTAGATTTAAATAGTTAATTTTGAATCTGAGTAGTATAATAATCTGATTGGATAGATCCTCATAGACATCCAGTCATAGAAAAAATCAGAATTTCACTATCTTATTTACCCATCGATGGGATCTCCTATGGCGTGTAGGGGTACTACGCGATCTTTGTCATGATGATGAACAATGAAAAAAATTTTAAAATTTTATTTTAGATCTAAAATAATGTATATTAGATCTGAAATTAAAATTTTGATCATTAGATTATTGATTATAAAAATATTTTATAAAATTAAAAATTATTTTCAAACATCAAATCCGAACTCATATCAGCCCAAAACTTAATTGAGAATTAAGTGATCTAGATTTGAGAATCAAAGATCTAAGGCATTAATTTTATAACTCATGGGTTAATGGGTTAGCTTGAGTCAAGTCCATTTAATTGGGTTAGACATAGGGTTAGGAATCATTGATAATGGATCATGTTAGTAATTGATCATATCTAGTTAAAAGTTAATTTTGATTGGATCAATTTCTTCTTTTGATCAATTTCAATAGTTGTAGTTGGTCAAGTCCATATCTTTGATTAGACCAATATGGACTTTGATCGTAGCTCCATGCTCGAATCCAAGTCTATAAGTTGATCAAATTGAAAATAACTAACCAATTGGTGTCTAAGGTAAGTATGGCAACTTTGATCGATGGTCATTAATTGACAGCTACTTGCATAGATTGAGTCTATGTCGAGTTAATGACATATCCCTCTCATCGATCTCACTTATCTTACCAACATGGTGAATCATGTTTTGATTAGATCACTTAATGATTGGAGTTGACCCATGCTAACTAGAAAATCAGTATGACTGATTTAGGTGTCCCTAGTTCAACTTATCTTGAGTCTTCTTTATGACTTGGTGAAGCCAGCAAGAGGATTCATGACTGGTTGGCTGGACCAGCTTATGCTTGATCTTCTTAAATCTGACTTGGTGAAGTCAGTGGGAGGATTAAGATTAATTAGTCAAGTCTCATCTCATCTCTCAATTCAATAATTAAATTTTTTAAAATTATTAGGTTCCTAAAATGAAATAGTTATGATGATAACTAGATCATAGCCTCCTATTAAGTTGGGTGATAATGAGTCTAATGATTTAGATGATTATTGGAGGTGCCACACGTCTGGTGCTCATCTGGCTGTCGGAATTATCATTCATAATATATTGTTTTAGTTGTGTCTTTCTGATGATGGTCAAGTTGGCCGAGCCACACTCGGGCTTAATCACTCATTTGTTAGATATACTAAATTCTAGCATGTTAATGGTTGGACCCAACCAGAACCTTCAGTGGAGGTGCCACACGCTTGCTGAAGAGGTGTCTGGGGCAAAATTGAATACTAAAAATTATTTGATAAAATAATTGATGAAGAACCTACCTATGGGGACACAAGGGTTGGCCGAGCCACACTCGGGCCCATGTGCAGTCCATGTGGATTCTAGTACCCACTAAAGAATTAGTGTAATTCTTCGAATTGAAGGTAGAGGCTATCTATTCGAATAAAATAGTGAGAGAACTTTTAGACTAAAATTCATATCTTTAGGCTTAATCAATTCATATACTAAATAAGTTTTGATTTTTCTTTTGCAGTTATGGCCACCACCTTGTCGCTCCGACCACTATTAGATAGTGATAAATTGATGGTATCAAATTTTGATAGCTGGTGTTGAAAGCTCAAAATAGTCCTGGAGTATAAATGGATCTTGAATGTATTGATAGATCCGGCACCCGAGGAGCCAGCTCCGAATGCGCATAGCACGATCAGAGACACTTATCAGAAGTGGCTCAATGACTGAACTATGGTTCATTGTATTATGCTGGCGGCGATGAATGATGAGTTTAGCCATCGTTTCGAGAATGCTCAGCCACAGGACATGTTGCAAATATTGAACGAATCTTTTGGCACACCCGACAATGTTGAGAGGCATAAGACTAGTTGTGCCATCTTCAACGCTCAAATGAGGGAAGGAGCATCAGTCACCGATTATGTATTGTACATGATCGAGATGATTGAGCATCTACGCAAGCTCAGCTTTCCCCTGCATGAGCAGTTGGAGAAAGATGCTATTCTGAACTCTCTGCCCAAGTCCTACCTTCCTTTTCTTACTCATTTTCGAATGAGAAAGCCTGCAGTTAACTACCACAGTTTGCTGGGGTTACTGCAAAATTTTGAGAAGGATCACCAGCTCCAAAAGGAGTCGGTGAATATTGTAGGAGGATTTTCTTCTGGACGTCGATCCTTTAAGAAAGGAAAGAAGAACAAAAAAAGGATGTAAAGTGCTGGGGCACCCAAACCCAGTCAGATTAAGAAATCCAAGTTCGATCAGAGTCAGGCAGAATGCTTCTACTGCAAGAAGCAGGGGCACTGAAAAAAAAATTATCCTCGATACATTGCCGTCTTGGATCCGAACAGACTGAGAAAGAAGCAAATTATTGCTAGACAAGAAAGTTATATGATAACACCTTGTAATTTCTTAATTTGTGATTCTACTATCTGGGTATTCGATACCGGAAGCTCTTTTAATATTTGCAATTCGTTGCAGGATCTGTAGGTCAGTAGGAGATTTGAAGAAGGTGAAAGATTCCTTAATATTGGAGATGAAAGATCAGTTTCAGTTCTAGTGTTAGGGACTATTAAGCTTGTATTCAAGTCTAATATAATTGTTCTAAGTGAATGTCACTTTTGTCCTTCTTTTTTATTGAATATTATTTCTGTAGGCCTTTTGGCTATGTACAGTTATAAAATTTTAATAAAAAAAATTATTTTAATATCATTATGAATGGTGTTAATGTGATGAATGGATAATTGAATAATGGTATTTACATATTATCACAATCTGTTAGTGTAATGTATGCATCCAACAAATATCCTAGAATTAGTGATGTCTCCGATATCTACCTTTGGCATTGTAGGTTAGGTCATGTTAATAAGAACAGAATAAACATATTGACATAAGAGAGAATCCTCGAAGTCAGTGATTATAAATCACTCCCAACCTGTGACTCTTATCTTCTTGAAAATAATGATCAAATCACCTTTTACTGAAAAAGATGAGCGAGCCAGTGAAGTTCTAAATCTGATACATACTGATGTATGTGGACCGATGAACACTAGTGCCAGAGGTGGATATTATTATTTCATTACATTTACAGATAACCTATCGAGGTATGGGCACATCTACTTAATGACACATTGAAAGAAGAGTGCCCTATAAATCAATCACAAGTGTGTTGCGATGGAACTTTTCTTTATAATTTTTTAACTTATGAAATTATATTTATTATTTGAGGTATTGATTCATCATATTAGCTGCATCTTATTATGTCTAAGATTATGATGAACCCTAAAGATTAGGGCAATAATTTTAGGAGACATTAATGGGTCATGCTAGTGAGACCCAAAATCTTAAAATTCTAATCTTAAATATTTCTGATCATAGGAGCATTGAGTCGGAGATCAATATTTCGGATAGACTGGCACATCCTATGTATGCTTGATAGAGAGGGTGGCAGATCTCACTAGCCACTTGTGTGGGACACTAATACAAGGATGTGGGTGCTCATTTGATAAATGAGTCCACTAAATTAACTTGATGAAAGAGAACATCCTATGGAAGCCTTACTTGCATGTCAAAGATGATTCTCTAAGTGAGAGTTGTGCAAGTGATCCTTAGACCTGAGACCACCATAGAATCTTGTACACATGAATTCATATTTTGGTTCATACCTAGGCATGGCATTAAGATATGTACGGGGTGTTCTGGATATGATGGAGTGTATATTGAGGTTGTGAGTAGGTCAATATGAAATCAATTACTCCTAGTAAGAGGAGATCGCATCCTATGTATTCTCAATCCTAGATGACTGGAGAAAAGTCTTTTGGCCAAAAGCAAAAAGGAGATTAGAAAGAGTTTTTAATACTTATTCATTAGAGTCATCATTGGTTAATTAAAAATTGATATGAATATGTGTTTGAGTTTGACATGATTCCATACTTATGAACATATTCAAGGTGCAGGGATGATCGAAGGATTGAATTGTATGGTAACTTATCATTGAAGGGTATATTTGGTATTTTCATCAAAATTTTATATCTTCTAAGTAGTTATGATATGTTGCTAGATGTCAATCTTGACTTGCATATTTTTGATCGAATTAAAGAGTTTAATTCGATCGCCAATTAGGAAGGATTATAATTGTTGAACTCGGGTTAGCTCGATTGGACCTAAATTGATTAGATTGAAATCTAATCAAATTTAGTCAACTTGCATCCGAACCTACTGTCAGCTAGATGTGGAACCTAATGGGTCACACACATATAAAAATTAGCCAAGGATCCTTTTGAAAAAGGTTGATTGGAATTTTAGATTCAATCAGGGCTTCGGTAAGTATGCTAGCACGTGTGGAACCCTTGCTCCTTTGGAGGTCAATTTGGTCTCATCCCTTGCTAATTAGCTAGCTCAATTTAGTAGATATTTGGGTCAGGTTGTGCCACCTAGAAGCAATCTAAATTGGGGTGCCACATCCTATTTTAACGCCAATTATGAAGAGTCCAAGTTGTGAAGGACTCTTGGAGCAAAACAGGTTCTGCGTACAAGTATTGGTGTGGGCAAAAGAAAAGAGTCCTTTTGGCATAGGATTAAGATACGTGTGATAGCTCATATCACCCTCCATCCTCTGTTTCACATCTCCAAGTATGAGATATATTTTTTTTGAAATTTTTGGGATAGAGAAAAATTGGAAAAAGGAAAAAAGTCTCGCATGCGTGCGCAGAAGCATCGCATCTCTCTGAGATTTGGAGAGTCTTTCTTCTCATCAAATGCTTTTAAAATAGAATTATTTTTGGTAATAATATTTCATATTTGACAAGATATTTTTGATAATTTTTTTGGAATTTTTTCAGACTTATCTGGATGCCACGGATGCCATAATTTCCTCCTCACGCCTGCACGCATGGTGATCAGACTTTGCATGAAAGGACACAAGAACACATCCATTTATGGAAATTTTTATCTACTCATTATATATTCTAAAATAAGGATTAAATTCTCTATCCACATGGATTTTTTAATGATTTTTTGATTTAAAAAGGGACATGAAAATATCCCTTCTCTGGTCGCACGTGCAGAGCAGGGTGCTGATCAATGTACCATTAATAAGAGTCCTTCTCTTTGAAGGAACTCTTATCTCTGATAATTAAATCAGATAGGCCTCTTGGATGAGGTACATCTCTCTCTTTTGGCATCCCTCTAGTGGCTATAAATTGGTCGGAGCACTAGATGTCCGAGGTAATTCAGAAAGAGTTTCTAATTTTGTCTCCATTGCTCTCTTTTCTTTCTTATAACCTATCTTTATTTTAGGACAAGGCTTTGGAATTTAAGATAAAGCCTTATTTGATCCTATCAAGGGTTGTATGTTGGAAAAGGTGCAGGGTTTCATGCATAAATTTCAATACTTTTTATTGAAATAAAACACAGCGAAACATGTAAATTAAATAATTTAATCTATAAATACATGTAATCAAATTACTAAACCCTACAATTAGGACCTATAACATATCATATTATATTTATAAATCAGAAAATAAAAGATTTAGTATTGATCAAATCAATATCCCAGATCTGAAATAGTTTCAGATCTAAAACCTAGATCATATCTAGATAAAAGAAGAGATCAGATCTCTTACCTTCATGCAGGTTGAAAACTCCACAGTTGATTTTTTTTATTGCCTTTAGAGCCACACACACATCCGACCTCTACAGATGATCCACACGAGGTTGCAACAAAATTAGAGGTTCGTCGAACGAAGATCCGCTCGAAGTACTAGCTTCTTGCAGATCCCTCCGGATGGTTAATCTAAAAAATATTTTTTAGATCTCTTGGACATTCCAAGAGATGAAGAATATGAGGAGGAATAAGGGAGAAGTCAAACCTTTTGATCTCTTTAAAATCAAAATTAATATTTAATAGAAAAGGGTCCTAAGAGAAGACAGATCTTCTCCTTCAGTACATCAACAATTGATATCCTGAAAATATCTCTATGCTAAAACATGAGAAGATCTTCTTCTCTTGATATTTTTTTAATTTTTAGATCTTATGATATCTGATTTTTTTCATAAAAAAATCTCATGATTTATAGAGAAGAAGGGTTCTTAAAGAAACCTTAAGTAAAGACCTTCTTTTCTTCTTTTTCTTCCATCAGAACATGATCATATCATGTCCAAAATAAGATCACCATGCTCCAACTCTTTGGAGCATGAATTCACCACACCATCCCTCTTTCTCTTTCAGATTTTTTATCATATAAAAAAAAATATAAAACAAAGAGATATTAATATGAAAGGAAAAACAATAAGAGAAGACAATCTTCTCTCACACCTTTCTCTCTACAAGACATCAACCTTTGATCTCTTGATTGAAGAATTTTCTCCAAAGATTTTGGCACCTCAAACCACCCATGTAATCTTTTTTTCTTTCTCATATTTTTATCACATAAAAATACAAAAACAAAGAGATAAAAAAATAAGAAAGAAAATCAATAAGAGAAGACAATCTTCTCTCTTACCTTTCTTCTCTAGAAGAGATCACTACAAGACATCAACTTTTGATCTCTTGTTAGAGGACTCTCCTCCATGGATTTTGGTGCCTAAAACCTCTCAAGTCTTCCTCATTCTCCTCTAGTATTTTTCTTAATTTTCTATGAATTTTTGACTCCTATATCATGGCATATGGGGCGGCCTCCTTTTATATGGCAAACTAGGTCATAAGACCTAGTCTAACAAGGAGTCCTTGGGGCGTCCAACTCTTGGACGCCCCCTATCTCATTTATTTCATAGATAGCATAAAAATAACTACAAAAGAGGAAACAAAAAAGGAGGATAAACATGGGGGAAGTTGGCGCAAGAGAGAAAGGGAAGAGTCCTTGTAAAGAGGGACTCTTTCAAAAAGAGAAATAGGCTATACCACTTTCCACAATGAACCAAATTAATTTTCATATTGAACCAGATTAAATTTGATTTAAATCTTTAAAATAAGTGGTGTGAGATTACTTCCCTTAGTTGTGAAAATTATAGAAAAATTATTTGGAATTAATTAATGGGCGTGGGCTTTGATTTTCTTAGGTGGCGCTAGAGAAGATGGAATCCTAGTCTAACTAGGATTCTTATTTAGATTAGGTCAAATACTTTGAATCCAATTTAAATTAATTGTAACCTAATTAATGATGATCTTAGTCTAACTAAGAGTCTAATTAAATTAGATTAAATCATATTTAATTTAAATCCTAACTTAATTAGGAATTAGGTGCATACAAGTCCTAGTCAAACAGAGACTTATTCTCCCTTGCAACTAGCTTATCCAATAAACCAATTAGACTTAATATAATTAAATTCAAATTAATTCTAATTAAATTATATTCAATTAGACTTGATCTCAGTCTAATTGCTCAATCAGATTGAGTCAATTAGCAATCCAATTGCTAATGATCCTCCTGCAACACTTGCATTAGGTCAAACATCAATCACATTGATTGTTTAACCTTAGAATGATTCTCAATCATCGATTAACCATCTGATTAGGTTACAACCTCTTATGTGTGTGACCCTATAGGTTTGAACCTAAGCTGATAGCCAGAAATCAATTTTTGTACCAGTCGAAGTAACCATCTAGCAATGGTTCCCGACGTCTAGATAGGTCGAATGTATGCAAAACAACATTCTAAGAACCCTGACCCATGGATACCGTATAATTCATCTTTTTGATCAATAATGCTCAAGATGACTTCTAGTATGCTGTCAACATTCATGTAAGTCATTTCTATTGTGTCTCAAAATTTTGTAAATCTCGTGACTCCTCACAAGGATTACCCAGGCCTAGGTTTTGCTAAATTGAAACACAGCAAGACATTCTCTTTTTGAGGTTAATCAGGAGTGGTCAATCTAATCTTGACTCACACACCAACTTCATAAGTACTTGACTATACTCAAAAACCTTTCAAACCTATATTAAAAATACAGGCAGTCCGACACCAAAGCACAGTGAGTTGCTTGCAAGTCACCGTGGTGATCTCAGGTCGGAGGGACACTTATACCCATCGGTCTTAGCTAACTACTCTTGACAGTAGAATGTTACATTGGTCACGTTCAATATAGATGTACTCCTACATCTCACTTGGATGTCATACTAGTGTCTCCACACCACTTGGTTACGAGGACAACCAACGCATATGGCATACAGCGACCTACACTTGATAAGTTATCGTCCTTGTTAATAACTTATCATTTGGTCATGAATAATTTAAGAACCATCTGATAAATCCTCCTTTATCGATTGATTATGGTTCTAAGGACTTCATCATAATTTAAAAGTTCATTTAAGGAAGATAGAATTTTTATGATGAATCTGCCAAATAACTATTATTATTAGATAATTCATATACTAATTCCAATCATCTACCACTTAGATGATAGGCTTTAGGATATATTTTCCAACAACTCCTACTTGTACTAAAGCCAATCGGAATGATATCAAATATCCTATCTTCCACTTGAGTTCGTAGAACTTCCTAGTTTCGAGGCCTCAGCAAATGGGTTGGTCAAGTTCTCCCTTTTCATCGATCTTCCAAAGATCGATGTCACCCTAATCTAAAATCAAAAGTGATAGTAATACAGAGTATACTGGTCCTTTGATTCTTTAGCCAGATTTATGGCTCCAGTGCTATGATAGGATCGGACCATCGATGGAGGGTGCCACTCCAAACCTGTTAATGAAGCTCAGCAATTACACAGCTTAATGGCAGCATCATATGCTATGACGTACTCTACATCACTAAGTAGACTAAAGTATCCTGTTTGGAACCTTTCCAGCAGATTGCTCCTACAATTAGGGTATGATCCGATACTTTCTTGTTGTCATCTTGATCTGACTAAAATCAAAATATCCACATGTTTAAAGTCAGTATTTCCATATTTGAGTCACTGGATCTTAGTATTTCTCAAATACTTAAAGATTATCTATACAATCTTCCAGTGGTTCTTACTTAGATCAGACTGGTATCTGCTTACTACCATTAGTGAGCATACCATATCTGATCTTGAACATAGAGAAATTAGATGACACCCAAATCTTTATTCCTTGCAATGCTGGAATGCCATTCCTGATTAAGAGAATTTCATCCACAGACAACACAAGGAATAACACTACAGAATATTTTGCCCACTTGTAAATGCAGGGTTCCTCTTTATTCATAACAAAGACATATGTTCAAAACATATGTTCTAACTCTGGGATAATAGCGAAATGAGCTTTGTAGGTCTCCACCTTCCCATCTGTGCTATTCTGATCCTTTTGAAAAATTCATTCACACCCAATGAGTTTTATTTCTTCAGGTGAATCATCTAATGTCCATACACTATTGATTTCTATGGACTTAAATTTGGATTTAATGGCTCCAAGCCACTTCTCAGAGTTAGACCACTGCATTGCATTTACTTTAATGGGCTCCGAGTTTGATCTAATCAAATCTGATTCTGTAGGTTTACTAGATTATGTCGATTCATTTTCTATCAGTCAAACTTTCAATTTCAACTTGATAGGCATCAGTTCCTTCTCTAAGAAACTCCTTTCCAAAAGGAATGCCCTACTGCTGATGAGCATCTTATATTCTTCAACATGATAGAATTAGTAACCCTTAAACACCTATTGGACCATGAACCAAGTTTATCTGTATGCAAACCTTTGACATAGGTCGATCAACTCCAAACCCAAAGGTGAGAGAGTCTAGGTCTATGTCCGATCTATATCTCATATGGAATCTACACAACAGACTTACTCAGTATATTTTCAGAGTAAAACAAGTAATCACACAAGAGCACAATCCTGAAACAGGCAGATTAGTGAACCCTATCGTGGATTGAATCATGTCTAACAAAGTTCAACTTCTCCTTTCAGATACACTATGTTCTGAAAAAGAATCCACTGAGAGAGAATCCAATTCTCTCCTAGATATGTCATCCTTTTCATCGTTTGAATCATTTGAATATTTCAAATGATTTGGCCAGATGCACCCATGCCCAGATAGATCGTCTGTAATAAAATATTAATATCTTCCTCTGGCACTTAAGTTCACAGGTCTACATACATCACTATGTATGAGACTTAGAACTTTATCAGCTCCTTCACCTTTTTCATTAAAAGATGACTTTGTCATCTTTCCAAGAAGATAAGACTCACAGGCTATCAATGATTCACAATCATTGATGTCGAGATTTTCCTCTCAAGCTAACCCATTTATCCTATTCTTGTCAAGATGACTAAGCCTATAATGCCAAAGATAGACATTCATGACATTATCTAACTTGGGTGTGTACATTACACTTAACAGGCTATGTAAATGTCATTTCCTTATTGTCCATGTATTATTGTAACATTATTCATAATAATACCACAATAATCTTTCTTTATGAATGATGATCATCTTTAGCCAAAAGGCCAACAAAGATTATAAACAATGGACAATAGTAATAATTACTTTAAATGACAATATTTGAAAATAAGCTCTACAATTCCTAAGTTAGGATTGGAATAAGACTTTCCTCCTTAACATTCAAGAATTTCTCACCATTTTCAAATATTTCACTTACTTGTAGTCCTAACAATAAATTACATAAAATCATCGGTATCTAATATCTAGGTAGTGGAATTACATAGAGAAACTTTAAGATGTTATCATATAACATCCTTGATGAGCAACCCTTGCTCCTTTCTCTTATTCAGCCTATTTTGATCAAGGGAAGCAAAACAATTCTTCTTCCTATGACCCTGTGCTTATGCCTGATTTGGATCAATTTTGGACTAATTATTTTGACTGGACTAGGAAGCCCCAATACGAACCCATTCGTACTGCTGAACCAAATTCAACTTTCAATACTAATTAACGAAGTTGGGTCCCATATGTCATCACTGTCTAACAGCAATTGGAGCAATTAAGGTTTAGCCTTATTTTGAGAAAAGAGAACAATGACCTAATGTATATGAATTATTTTAAGCTTAGAGACTTGGACTTTAGTCTCAAGGTTCTCCCACTATTTTATTCAAATTGGTAGCTTCTACCTCCAATTCAAAAAATTACTTTAATTTTCTAGTAGGTACTAGAATCTACATAGACTACACACAAGTCCGACTTTGGTCGGCCAACCCATGTACATCTGCAGGTAGGTTCATTAACTAATTATTTCTCTAAACAACTTTTAGTAATTTAATTTTGCCCCAGAAACTTAATCAGTAGGCTTTGGCCTTTACTGTAAGGACCGGTTAGGTCCAACCATTAACATGACCATACTTGGTACATCTAACCAACAAATGATTAAGTCCAACTTTGGTTGGCTAACCTAACCACCATTAGAGAGACACATCCAAGTCATCATATGATGAGTGATAATTCTATTAGTCAACAAGCACCAGGTTTTTGGGTCTGCAATGATTATTGAGTTAATGGACTCATTATCAAATACCTTAATGGGAGGCTATGACTCCGTTATCTCCATAACTTTATCATTTTAAGGACCTAATAATTTTAGAGGATTTAAAATTATCAATGATTTAAGGATAGAAAAGACATGGACCAATTCGCTCCCACTGACTTCATCAAGTCAAGTCCTCCCACTGACTTCCCAAGTCATTAACAAGGACTAGGATCAAATTTGGTCCATGGACACCTAGATCAGTCTCACTGAATGAAATCAGACTCTCTGATTTTCTATGTGACATGGGTTAGCACGAATCAATGAGCAACCTAATCAAGACTTGATTAACTACATTGGCCAGGTAAGTATGATCGATGGGAGGGTCTGCAATGCTTGCCTTAGACATCATCAGAAATGGCCAGGTAAGCATGCTCTCAATTAAAAACCATCGATCAAGTTTACCTTAGACACCAACTAGTTTATCAGTTTGGATTTGGTCTGCCTAAAGACTCAAGCTCACTCACCGAGCCACGATCAGTGTCCATTTGTTAGATATATGGACTTTGATCAACTATAACTATTGAAGTGATCTATAGAAATGACCTAATTCTAATTAACTTTTAATTAGGTTTGATCAATTTCTTAACTTAGTCCATATTTAATCTAACCCTAGGTCTAACCCAGTTAATGATCTGATCAAAGCTAACCCATTACCCTTTAACCCATGTTTTATGAAATTATCTTAGGATCTTTAAATCACAAACCTAGATCCTA
Source organism: Elaeis guineensis (assembly GCF_000442705.2). Lineage (NCBI taxonomy): Eukaryota > Viridiplantae > Streptophyta > Magnoliopsida > Arecales > Arecaceae > Elaeis > Elaeis guineensis. The sequence continues at coordinate 53,388,715 of NC_025993.2, forward strand.
AACAATCACTTAATTCTTTTAATTAAGTTCATGGCTGAGGGTTGGGGTTCGGCATTTTGAAAAATATTTTTAACTTTTGAAAGGTTTAATACAATCTAGTGTTGTTTCACTAAATAGGTCGACTCATTTCAAAAATGGGTCAGCTTATTTCATTAACAAATACTAATAATTAAAATCAGTCAGAAATATAATTCAGCTAACTTTTCAATCGAGCTAGCAAGCTGGTCAAGCCGGCCCAATCAGCAAATAGAACCTTCACAAGATCCTATTCTAGGCCAATTTTAATCTATGTATATTACATAAAAATTCATGAATTGAAATAGACTTAATCTAAAAAATTCATAACAAGATTTATTTAAACTCTTTTAAATTTTTTAGATCGCAACGTACCAGGACAACCTTCGCATTGTAAGGGATAAACCTTACAGCAGGACAACTTACAGTCTGTATGATCATTATTTTATTTTTTAGATTTATTTTAATATAATTATGAATATGTTATAAAAGAACCTGGCTCTAATATCACTGTTGGAAAAGGTGCAGGGTTTCATGCATGAATTTCAACACTTCTTTTTTAAAATATAACACAGCGAAATATGTAAATTAAATAATTTAATCTACAAATACATATAATTAAATTACTAAACCCTACAATTAGGACCTATAATATGTCATATTATATTTATAAATCAAAAAATAAAAATTTGATATTGATCAAATCAATACCCTAGATCTGAAACAGTTTCAGATCTAAAACCTAGATCATATCTAGATAAAAGAAGAGATCAAATATGTTTCCTTCATGCAGGTCGAGAACTCCACGGTTGATTTTTTTTGTTGTCTTTGAAGCTGCACATGCATCCGGCCTCTACATGTGATCCACACGAGGCTGCAATAAAATTAGAGGTTCGTCGAACGAAGATCCGCTTGAAGTGTTAGCTTCTTGCAGATCCCTCCAGATGGTTAATCTAAAAAATATTCTTTGGATCTCTTGGATATTCTAAGAGATGAAGAATATGAGGAGGAATAAGGGAGAAGTCAAATTTTTTGACCTTCCTAAAATCAAAATTAATATTTAATAGAAAAGGATCCTAAGAGAAGACAGATCTTCTCCTTCAGTACATCAACAATTGATATACTGAAAATATCTCTATGCTAGGACATGAGAAGACCTTTTTCTCTTGATATTTTTTTAATTTTTAGATCTTATAATATCTGATTTTTTTCATATAAAAGTCTCATGATTTATGAAGAAGAAGGGTTCTAAAAGAAACCTTAAGAAAAGACCTTCTTTTCTTCTTCTTCTTCCATCAGAACATGATCATATCATGTCTAAAATAAGATCACCATGCTCCAACTCTTTAGAGCATGAATTCACCATGCCATCTCTCTTTCTCTTTCAGATTTTTTATCATATAAAATAAAGAGATATTAATATGAAAGAAAAAATAATAAGAGAAGACAATCTTCTCTCTTACCTTTCTCTCTACAAGACATCAACCTTTGATCTCTTGATTGAAAAATTTTCTTCAAGAATTTTGGCATCTTAAACCACCCATGTAATCCTTCTTTCTCTCTCATATTTTTATCACATAAAAATACAAAAATAAATAGAAAAAAAATAAGAAAGAAAACCAATAAGAGAAGACAATCTTCTCTCTTACCTTTCTTCTCTACAAGATATCATCTTTTGATCTCTTGTTAGAGGACTCTCCTCCATGGATTTTGATGCCTCAAACCTCTTAAGTCTTTCTCATTCTCCTCTGGTATTTCTCTCAATTTTCTATGAATTTTTGACTCCTATATCATGGCATATGGGGCGGCCTCCTTTTATATGGCAGACTAGGTCATAAGACCTAGTCTAACAAGGAGTCCTTGGGGCATCCAACTCTTGGACGCCCCCTATCTCATTTATTTCATGGATGTCATGAAAATAACCATAAAAATGGTAACAAAAAAAAAGAATAAACATGGGGGAAGTTAGCGCAAGAGAGGGAGGGAAGAGTCCTTGTGAAGAGGGACTCTTTCAAAAAGAGAAATAGGCTAAACCACTTTCCACAATGAACCAAATTAATTTTCATATTGAATCAGATTAAATCTAATTTAAATCTCTAAAATAAGTGGTGTGAGATTAATTTTCTTAGATATAGAAATCATAGAAAAATTATCTGGAATTAATTAGTGGGCGTGGGCTTTGATTTTCTTAGGTGGCGCAAGAGAAGATGGAATCCTAGTCTAACTAGGATTCTTATTTAGATTAGGTCAAATACTTTGAACCCAATTTAAATTAATTATAACCTAATTAATGGTGATTATAGTCTAATTAAGAGTCCAATTAAATCAGATTAAATCATATTTAATTTAAATCCTAACTTAATTAAGAATTAGGTGCATATAAGTCCTAGTCAAACAGGGACTTGTTCTCCCTTGCAACTGGCTTATCCAATAAACCAATTAGACTTAATTCAATTAAATCCAAACTAATTCTAATTGAATTATATTCAATTAGACATGATCTCAACCCAATTGCTCAATTAGATTGAGCCAATTAACAATCCAAATGCTAATGATCCTCCTACAACACTTGCATTAGGTCAAACATCAATCACATTGATTGTTTAACCTTAGAATGATTCTCAATCATCGATTAACCATCTGATTAGGTTACAACCTCTTATGTGTGTGACTCTATAGGTTTGAACCTAAGATGGTAGTATAGGAACTAATTTTTATACCAGTCGAAGTAACCATCTAGCAATGGTTTCCGACGTCCAGATAGGTCGAATGTATGCAAAGCAATATTCTAAGAACCCTGACCCATGGTTATCGTATAATTCATCTTTTTGACCAACAATGCTCAAGATAACTTCGAGTATGCTGTTAACACTCATGTAAGTCATCTCTATTATGTCTCAAAATTTTGCAAATCTCGTGACTCCTCACGAGGATTACCCAAGCCTAGGTTTTGCTAAATTAAAACACAGCGAGACATTCTCTTCCTGAAATTAATCAGGAGTGGTCAATCCCATCTTGACTCACACACTGACTTCATAAGTACTTGACTGTACCCAAAAACCTTTCGAACCTATATTAAAAATACAGACGTTCGACACCAAAGCATAGTGAGTTGCTTGCAAGTCACCATGGTGATCTCAGGTCGGAGAGACACTTATACCCATTGATCTTAGCTAACTACTCTTGACAGTAGAGTGTTACATTGATCACGTTCAATGCAGATATACTCCTACATCTCATCTGGATGCCATACCAGTGTCTCCACACCACTTGGTTACGAGGACAACCAACGCATATGGCATACAGTGACCTACACTTGATAAGTTATCGTCCTTGTTAATAACTTATCATTTGATCGTGAATAATTTAAGAACCATCCAATAAATCCTCCTTTATTGATTGATTGTGGTTCTAAGAACTTCATTATAATTTAGGAGTTCATTTAAGGAAGATAAAATTTTTATGATAAATCTATCAAATAACTATTATTATTAGATAATTCATATACTAATTTCAATCATCTACCACTTAGATGATAGGCTTTAGAACATATTTTTCAACATTATGAGGGTCCTAAAGAAGGAGGATCAGAAGTCTAGAGGAGGTTCTGAGAGGGTGGAGTTAGTTTCTTAGAAAAATCTGATCGATATGAGGCTAGTCGAGTTCTAGTGGCTAGAACTCTTGAAGCAAGATGAAGAAGGAGCGCTGTCCTTGGTTCAATTTCTGTGTGGATCACCATTAGAGGATGGACACTTGGATGTCTTATAAAAATTAAGATCAACACTACAAATATTCTTCGTATCTTAATTTATATTTATTGTACTTTGATTATTATAGTCAAGGGTTTCTGGGCATTGTGGTTTTTGGTACATCGGGTGTTTTGAATGAAAATTTTAAACACCTAGCCCTTTTGCTGTACCATCAAAACTCAATAGTGGTATCAAAGCCTACCTTGATCTATATAATCAAAGGTTAGAATATTATCTTGACTGTGATCAAACATGAGTTTTTGGTTTGGTTCAAGTTGGGTCAAAGGTTGAACCCGATAGAACATCCAAACCCTCACATATCTTGAAGATATGTTTTTAAATATAAAATGCATGATGCATGTATAAAATCTTTTTTAGTAGCTTAGTACTCTAATTGGATTCATCATCAGGCTATCCAATCATAAGAACAAGTAGTGTTCAGAAACTCTCTCTTCCTATTCAATAAGGTACTCTTATGGTGCGTAGGGGTGCCATTGTGATGTCCTAAGAAGAAGAATCGTGAAAAGAATATTTTGTATTCATGCATGTTATTAGAACTTCATGTATATGTGATATGCTTAAAATACTTAGTTATAATCATATTGAGTGATTATGATTTCATATCTTAGAGATATGAATAGATGCCATGATTAGTTGTTATGATTATTAAGATATAACTATAATAGTACATCATTTTGATTGAATTAGGATGTGTTTGAGACCATTAAAGTCCTTATAAAAATTATATTAAGTCGTAGTGTTATGAATCAGTAGCTGACATATTTCTTGAATCGATTAATCAATTAGTGTCTAAGAAGTATTTCAAATGTGGTGGTTATTTAATTAGTTCCGTTGCTGGTCTGGCCAATTTTATTGGTATCTAAGAAAAGCAATGGAGGGATCTCTACCAATCTTAATACTTTTTTGACCAACTAGATTTGTTCAAATCTTGAATGAAGGTAGCTCAGTATTTAGAATACTACATATGCCTTCCTTCATGCCTAGTTAATATCCTGTCAAAAATCATAGTAGGTTTGTTGTGATATCCACAAGGCTTGCTATGGGGATTGATGTGGGTTTGTCTTGGTACATATTATATGCTTTACAGTATATTTGGATATATTATTTTGTTGTGATATCCATTGAGACAGTATTTTTTAGATATAACTGTATAGAAATGAAGAGTCTGACTTAACTAAAAATACTATAGTTTGTTGTGATATCCACAAGACTATGAGTATTTTTAGAGACAGGTTATGTTGAGAGTTGTATGAGATGCAATTGGATAGATTTTTCTACCTTTGAACTTATTAAAGTTTGTTGTGATATCCACAAGGCTTCATTGAGGGATTAGAGTCTCAACCTCATTAAGAAATCAGATTAGAGTTTTTCATTTACCATAGGAGCGAGCTATGGTATCCGATAAAATAGTGGGAGACATAAATAGTTTAAAAATCCTCATCTAGTTATGCATGTCAAACATGAGTGGTCTGCTTATACTATTGTTCTTTATTTATACAGATTTAAGTCTGCATTATGGCTTCTTTATTTTCACTGCATAACACCATAAATAAAAATATATTGATCGATCCAACTCTATGGATTGATTGAGGAACTTGCAAATAAGGTTCGTATCGGAGAAGAACTCCGATGTTTTGGATATTCCTGATCCTGGGATGGTCAGTAATAATGAGAAGGTAAAAGATGTCTATATGGATATTAACTATTTATTTTGTGGCAAGTTTGGATATTGGGAGTATAATTTCAAGAATAATCTTGCAAGTTTGAAGTAGGGTGCAAGTATAGCATTAAAAGGTGTGTATATGATACAAACCTATTTTTTTATTGAGTGGCTCAAACTCTGATACTTGAGAATTAGATATCATCTGTAGATCGTACATTTGTAATTCATTACAGTGACTACAGAATATCAAAGATCTGAAAAGAGGTGACCTCGAGCTTTATGGCACAAGTGGAGAGTCCATTAGCACAGAGGCTGTGGAAACCTATATGCTTGATTTGCCTTCGGATAAAATTTTAGAATTAAAAGATTGTTATTACATGCCAAAAGTTATTAGAAACATTATTTCTATACCTTTGTTGTAAAAACAAGATTATGAAATAAGGCTAATGAAAAATGGATGCTCCATTTTTTTTTAATGAATATTATGGCAATAGTTATATTGATAACAATCTTTTAATTCTACACTCAATGAAAATATTTTTCATATTGAAAGAAATATGAAAAGAAAGAAAGAAGATGTAAATGTCACATATCTCTGACATTATTGTCTTGGTCATATTAGTGAGTCAAGGATTAACAAGTTATACAAAGAAGAATTCTTTGACCCATTGATTATGAATCATTGAAAACTTATAAATCTTGTCTCATGGGTGAGATGACTAAGACTTCATTTTCTAGATATAGAGAGGGCGAAGAATTATTAGTCCTAGTACATACAGATGTATGTGGATCAATGACAACTCAGGTCAGAGGAGGATACTCGAATTTTATCATCTTTACGGAAGATTTATCAAGGTTCGGATATGTGTATCTTATGAAACATAAATTCGAAGCCTTTGATAAGTTCAAAGAGTATCAATGTATGATCGAGAAATAATCTGAAAAAGGTATCGAGGTTCTTCGATCTGATCGAGAAGGAGAATACTTATCTAGTAAATTTCTTGATCATCTTAAAAGTAAAGATATTCTCTCTGAATGGACCCCTTCTTATACACCCCAGTTAAATGGTGTAGCAAAAAGGAGGAATCGCACTTTGATGGATATAGTGCAGTTTATAATGTGCTTCACTGATCTTCCAATATTTTTTTAGAGATAATGCACTAGAGACTGCCACATACATATTAAATAGGATGCCTTCAAAGTCTGTTGCAAGCACACCATATGAGATATGGAAGGAAAGAAAGTCTAATCTTAAACATCTTAAGACTTGGGGTGGTCCTACTTATGTCAGAAATATTTTTGGACATAAGCTTAGTGCTAGATCAGATAAGTGTAGGTTTGTAGGGTATCCTAAAAAAACTAATGGATACTACTTCTGCCACCTACTGAACAAAATGTGTTTGTTAGTAGGCATGCCACTTTTGTGAAAAATAAACTCATCCAAGGAGGAGGTAGTAGGAGGAATATTGAACTTACTGAAGTTCATGATCTACAAATCGATCCAGAAATACCAGTGGTTGGACCACAAGAAGATCCTCAATCAGAAGTACCTAAAGATGAGGTACATCCACAATACACACCTCCTCTCTGAAAGTTAAACAGAGTGCATCATGCACTTCTGAGATTTGATGATAATATGATCAACATCATTCAAGATGATGATCCACTGACCTATTCGAAAGCTGTCATGAGTAGAGATTCAGATAGATGGTTGAAAGCCATAAAATCTGAGATGGACTCGATGTATATCAATCAAGTACAGACCTTAATTGATGCACCTAAGGGTGTGATCTCAATAGGGTGCAAGTGGATCTTCAAGAAGAAGATTGGAGCAGATGGCCAAGTAAAAACCTACAAAGCTAGGTTGGTGGTGAAGGATTTCAGTCAAAGCTAAAGAATTGACTATGATGAAATCTTCTCACCAATGGCTATGCTCAAGTTCATTCGGATTTTACTTGCTATAGCGACATACTATAACTATGAGATCTGACAAATAGATGTCAAGACCGTTTTTCTCAATAGTAATCTAGAGAAAGAGGTCTATGTGACTTAGTCAAAGAAATTTTTCTCAAGTGGAAGAGCAAATCAAGTATGCAAGCTAATGAGATCCATCTATGGATTGAAGCAGGTTTTGAGGAGTTGGAACATCCAATTTAATATGACAGTCAAAATGTTTGACTTTATCAAAAATAAGGATAAACCATATGTGTATAAGAAGACAAGTGAGAGTACTGTTGTCTTCTTGGTTTTGTATGTCGATGACATATATTGCTTATTGAGAATGATATCCCAATGATGTAATCGGTCAAGACTTGGGTATCGAATAAGTTTTTCATGAAAGATTTGGGTGAAGCATCCTATATACTGGGTATAAAGATCTACAGAGATAGATCTAAAGGGATGTTAAACTTATCCCAGTCACGGTACATAAATCTCATATTAAAGAGGTTTAATATGGAGGCAAGTAAGAAAGATTACTTGCCTGCAAGTCATGGTATACGTCTCTCCAAGAAAATATCTCTTAAGACATTAGAGGAGAGAAAGAGGATGAATGAAATCCTTTATGCTTTGGCTATGGGATCAATTATGTATGCCATGCTATGTACCAGGCCTGATGTAGCTTATGCTTTGGGCATAGCTATCAGATTTCAAGCTGATCCAAGGGAGGATCATTGGAAAGCGGATGATAGCAAGTCGATATCAGGGTATGTGTTTATCCTAAATGATGGGGCAGTGAGTTGGAAGAGCTCCAAGCAACAGATAGTATCTGGTTTAATTACTGAGGCAGAGTACATCACTGCTAGTGAAGCCATTAAGGAAGCTGTCTGGATGAAGAAATTTATCATGGATTTAGGAGTCATTCTTAAGAATGAAGGACCAGTGTCACTCTATCGAGATAACACTAGGACCATTATTTAAGCAAAGAAACCTAGGTCTCATTATAGATCCAAGCACATCCTCAGACACTTTCATCTCGTTAGAAATAAGATGTTGTCTTTGAATGAGTAGACAAAAAGAACAATATAATAAACCCATTCACTAAGGCCATACCAAAGCAGCTATATAATCGCCATCTTGATTGTATGAGGAATAAAGGTGATTGGCTTTAGTGCAAGTGAGAGATTGAAAGAAGAGTACCCTATAAGCCAATCACAAATGTGTTGTGATGAAACTTTTCTTTATAATTTTTTTACTCATGAAATGATATTTATTATTTGAGATATTGATTCATCATATTAGCTGCATCTTATTATATCTAAGATTATGATGAACCCCAAAAATTAGGATAATAATTTTAGGAGACATAAATGGGTCATGCTAATGAGATCTAAAATCCTAAAATTCTAATCTTAAATATTCTGATCGTAGGAGCATTGAGTCAGAGATCAATGTTTCGGATAAACTGTCACATCCTATGTATGCTCGATAGATAGAGTGGCAGATCTCACTAGCCACTTATGTGGGACACTAATACAAGGATGTGGATGCTCATTTGAAAAATGAGTCTACTGAATTGACTCGACGAAAGAGAACATCTTATAGAAGCCTTACTTGCATGTCAAAGATAGTTCTCTAAGTGGGAGTTGTGCAAGTGATCCTTAGATCTGAGACCACCATAGAATCTTGTGCACATAAACTCATATTTTGGTTCATACCCAGGCATGGCATTAACATATGTACGGGGTGTTCTAGATATGGTAGAATGTATATGGAGGTTGTGAGTAGGTCAACATGAAATTGATCACTCCTAGTAAGAGAAGATCGCATCCTATGTATTCTCAATCCTAGATGACTTGAAAAAAGTCTTTTGGTCAAAAGCAGAAAGGAGATTAGAAAGAGTTTCTAATACTTCTTCATTGGAGTCATCATTAGTTAATTGAGAATCGATATGAATATATGTTTGAGTTTGACATGATTCCATACTCATGAACAAATTCAAAGTGCAGGGATAATCGAAAGATTGAATTGTATGGTAACTTACCACTGAAGGGTATATTTGGTATTTCTATCAAAATTTTTTATCTTCTGGATAGTCACGATATATTGCTAGATGTCAATCTTGACTTGTAGATTTTTGATCGAATTAAAGAGTTTAATACGATCGCCAATTAGAAAGGATTATAATTGTTGAACTCGGATTAGCTCGATTGGATCTAAATCGATTAGATTGAAATCTAATCAAATTTAGTCAACTTACATCTGGATCTACTGTCAGCTAGATGTAGAATCCAATGGATCACACACATATAAAAATTAGCCTAGGATCTTTTTGAGAAAGGTTGATTGAAATTTTAGATTCAATTAGGGCTCCGGTAAGCATGCTAGCACGTGTGGAACCCTTGCTCCTTTGGAGGTCAATTTGGTCTCATCCCTTGCTAATTAGCTAGTCTAATTTAGTAGGTATTTGGATCAGGTCATGCCATCTTAAAGTAGCTCAAATTGGGGTGCCACATCTCATTTTAATGCCAATTATGAAGAGTCCAAGTTGTGAAGGACTCTTGGTGCAAAACAGGTTCTGTGTACAAGTGTTGGCATGGGCAGAAAAAAAGAGTCCTTCTAGCATAGGATTAAGATACGTTTGGCATCCCATATCACCCTCCATCCTCTGGTTCATATGTCAAAGCATGAGATGAATTTTTTTTAGAATTTTTGGGGTGGAGAAAAATTGAAAAAATGAAGGAAGTCTCACACCTGCAGAAGCATCGCATCTCTTCAAGATTTGGAGAGTCCTTCTCCTCATCAAATACTTTCAAAATAGAATGATTTTTGGTGATAACATTTCACATTTGACAAGTTATTTTTGATAAATTTTTTAGAATTTTTTCAGACTTATCTGGATGCCAAATGGATGCCATAATTTTCTCCTCATGCCTGCATGCGTGGTGATCAGACTTCACATGAAAGGGCATGAGAACACATCCATTTGCAGGAATTTTTATCCACTCATTATATGTTCTGCAATTAATATTGAATTCTCTATCTATGTAGATTTTTAAAAATTTTTTTGATTTGAGAAGGGATGCGAAAACATCCCTTCTCTGGTCGCACGTGCAGAGCAGGGTGCTGATCGACATATCATTGATAAGAATCCTTCTGTTTGAACGAACTCTTATCTCTGATAATCAGATCAGATAGGCCTCTTGGATGAGTTGCATCCCTCTCTTTTGGTGTTCCTCTAGTGGCTATAAATTGATCGAGGCACTGGGTGTCCGAGGTAATTCAAAAAGAGTTTCCAATTTTATCTCTGTTGCTCTCTTTTCTTTCTTACAACCTATCTTAGTTTTAGGACAAGGCTTTGGGATTTAAGATAAAGCCTTATTTGGTCCTAACAAAGATTGTGAGGGTTCTAAAGAAGGAGGATCAGAAGTTCAAAGGAGATTCTGAGAGGGTGGAGTTAATTTTTTGGAGAAACCTGATCGGTATGAAGCTAGTTGAGTTCTACTGGCTAGAACTCTCGAAGCAAGGTGAAGAAGGAGCGCTGTTCTTGGTTCAGTTTTTGTGTGGATCATCATTGGAAGGCGAACACTTGGATATCTTGTGAAAATTAAAATTAGCGCTATATGTATTCTTCTTATCCTAATTTATATTTATTGTACTTTGATTATTATATTCAAGTGTATCTGGGCATTGGGGTTTTTGGTGTATCGGGTGTTTTAAATAAAAATTTTAAATATCTAACCCTTTCGCTGCACCATCGGAACCCAACACACATAAGTTAGAATCATTTGAAATATTCGAACGATTTCGTAATGAAGTAGAGAAACAAACTGAAAAGAGTATTAAAACTCTTTGGTTCGATCGAGGAGGAGAATACCTCTCTAATGAGTTTCTGACATACTTAGAAGAGAATAAAATTCTCTCACAATGGATCCCTCCTGGAACATCATAGCATGATGGTGTATCGGAAAGGAGGAATCAAAATTTGTTAGGCATGGTTCGGTCCATGATGGGCTTTACAAGTCTGTCGATTTTTTTTGGGGATACGCACTCGAGTCGGTTTGTTATATTTTAAATAAAATTGAGTAAATCTATAAGAAAATAATACATGAGATGTGGATAGAATGTAAGCCAGTACTCTCTCACCTGAGGATTTAGAGATGTCCGGCTTATGTCAAACATTTGGAAACTGATAAGTTTGGATCTAGATCTGACAAATGTCTATTTGTAGGGTATCCAAAAGAGATCAAGGGATATTACTTCTACCTTGCTGATGAATAGAAGATGTTCGTCAGCAATAGGATTGTCCTTTTAGAAAAAGAGTTCCTTGGTGAAGGAACTAATACCTCAAAAATTGAACTTAATGAAGTTCGATTGGTAGAAGAACCGACATAATCTAGTAAACCTATAGAGTCGGACTTAATTAGATCAAATCTAAAACTTATTGTAGAAACATCTTTAAGGAGATCTGGTAGGTACCGCATCAATCAGATAGATACTACGATTTCTTAGTCCGGGACAGGGATCCAGTTGAACTCGATGAGAACAATAAGAATCCAATCACCTATATGGATGCGATGCAGAGATCTGACTCCAATAAATGGCAAGAAGTCATGAAATCCGAAATGGAGTCTATGAAAATCAATAATGTATGGACATTGGTTGACCCACCTGAAGAGATAAAATCCATAGGGTGTAAGTGGATCTTCAAAAAGAAAAGGGGCACAGATGGGAAGGTGGAGACCTATAAAGCCCGTCTAATTACTAAGAGTTACCGTCAGCATTATGATATTGATTATGATGAGATATTTTCTCCTATGGCAATGCTCAAGTCTATTCAAATTATGCTTGCGATAGCAGTACATCTAGACTATAAAATCTGGCAAATGGATGTGAAAATAGCCTTCCTAAATGGAGAGCTAGAAGAAGAGGTGTATATAATACAACCCAAAGGTTTTATATCTATAGATGAGTTTAAGGTGTGCAAGCTTCAAAGGTCCATCTATAGACTTAAGTAGGCATCTCGAAGTTGGAACATGCATTTTGATAAAGTGATCAGAATGTATGGTTTCATTAAGAATGGAGAGAAATCTTGCATATACAAATGGGTTAATAATTTTGTGGTAGTATTTCTTGTATTGTATGTCGATGACATTCTCTTAATCAAAAATGACATCTCTGTATTACAGAGAATAAAAGTTTAGTTATCATCACAGTTCTCTATGAAAGACTTGGGAGAAGCATCCTTCATCTTTGGGATGAAGATCTATAGAGATAGATCTAAAAAGTTGCTTGAATTATCCCAGTCGATGTACATTGATACTGTGCTGAAAAGGTTCAGCATGAAGAATTTTAAGAAAGGCTATCTTTCGATAGGCCAAGGAATCTCTCTCTCAAAGAGTGATTGTCCGACAACTCCTCAAGAGAGAGAGTGTATGCATAGAATTTCATATGCTTCAGCAGTGGGATCTATTATGTACATCATGACATGTACTCGATCGGATGTTGCATACTCATTAGGAGTAGTGAGCAGATACTAGTTCGATCCAGGTGAGAATCACTGGAAGATCGTAAAGACCATCCTTAAGTATTTGAGAAATACTAAAGATCAGTGACTTATTTATGAAGAATCTGATCTAAAACTTATGGGGTTTACAGACTCTAATTTTCAGTCGGATCATGATGACAGCAAAAGCGTGTCGGGATATATTTATATCCTGAACGGTGGAGCAATCTACTAAAAAAATTTCAAGCAACACACTGTGGCCAACTCTACTTGTGAGGCAAAATATATCGTAATATCTGATGCTGCAAAAAAAGCTGTGTGGCTACGAAGGTTCATCAACGAGCTCAGAGTGGCATCCTCCCTTGATGGCCCCATCTTGTTGTACTGCGACAGTACTGGTGCCATTGCTCAAGCGAAGGAACCGAAGTCACATCAACGGACCAAGCACATTTTGCACTGCTACCACCTGGTCTGAGAGATCATAGATCGAGATGATGTCGAGCTTCAGAAGATTGATGAAAAGAAAAACCTGACTAATCCATTTACTAAAGTACTCAACGTCAAGAAGTTTGAAGACTACAAATCAAAGATGGGTATATGATACTGCATCGATTGGCTTTAGTCCAAGTGGAAGTTGTTGAAAATTATGTTCCAAAGTCAATCATCAGCCTGTTGACGGTTGTGCTTATCATTGTAATTGTATATGAATTATTAAATTAATAAATATTATTTAATTTTTTCATCACTGTGTACATCTCATTTTGAACTCTTGTTATGTGATGAAATTCTTAGGATTATTTGATTCGATATAGGAAGATACATCATTTAGTCTTTAAATGAGTTTGCGACCAAATGATATGCTATTACTAGGATGATAGACATATCAAGTGTAGGTTGTTGTATGCCATATAGGTTGGTTATCCTCTTAACCAAGGAGTGTGGAGACACTGGTATGGCATGCAGGTAAAATATAGGAGTATATTTTACTGAACGTGACCAACTTCGGAGCACTCTACTGTCAAAAGTCACTCCAAAGGGATATAGGTATAAGTGTCCCTCCGACCTGAGATTACTACGGTGACTTGCAAGCAACTCACTATGCTTTGGTGTCGGACTATCTGAATTTTTAATTCAGCGATGAAAGATTTTTGGACATAATCAAGTACTTGTGAAGTCGGTGTGTGAGTCAAGATAGAATTGAGCCCTTCGAATACGTAGGAGTTAATGTATCAGTATGTTTCAATTCAGTAAAACCTTGATCGAGGTAATCTATGTGATAGATTTTGAAAATTGAAATACAATGTGGATGATCAAATCAGGATTGACAGTTAAACCCTATGTCACCTTGAGCATTTGGATCAAAAGGATGAATTATACGGTAACTATATTCAAATAGGTTCTTGAGTGTTGCTTAGAATACATTCGGCCTATCCAGACGTCGGATATCATTGCTAGATGATTACTTCGATTAGTACAAGAATCAGTTCCTGTGCTATCGATTTAGGTTCGAACATATGGGGTCACACACATTAAAAGTTTCTCTCCAATCATTTGGCTAATTTGAAGAGCCCCAGTCAACAGGGACTCTGGTGAAGAGTCTCACTTGATGGGGACTCTGCTGAAGAGTCCCACTGGATGGAGACTCTAGAGAAGAGTCCCACTAGACTTGGACTCTATCATTAATAGAAGATTAATTAGTGATTAGATTATTAATTAGCTCAATTTGATTGAGCATTAAAGTCTGGATCAAGTCTAACTGAATTTGATTCAATCAGGTCAAGTCTGATTAGGTTATGAGATGACCTAATTGGTAAAAGAAAAATTATCCTAATTTGATTGGATCTATAGCTCAATTAATTTATTAATTTGATCAAATTTAATTGATATTATAAGAGCTTAATTAGATTAGGTTCATCATATTTTATTTGGATCTAATTGGATTGGGTTTGAAAGAAATTCAATTGGTTAAACCCTAGAGTCCCAAATGAGTAGGACTTTATCCCTTGCGCCACCTAAATTATCTCCCACCTTTTCTCATCATACTAAATTAGTTTGTACATGATAAAATTAGAAAATAATCCTTCTTTTGTCACTTATTAAGGATAGAAATTGGTTGGTTTTGATTTAAATTCAAGTTAGTTTGAATTTCAACTTAAAATCTTATCCATATCCTTCCACACGTTGGCTGCTTTTAAAGGGATCTATTGTGTATGAGAAAAGGAGGTATTTCTAATTGATTTTCATACCCAATTTTTTTTTGATAAGTCTCTCTTTAAGTTAGATAAGGATGAGAAAAAGTTGGAGTTAAATTGAAATTCAAAAGAGTTTGAATTACAACAAACTCCAGCCCTTATCCTGTTTTATCTGGTTTGTGTGACAATCATAAAAAGGCCATAATTTTGTGTGCCAAAAGAAGAGAGCTCTTCACCATGAGATACCAGAGAGAAATAGGGTCAAAAATGTTTCTTTGAGATGTGAGGATTGAGTGGGTTTCCTTCCTCCTTGGCATGAACAAAAGAGAAGACCGTTCTCCTCTTGGGTGAGAGACCTAGAACTATTCTAGATTTTTGGATGAGGAAAAAACCAAAGAGAAGAGAGTCTTCATCTAAATTTTCTCTACTATCCAGCATCCTTCTCTGATCCATCTTCGACATCGAAAAGGTTCGAGGTGATCGAAGAAGGAGATCAAGTTAGATTTGCCATCAGTCGACTGTGCGAGCTAGCACTCCCGCAGAGGGTTGATCGGTCCGAAGGGCTTCGTGTGGATCATCCGTAGAGGCTAGATACTTGTGCGGCTACTCAGTATCAGTGAGAGCTTCATACCATGCTTACCAACAATGGAGATCATCAACCCACGAAAAGATGATGAGTTCTGAACTCTACCGATATAATCTAAAGGTTAGATCAAATTTAGGGTATCGATGTGATCGATGTGATTTTCTATTTTATTTTAGATTTTATATGTAAATTTTTTATGTCATAGATCCTTAATGGTAGTTTAGATCTGATCTAAGACATGTTTAGAAGATTAAAATGTTTAATCTTTTATTATTTCACTGTAAAATTTTAAAAATATATACTTTGAACTACCTATTTTTTCTTCAATAATTTCATTATACAAGTGGAGAGATGCTTTTGAGGTGATGTAGGTTTCCACCCATATTTTACTGAGTTATCGACATCATCTTGATTGTCTCAGATTTGAGCAGGTATAAACATAACTGATTTACATTATTTGGATAATCTTTTGGAACGACTATGTTCATATTACTTATACTTAACCCTGTAGATGAAAAGGTTGTATGGCAGCCATATACTTCTCTGGTCCTAGTAGGTCTACCAGATTATTGTTTTAGTAGACAGCATATATGGCGGTGTTGGGTGACAGTTCTATGCTTTTTTATCATCGAGTGACACTATCCGGATAGAGTGATGTGCCAATTCAGAATTACGACAGGTGTTAGATTTTGGTGATGTAGCGGAATAAGATTTTCAAAATTTTTTTACATATATGCAACTATTGAAAATAAGTTTTAACAATTAAAACATGACTACCGAAACACAAAATCTTAAGAACATCTCGATGATTACAATCAAACAATTCGAGCATGCAGATTAACGAGAGATTAGAAGTCATATACCAAATAATAAGATAAGGATCTGGTAATGAAGTGATCTCTATAAGGATCCAAAGTAGAAGCCCTCCAACGGTGATCCACACGAA
This sequence comes from Elaeis guineensis, assembly GCF_000442705.2. Taxonomy (NCBI): domain Eukaryota; kingdom Viridiplantae; phylum Streptophyta; class Magnoliopsida; order Arecales; family Arecaceae; genus Elaeis; species Elaeis guineensis. The sequence continues at coordinate 53,405,331 of NC_025993.2, forward strand.
ACAAATCAAGATCCTTCCTAATTTGACATAGTACTGTAGCCATCTTCGCAAGTCTACTAACGATAGTCCTTCTCAAGAATGGATTGCACCACTTCTTGTATACATTCAAAACCTCCATTAGGACCACACTAGAAACCATTCCTTATAAGATCTCACCACTCAAAATAGGTTTAGAACTCCAACATTTGAAAAATCCAAACCCTAGGACAAGCAACCCTTTGCTTTCCATTTGTCTCTAACCTTCCTTTCTATTTTTCTTTCTCTCTTTTTCTTTGCCTTTTTTTTTGAATTTTTTTTATCTTTTTCTCTTCATTCCCATGTCTAACAGCCAGAAAAAATTTTCTTAAATTATCACCTAAGAGGCATCCCTTTTATAAGGAATAAAAGGGCACCTCCAAGGGATGCCAACTATTGGCGTCACATGATTTTCTCCGATAAAAGAAATCTTAACAAATGGAGTTTGTTAGATTTTTAATTAGCAGAAGTGTTGAAAAATATGTCTTCAAGTCAATTGTTTGATGATTGTGCTAATTATAAAGGTATATGAATTGATCAATAATAAAAATTATTTAGCCTTTTCATCACAAGATTACATCTTCTAAAAAATTTTTATATTGTGATGAAGTTTTTAGGACTATTTTGATCAATAAAGAAGGATTTATCGCGTAGTTCTTAAACTAGTTCACAATCAAACGATACACTATTATTAGGACGATAGCGATATCAATTATAGGTTGTTGTGTGCCATATGTGTTGATTATCCTCGTAACCAAATGGTATGGAGACATTGGTATGGCATGTAGGTGAGATGTAGGAGTACATTATCACTGAACGTGACCAACTGTGGAGCCTTCTGCTGTCAAGAGTAGCTCGCGAAGGGTATGGGTATAAGTGTCCTTCCGACCTAAGATCACCATAGTGACTTGCAAGCAACTCACCATACTTTGGTATCGGATTATCTGAATTTTTAATTCAGTAATGAAAGATTTTTAGGTATAGTCAAGTACTTGTCAAGTCGGTGCGTGAGTCAAGATGAGATTGACTCCTATGAATTAGTAGAAGTTATGTATCAATGTATTTCAATTTAGCAAAATCTGGGACCGGATAATCCATATGATAGATTTGAAAGATTAAAATACAATGTGAATAACTTATCTAGTGTTGATAGTTAAATCCTAGGTCATTCTTGAGTATTAGGATCAAAGAGATGAATTATACGGTAACCATATGTTAGTAGGTTCTTGAATGTTGCTTCGCCATCATTCAACCTATCCGGATGTCGGATTTCATTGCTAGATGGTTACATCGATTGATTCAAAAATTTATTTTTATGCTACCAACTTAGGTTCGAACCTACAGGATCACATACAAAAAAAATTTCTGACTGATCATGTGGCTGATCAATGATTGAGAATCGTTCAAGGGCTTTATCGTCAATTCGATTGATGGTTGACCTTATGCAAAAGTTGCAATAAATTTATACACTGAGTGTTAGTGAATTAATGAAAGATTAATTAGTAATTAAATTTTTGATTAGCTCAATTTGATTGAGCAAAGAGGATTTAATAAAATCTAATTGAATTAGATTCAATTAGGTTCGACCTGATTAGGTTATGAGATGACCTAATCATTAAGGAAGAATTATCTTTGATTTAATCAGAACTTTGGTTCAATCAATTCTTAGTTTGATTGAAATTTGATTAAAAAATTATGAACCTAATTAGATTGGATTTTATTTATTTATTTGGGCTTAACCAGATATGATTTGGCTTGGATTCAAATAAGGAAACCAAAAGTCCATGAAGTGTAGGACTTCTCCCTTGCGCCAACCAACTTTGGATGCCCACATTTCTCCACGCCAAAAGGTTTTTTGCATGATGTCTTCTCCACGCACAAGAGCCTTCCCCTCTTTCTTTCTCACATCCAAAAATGGATAATAATCTGATCTTTATGGTATGTTCAAATTAAATTTGAATAAGATATCAAATAGGATAAGGTTTGACCTTACCCATACCTTGCCGCCCACATTCCTTTTATCCCTTTCTTGTGTGCGACAAAAAGAGATTTTTGGGGTGTGGGAAATCAGAAACAAATCAGTTTTACTATGAAAAAATATGAGAAGAGGTGTTCCATATTTTTTTGGCGTGGAATTTGTGGAAGGGCGACAATACTTGGAAGAGTCCAAGTAATGTTGGACTCTTCACCCCACCTGTAGTTGACGGTTGAAATTTATGTTTATTATTAACTTTGTTTAGTATTTTGGGTCCTATTTTGCATTCACTTACTTTTGAATCTTCTTGATATTTTGTAGGTATTAAGGTGCCTATTTGGACTGAATATGGACAAGAAATAAAGAAGGAACAAGTTCTATTTAATGAGCCAAGAGAAATTTATGAAATGAAGAATCAATAAAAATAGTTCCAGATGAGTCAACTCGGGATTGAAGCGAGCCGACTCAGATCAAGAGTTTCAGGGATTTTTATGTGGCACGTAGTCTGGAGTCGACTCGATACAATCTCGAGCTGACTCAGTTATTGTTAAGTCGACTAGAGATTGTGGCTTCGATTTAAGGAATTTAACAGAGAGCTGATTTTTGAGAGTCTGCGATGGAACGAAGGCGAGTCGACTCGACTTCATTTCAAGTCGACTCATTCCATAGGCGAGACAGTTTCGACTTTGATTTTTTGATGCGGTTCGGGGTTAAATCTTTTCAAAAATTTGAAAAACTTCAAGGGATTTGATAAAAGAAGAAATGGAGCGATATTAGGAAGGAAAGAATGAGAATTTAAGAGGAAAAATTAGAGGGAATGAATGGAGAACGGATGATGGATGATTTTTGGGTAGACAAATAGAGAAGAAAATTAAGATTTTTGAGTGTAGAGAAATTATTACACTGGACGTTACAGGAGGCTGGTTGTCTCGCAAGCATTTGTGGCATGTGTTTCACATCCAACAGGAGCTGTCAACGAGCGTGACAAGCATAGAAGGGAGCTAGCACACATATGTGAATACAAGGATGGTTCAGGATTGAAAGTCTATATAACAAAAGTGTTGAAAGAGATTTGAGAAAGGAGGGGTGCAGAGCTAAAAATAGAGAGAGTTGGAGAGCTGAAAGGCTTGGTATTGAAGATCAAAAATCCAAAGGCTGTTCATCGAGAGGAGAGAGCCAGAATCTTATCATCAAGCCATCTTTCTTTCTTTCTTCTTCCTCTGTATCTTAGCTTGCTGAATTTTTATTGTTTAAGAATGAATAGTATTCTATTTTATTCAATGAAAATTATGTGTGATTTTCTTTCCATGAGTAGCTAAACGTTTTGTCCTAGGACTTAGATGTAGTACTTGATTTTTCTGTGATCAATTCATGCTCTTCATTAGATATTCCTACTAATATAATTTGGTGTTTTTGAATTTAATTTGCATGATTAACTAGCCACTAATTACATGTTCAAAGTGTTATATGATGGATCGAAAGATGAAGCATGATATTAGTTGGTAAAAACATCAAACCTTGATAGTGCTACTTAGAAATAAGAGCATTCCATTGTGATTTTTGTGAAGACATCCATAGAGCTTAATGAACTTGCATTAAAACTAAAGACCATGAAAATAGGCTGAGGATTAATGTGAGTATAAATGTTGAGTCTTGAAAGAGATCATCACATACAAAAGAAGAAGTCTAGTCATTACTATTAGCAAAAATAGACCCAATCAATTATATTTAACATGTTCACAGAAAATCAAGTGATGAAATCTATGTTCTAGGAGTCCATCGTTCATCTTTAACTTGAACTTTTAAACTTTGCATCTGACCCAGTCTTAGTATTCTGTTGGTTTAGTTAAATTTCAAATATAATCCTTTGAATTTGGTTCGTCTGGATAATATAGGAAATTCGACTTTGGTACTTGATTCTCTTCCTCATGGGAACGATACTTTATTCATCCTTTGCTATGATTCACGATCCATACACTTGTGGGTTAGTTTCAAAGGACATCATGCACCAATCTTACCAGATTAATCACCGTCCCTGTGATAATCCATTGATCGGGAGTAATTCAGAAATTAATCACCAATGACATATGCATCAAATTCTCAATACTTGAAAATATGTATTATTATCTTATTAATCCCTTGAATGATTCATAGACAAATAATACGATATGAATAGAAAAATAGCTCAATTTTATTGATTTTAATATTTTAAATACAAAATTATGCTCCAAGAAAGTTTACATGTGTCCTGATTGATTTATAGGATATACATCTAACACATTTAGCCTTCTTTAAATAATAAAAAAAATGAGAAAAATAATTAATTTTTAAAGGAGCTGAGGAGATAACCGTTGCAATACGTGACTTAAGGACCTCCTTGCTGCTATCAAGTTCTGGAAATGGCATGTTTTCTTGAGCAATAAAAATTGAAAATTAACTGTGTGCTGCTACCCACCCCAAATAGCATCCCAAATAGTTTAAAGAACCAGGATGAGACCGATCAACCAGAGGCCAAGGCATGTTCTCGAAGGGTCAAATTCTTGTCTTTCAGGAAAAGCAAATCTCATGTTGTTTTTTGGCTACTTGGAATCTTCCTTTAAGAGCATATAGTTTCCTATGCAAATGCATTTCTATGTTTAGTTCTTCATAAATACTGATGGTTTCAGTAGCTTTGTCAATGCTGATGTGAAAAGCACTTCTATAATTTTTTAAAAAACGAAAAAGGAACGAAATTTAACAGAGGTAGATAAGATATGGAATAAAGTTTTCACATGGAATGCAAAGCAACAAGAAATAAAGTATATTTAGTCTTAGTTATGTCCAATTCAATTCAGTAAAACTAGTCCAATTTATTTGAGGATGCTTCCAAAATAAAGACTTTTTAATGGAAACCTATGCTCAACTTCTGGATTTGGCTCAAGTTTTGTAATGAGGTAAATAGAATTTGGGCTTACCTGATCCATTTGCATCTCCTATTAATTTGCTCTCAAGCAAGTGAATTAAGCTCATTGTCGCTTCAAAACAGTCAAAAGCTTCATATATGCAAGTATATGACATGAAAGAGCCACTTGCAGCCACAGGCAACACAAGCCTGCTCGCCATTTGCATGTGACGCATGAATTTTTTCACAACCAACTCCATTTGATGTTTGTTACACCAGTACGATACCATCTTCTTGGTGCAGGTCCACTCTTTTCACCTTAGTAGCTACAGCTATCCTTTTTAAGATGCATCTCACTTTCTAATTGTTTAAGAATTTCTGAATATGGCACAACTGACAACGGCTAATCAATCATCAACAAGGAGATAATAATCAACTACAACTAGGCCGGCCTTTTGATCTTCAGTCTCCCTGTTAAAAGCACTTTAAACTACTCAACCAATTGAAGTTGCATTGTTGAAGCAATTTTAAAACAATGCAATCATAAAAATAGTTATCAGAATAAGTATCAGAAAATCAAAAAACACCTTTTCCTTTGAAACTGGACAAATCCTAAAATGAAATGATGGTAACAAGTTTGTTTACTTGGAAACTAGCTTGGAATCAGCTTCGTTTAGCTGTTAGCTAGTACCTCCGGAAAATGGAGGATTAATGAGAGTATTTCTAAACAAAAGTTCAGAGGAGAGGTTTGGTCCCCGGAGCCTAGAGCTGCTTAAGGATTGATCCGTGCTTAGTAATAGGAAAAAGTTGAAAAGCTTTCGACTTCTGTGGAACTTTTAGGAGAGCCGTTCCTTTAGTTATATTTGTAAGGCTGCAAACGGATCGAATAAAATCCTTCGGCTTTGGATTAACAAATGAGCCCTCTTCCCACTGATTAACAAATATGTTTACTTTATTTTATCTTGATGATATTTTCAAGCTCTACTTTTAAAATATTTAAAAAAATAATAAATTCTATGTATTTGTGTATTTATATATAATTTTTCTTATGTCCTATTTAAGAGTAGATAATTTATGATTATTTTTTCACTAAGCTATAATTCACGCGTAACAGTGATATTTGATTTAAAATATTTTTTATATTTTGGTTGGATCCCTGATTAGATTGGATTCCATATGTTTAATAACATTGCTTTGATCCTTACTAACCAATATATCACATCTCATATTCCCATCTTTTATGATTATATAAGTAATGTTAGTTTTCATCGTTGAATTCTGCTAAAAATTTGATTTACATTCGAATAATATCCAACATATTTTTGTATTAAGGTTAAAATTATGAATTTAATTATTGTCTGACTTGCATTTATATCCATTTAGTACAAATATAGATACTCATTTTAATATTTATTTAATAGTCCCATATGCATCTATATTTGCCAAAAAAATATGAAGATAAATATATGAATATATTGGCATCTAAACCATTTTTAGCCCTATGTATTTGTTTTTGATTCTACTAGTCTCGTCGGTTCTTTTTCATGTTCACACCTTTGAAATAATAATTTGTATAATAATTTGTTTTCCTTAATAAATTAGGTAGATTTCCCTCCCTTCTCTCTCCCAAACGATTCTCTCAACCAAACGAAGGAAAAGGTAAAAGAAAAGAAATGATAACGACAAGGAAAGATTCAAAAGATCTGGTTCCAGTGGTGTGTGAGAAAAAGTCCAATTATCCTTGACCTCCTGAGATTCTGGTCCTACCAATAATTGCCTTATATTTGTTTGGGCTACCTCTTTTTGAGAGAGATTGGACCAAGTCCAGTGTTTGGATTTTCTCTTTTTCCTTCCAGAAGTTGGAATATGTCTATCTATCAAAGTTGGAATCATACCATACTCTGTCTCATGTGCAATGCGTCTGCCAAATACCCGTATTAGCATTTGGTATGACTATCAATTTGAATAAGCAAAGCTAACCCTAAAATCTTGCAGGGAAAAGATTGGAGGGCTATGGTGCTGTCAATTTGAGTAGGCATTGCTGCCCAAAAGTTCTGAGCAAGCATTATTGTGCAAAGTGAAACTCTTCCTCTGGATTGGTTAAAATTACAAACTAAACACGCAAGAATCTATCTTCATCCAAAGCTGGGCATTAATCTCAGTAGCTCTTCCTACTCGGACCTTCAGAATTGTTTGACCATATTTTCTTGCACTGTTGTTTGCAAAGGAAATTTGGATTGCCTTTGTTAACCTGCTTGGCATTTACCATATCTCAGCTGCATTTCTCATTGGGCTGTTGGCATATTTTGCACAATCCATGCAGGAATGGAACTCCACATAACCAAATATAGGTACAAAGCATGCTACTTTAACTATGCAAGCTGTTTTCTTTATTTCAAACTACACTAAAGCTTCTTATGCTATTTCAAACTACACTACACAAGCTTCCTAAGATCTCCATCTTTAGACCCCTCCCACATTGCCTGCTCATTTGAGCAAATTGAGAGTGATTCCACCATCCTACCTTTCGGGATGATGATAAATCCTAGCAGGAAACTGACGGTCATGTAAGCCATCTTACTGGAAATAAGAAATCTCCACACATAGGTGAAGAATGCCACCAAGTAAGAAATGACAATTGCTGGTAAAAGTATCCTCCCAGCTTTTGTTGAACATGTCATCGCAGAAATAAGTTCCATTTCCTACCAAAGAGCCTCTTTCAATCAGCATAAACTTCTCTTGGCACATTGCCTCATACTTAATGGTGTAGACCACCTCATCTGAGTGGTTCCCTTGAGCAGTAATGCTTAGCTGAAAATAATGTCTCTTAGTTCCACTGCTGCAGGAAGCCACTAGACTGAAGAGATGATCACCAAGCTGAAAAGTCTCAAACTCTCTTCTACCTCCTGGGTACATGTCCCACAGTTCATTCTCTGTAAGACTGAAATAGACCTTGCAGCACTCAAGATGAAAAGATGAAAGCCTGGTAACACTTATCGGTGTTCGCCTATAATCCCGCTCGATAAATTGGTTGCTGTCACACCCTTCCGAGGCAAGCCTGCGGTGGTATGGCATGCTGACCTTGAAATTCAGAGCCTCGATTACAGCCTTTTTTAAGGATTCACGGTCAAAGAATTCATATTGCAGCACCTCTTCCAGCCTATGGCATGCCAGATAAGGGAAGTGGATAAAGCTTTCAAGGTGCAATTCCTTGGCAGAGCAGCGGTCCTCCAGGTTCTGGAAATGGGTCTTAGCCCAGTCCAGTATGAATTGATAGATAACATCCTCAGTTTCCACATCAAGTGAAACCCCACTGAAGAGTGCCTCTATTCCAACAAACGGCAGCTTCAGGAGTTCATTCTTGTGGCTGGCCACGAGAATCATAGTTAAATTAGCTATTTCGGAAGTAAATTAACTGAAAAAGGCTAATGGACACTAATGTGCTACCTGATTAATTCACAAGGGTTGTAAGCAAAGTACTGCTTCACTGACTTGGTCAGTAAGTGACTTAGATCAACCCAGTGCACTTTTGCAGCAAGCTCAAAGCAGGAAAGTGCCCATTCTGGTCTCGCAATCAGCAGGCTGATGCATTTCTTAGCACATGAGAGAGCCTGGTACTTGTCTGACATCAATAGCAGATCCACAATCTCTCTATAAGAAGATGGGGATTCAAACTGAGCAGGGAAGTATATGAACTCTAGAAGACCAGAAAAGGTGTCTTCCTCTGCACCAAGTTCAGAATGTCACATGGATGACAGGGTGCATTAAGTCAACTTCAAAGAAAAATTTTTTAGGACATACCAGATTCTTCAATCTGAATAATTAGATGTCCCACTTTTGATTCTTTCTTCATTTCATTGAAAAGCTTCAAAGTAGAACAGTTGGTTAAGTAAATCAAACTAGGCAATGAGTAAGAAAAATGAAACTAAATTTAGTTCATTTGATTGAAAAACTTTGAAGTAGAAGAAAAGTTGGTTGAGTGAATTAAGCAAGGCGATGAGGGACAACTAAGTTTGCTTCTTACCTTGAAGAACTGAATGCTATTCTGGGATAAGAGATCAGAATTGACATTGATGACCACAACCCTCAAAATCATAGGTATGTAAATACTACAAGAAGCTTCATGCCCTGCAATGGCATAATGATGCAGTTTATACTCTGTTCATCTTTAGCAAAAACAAAAATAGTTCTGCATCAAAGACTGATAAGTAACTAATGCAAACCTCAAAATATTGACAACATTTTTTGAATTGTTATTCATACATAACGTAGCATGGGCATTAATGACTTTTGAACCAAATGCAAGGGTTGACAGCAATTTCAAAGCCAGTCATCTAAGGTAACCAATTGTCGATGACTACCATGTTAGTTAAAATGTTAAGCAATCACAGAAGACTAAATTTGAAAAATGATGTTTAAATCCTCAGAAAGATCACTTAAAGTTCCATAGCCAACAAGGAGGGACACCATTCTCAACATCATATTGCTTAGAAACTGAAATTCCATGTTCAGTGACTTGAAATATGTGTCAACATGGAAAAGCCCTTTGATTGAAGCTCGTCAGCCAACAAGACAAAATACAATATGCACTTCAAAAGCCCTCGTTGGTCGGAAAACCATTAGTAACAAGCACCCTTTTGTACTGAAATCTAACTCCTTCTCGGGAAACTACAGAGGCTCCCACTCATAGCACTCACTCTGTAGTCTTATCCAAAGCCCTATACATATCATCTTCCGCTTTAATAAAATAACTTATGGGTGGCTTGCCTCCCTTTTCATCAAAAGAAAAAAATATATGTCAATATTATTTTCACTCCCATGCCAATTTGCTATGATCAATATGTAATACAAAAATCAAAACTATTCTAACATCACAAGACATCACAAACAAGACAAACATGATCAGAAATTCAATGAAAATTACATAACATTTAGAAGAAGCTTAATGGTGAAGTACATTGGAATTATATGGTGGAAGTAGCATCACCGAAGCCATTTAGAGAAAAAATAGTTAAGCAAACCCTGATGCAGTTTCTTTCTCAGAAAAAGCCTGATTCTTGTTTTACATTCTTCCCGTCGACCAGAAACATGCTGGAGAATACAGAAGCATAAAATAATTGAATGCATGCAAATATCCACCAACCTGAAGTGAAATATATCCAAGATTGATACGATGCCTATGGTCTAACATTTCTGCCGTTCTTCTACTTCCCATTGCTACTAGTAACTTCTTGATTCTTAAAATTTCTGAGACTTAATGAATATAATAATCATTGTTATAAATATTTGTGACAATTAATGATCCTCAAAACCACCATCCCTCACATAATTCTTTCTCACTGAAAATCTTAAACAGGAAAAAGAAATAGAGAAAATTACATTAATCTCTGGTGGAAACAAGACATGATCAAAACCATGGGACAAGAAACAATCAACATAAAAGGATTACTTGAGGATCCAAAATCCGGACAAAAATCTCAATATCCAAGAAAAATTTTTGAATGTCAACGTGCAACCTATATCAGATCTCCCACCTGTGCATCCACTTCTCAGTACAATCATCCAAAGAAATCCATGAAAATTAAAGAAACCTAATTGCTCTAAAATGGGAATGTTCATCTGAATAAGAGAAATCCTCTGTCTTCTTGGGATCACATCATGAAGAACAAATGATAGAGACGTCCATTTTTACATGTTTTCCAGAAATGGAAGGGAGATGAGTGCATCACCTTCCTTGACACTGCTAGATTCTTCTGATGCGGGCTTCGGAGGATATTCTGTGGCGATATCGGATTGTGGTTTAGCAATCCTTACGATGAGGGAACTGTCCGTGGGATGACGAAGTTGGCGTTCGCCGAGCCGAGATTTGAAGCGTTTCAGAGCCTGACTTCCATCTTCTTCGCTCTTCTTGCAGGGCGACTCCTTAGATCTCAGGAAGGCCTCCATGGGTTTCAAGAAGCAAGGGCGCGAGAGAGAGAGAGGAGAATACCTTTCGTGAGAGAAGAAGAGTAGAAGACAGAAAAAGCAAGCCCGCCAAAGTCGCAGAAGAAACCCTGGAGTACCGGCCACTCGCATTACGGGTGCCTGGCACGTGACAGGCATGTGAGGATAGTATGGATAACGGGGTATAAAGGTCCACTCCCCTGGCTTCCAAGAACCGCGTTGAGAGGGTTTTTTTACCTGGAGAGTAGTTGTTACAGTACTGCATGGTTGGAGGTGCTTCAAAAGTTTTGGCTTCCGGGTGGAGAACAGAAGAAAGCAGGTATTTTGGTTGTGGAATTTGTGTTTCACCAGGTAGCAGCAGATGTGCATCACGAAACTCATTCTAAACTATATGTGGGTTGGGAAACATGGAGATATAAATTCTATATTCTAGACTATATTAATTAACCACCTCATCTTTTTTGGCTGGGTATTTGCCCTTCTCTTTGGGCAAGACATTAACCATTTTTGTTGTTTTAAACTTTACTTTAGTTGTAAATATATATGAAGAGATGTAAATATATTATAACAGTTGTTATCTCTTGCACAGCATAGAATCAACTTGGGGTTTGATCAAACCTGAAACTGACCAAACTAATACAATAATTTTTGTAGTTTGTGGGATAAGCTTATATATCTGTCATTTAGATGAAACACTACATTTCTCAATTGACTTATATACCGCTGTTATTATCAACGATAAAAATTAGTTAGATATTACTTAGATGGTATGCTTTGGTGCAATATTGTGCAACTAAACTTGGTCTAGTGTCCAATGCTATAGCTCAAACCCCATGTTGCACAACTGAAAAAGGCTATTTGATAATAATGATCTGATTATAAGTCATAGGGTTGTAAGCACTCTTCAATTGCCTTAGTGACTCTAGATCAGCCCAATGTACTCTTATTTGAAGCTCAAATGAATAAGGATGTCCCATATTTCACTCGTGAAGGCTTCAAAAAGCTCTTTAACCATTTTCTAAGGACTGTGTTTAGGAAAATTTTGTTCCGATAATTATCTTCTAACGATGTATTTATAATTTTTAATCGCCAATACTATTTATACAATTTTCTCAAGTGAATTCCCAAAAAGATACCTGCTTGTATAAGCAAGCTTGATATCCAACCTTGACCACTATACGATGACCCCCCAAAAGTTTTAGGTTGATGATTATTATTTTCCATGAATAATTTTTCTATTCAATATAGGCACATACATATGCATGTGCAATATAACAAGTGCATGTAAATTTGTCTCAAAGCCCGGTGCACATAAATCGCTTTTCAATAATATAGATAATATGATAAATCCTCCAATTCAAAAGGTACTAGTTAACTTTGTCGCTTTGGATTCCTTATGCCTATCTACGAGGATCAATGTTTTAATTGATTGGTATTATCAATAATTACAAAATGAGGTGCAATTCAATTTCCATCCAATCCAAATATTCTTCATGTATATAAGACTAACATAATGCTCGAATCTAGAGATGTTCCTTCCAAATTAAGTTTACATCAACATACCTATGTTTGCAATTTTGTTCAGGTGGACATGCACTAAATGCTAAGTGATACTCAATCTCAATCAAGCTTAATCAACGGGAGATGGATCTTTGACAGCTTTATCATGGCCATAGAAATCACCTTGTGTTGTAAAAAAATCAAGACTTAAAGGCCTGCTATACAAGCTATAATTCAAGAAAACCGTTCTTTTTTTTTTTTTTTTTTGATGAAATGGGAGGTCGAGCCACCCTTCATAGATTCAACAAAGCTTTTGATAACATGGATCAGAAAACTCTTTTATCCCTCCTCGAAGCCAAAATGTTTGGCCCCAAATGGTGCTCATGGGTTTCTAGCATTCTTTGATCGAGCCAAGGTTGTTGTCGTATTCAATGAGAAACCAAGCAGCTAGTTCGTAGAAAGGAGAGGACTGAAGCAAGGAGAGACCCTCCTTTCCCCCCTCCTCTTCATACTGGTAACAAACATCCTAGCTGGATGCTTCCCCTGGCAGCAACAAATAACTTAGTCATAGGAATTGAATTAAAAAAAAAAAAAAAAAACTAGAAACTCTCTGTTTACAGTATGCTAATGGCATGCTTATTCTTTGTTAAGCTAATTGGAAGCAAGCATCTACTCTCAAGTTCATCCTCTACTCCTTCAAAATCCTAATGGGGCTAAAAAAAATTGTGACAAAAGTTTGCTTGTTGGAATAGACCTCTCTCAAGAAATGAGTCAAAAAGTGTCATCACTTGAAGGATGCTTGATGCTAATCAATGCTACTCTAAATTATTTGCTGAGGGAAGTACCATCACTTGAGGGACGCTTGATGCCCATTATGTTGCTATCCTCAGAGGTCTTGACTCTCGAGCCGGATCGATAAAAAATGAAGAGCCTTGTTTGGCACGTTGAGAGAGAGTTTGTTGACCAAAGAAATTTGGTAGACTAAGAGTATTAAACCCAGCGCGGTCCAACTGAGCCCTTTTTTTTGATGAAATGGGAGGTAATACCATCCAAATTTATTAATGTATTAAGATGTTTACAGCAGTGGAAATGAAGCTGAGAAGGCTTAAGATCACAGCCAAACAGAGCACAGTTGGAAGCATTTACAGGTTTTCAAAGGAGGAGGTCAACTGATAACAGAATAATGAAAGTATAGCTGAGTGAGCTATCAGGTTATCAGCTGTTAGAATACCAAGTCCTTATTCTGTAGTGCTGGCGAAGATTTCACCATGAACAACACAGACCAGGAAGGGAGCTCATCCAGAACCTATACCACACTTGCGGGCCTCCCGGCCAAATCTTGCTAGTATTGTATGTGTGGAAAATACATAACTACTTGAAAACTTCGAGACATATTCATGAATATTTACTTCCCTAAATGACTCAACTCCTGTGACTTTTTACTTGCCATGGTACTTGACTTTGACCATTGATTTGTCGACTCTTTGACCATCCCACATAGGATGTCTAGTTGGACGCCATATAGGTTGACTCAAGCAAAATGACTAGTGAATTTTCTTTTGTGTCCAACATAGAAGAACCATTGAGGCTTACATATTACCGGGCAGTGTATCTCTCTAAACTAACGAAGATAATATTTCATGGAAGTGGTCTCCGTCCATGATATTCACTGTTAGGAATTTCTATGCCTTCCTTTGTTCCACTTTCTAGGGTTAATAGGCAATTGCTGATTCCTAAGAAGGTGAAAATTTTTAGCTTCCTAATCTTTAATAGAAGATCCTAACAGCTGACAATATGAGGAAAAGATGATAGACAGCAACTCTGAGCTGCTTGCTTTGCTACTTCACGAAAGGAACCGCAGACCACATATTTGTCTCCTGTACTTGTTCACTTTAAATATGGACAAAGATTTTACATTGCCTCCCTTCCCTTCCCAACCACCAACCATTGAAATGCTATGGACATCATAGAAAAACAGCTGCAGAATATGAGTATGCCAAAACATAGGATTGTCTAGTTCCAGTCATTTACTAGGGCATTTGGAAGGAGCACAACATATATATATATATATATATATATATATATATATATATATATATATATATATATATATATATATATATTGTGATGGGATTCCACCACCTCAACCGATGTCCTCGGGGCTCATCACTGGAAATCCCAAACTGGTGCAAGCACCGATGTGGACGACAACGACGAGCTCCATCAAGTTTGTCATGAAGCACTGGAATGAGGCCATCTCATCAGCTTCCATTCGATCCATAGCTCGGAGTACCACTGACCCCCGGTCAACGTATCATCAAATAACTAGAACAAAATCTGGTGATTAGCACCAATCTGAACTCCCATCGACCTCAGAGTCGGTAAGGATAGGATTGAAGAAAAATTTATGGTAGTGCAGTACATGCAATTTTAAAATTTTATACAGCAGAAATAATAGATTAAACAATTTAATCCTAATCACATGTATAAGATCTAATCTTAGACTACCACATTAGGATCTTTGATATGAAAAATATGTGTTTTAGATCTGAAAATAAAAATTACATCGATCTCATCGATGCTGAAATTCTAGATCTAACTATTAGATCTACCATAGGAATCAAAATAAGTTAGAGATCGTTACCAAATAAATTTTGATCTTGATCTTCTCTAATCCAACGGTTGAAGACGGTGTTTCTCAGGTCGCTCGCAACCACACGAAGTCGTCTGGCCTCTATAGGAAAATTCACATGAAGACTGGCGCAGATCAGGGGCTCGGAGATGCTAGTCTGCGAACAACTTTGACAGCTGATCTTTTTCTTCTTCTACAAGCACCTTGGACACTTCAAAGTGATAGAAGATCTGGAGGAGGAAGAGAGGAGGAGGAGAAGAGGCTCTGAAAATAAAAAATCTACAAGAAAATTGATCATGGGATGTCCAAGAGAGAGGTCCTCTTTTTATAGACTAGGAATTAGGACTTTCCAAGAAAGGATGCCATGAATCAATGCCAAAATCCATTTTTGGCATCCCCAAAAATTTCAAAAAAATCATCAGGACATGGAGAAGTAATCTAAAGTCTCACACATTAAATAATTTCTCAAGAAAAATAAGAAAAAAAATAATATGGCTCCAACAATATACCATATACGAAAAATTTCTTTCGTAGTCTGCATCTTATCTCTAATTTGGATCGTATTCGAATTAGGTAAGAGATAATATTATGACTCATCAGCTATAGCCGACTACCCTTATTAGATCCTCTCTCATGACATCAAAAATCACAACCCAAATCCAATTAGGCGTGGAGAAATTGACATGGATCCAGATGTGACGCAAAAGATAAGGATAGAGTCCTAGTCTGACTTGGACTCTTCATTTCTAATGCAATTCTAATCCAAATCAAATTTGGATTGAAACCACTGATAGAAATGAACCTAATCCAATTAGAAATCCAAATATCTCATCAAATTTTTAATCCAATTAGGAATTAACTGAGTCCAAATCCTGATCGAATCAGGATCAAATTTCTCTTGTAATCGGATTTGATCATATCAATCCTAATCTGAGTCGAACTGAATTTAATTCAATTAGACTTATTGCAAAGCTCTTTACTCAATCAAATTGAGTCAATTAGTAATCTAATTACTAATTAATTCTCTATAAATGATAGAATGCCAGTCCCAGTGGGACTCTCCCACAGAGTTCTAGTCCAAGTAGGACTCTTCACCAGAGTCACAATCCAATTGGACTCTTCAACCATCAGATCTGATCAAATCTCCTAATACGTGTGACCTCATAGGTTCGAACCTAAGCCGGTAGCATAGAAATAACTTTCTATATCAATCGATGTAACCATCTAGCAATGATGACCCGATGATCGGATGGGTCAAAGTGTTGCAAAGCAACCTTCGAGAACCTACTGGCTTATGGTTACCGTATAATTCATCCCTTTGACCCAAATACTCAAGGTGACTTAGGGTTTAATTGTCAACACTAATTAAGTTGACCACATTATATTTCAACCTTTCAAATCCATCTCATGGATTATCCTAGTCAAGATTTTGCTAAATTGAAATACACTGATGCATATCTCCTACCAATTCAGAGGAGTCAATTTCATCTTGACTCACACACCGACTTAATAAGTACTTGACTGCACCTAGTATCCTTCCATCACTAAGTTAAAAACTCAGATAGTCTGGTACTAAAGTACAGTGAGTTGCTTACAAGTCACCGTGGTGGTCTCAGGTCAGAGGGACACTTATACCCATATCCTTCACAAGCTACTCTTGACAGCAGAGTGTTCAGCACATGATCACGTTCGATGTGAATATACTCCTACATTCTATCTACATGCCATAACAGTGTCTCCACACTCCTAGGTTAAGAGAACAATCAACTCATATGACATACAACAACCTATACTTGATATCGCTATTGTTCTAGTAATAATGTATTATTTGGTCGTAAACAATATTAAGGACTTAATGACAAATCCTCTTTTGTCAATTAATATATATATATATATAGTCCTAAGGATTTTATTACAACACAGGAGTTTAAAGATGATCAATTTATAATAAAAATATCAAATAATTTTTATTAATAAAAATTCATATACAGTTTACAAGATGAGCATAATTGTCTAACGATTGATTTTGGAACACATTTTCCAATAGCTTCTACTTGAACTAAAGTCAATCGGTACAATATCATATATCTATCTTCGATTTGTGATCATCAAACTCTTTGATTTCGAGAGCTTTAGTAAATGGATCGATCAGGTTCTTCCTTCCATCGATCTTCTAAAGGTCGATATCACCTCGATCCATGATCTTCCGGATAAGGTGATAATGGTGCAGAATATGTTTGGTATGCTGATGAGATCTCGGCTCCTTGGCTTGAGCAATGGCTCCAGTATTATTACAGTATAACAAGACATGGCCATGGAGGGTGCCACTCTGAGCTCGCCGATGAACTTTCGCAACCATACAGCTTCCTTCGCAGCATCAGATGTCGTGATATATTCTGCTTCGCAAACAGAGTCTGCCACAGTATTCTATTTGAAACTTTTTCAACAGATCACTGTGGGAAAATTAAGTGCAGGGGTAAAATGGTAATTTTAAAACTTTTCAAAATTATGATTTTACAATGAAAAAATATTAATTAATCTAATTAATTAATATAAATTTATCCTACACTAGGATCTAAATATGATATATAGCATGCATTCATTTAAATTTGAAATTCAAATTCGAACAGTAAACACTTTACTGTAATGTGTTCAGAACACAATACCTTTGTGCGAGTAGTAGATCGCCGCAATCTGATCACCGTTGGGAGAGTCTGATCATCGCGATGCAGCCACACAGTGTGTCTGGCCTCTGTAGATCGTCCACATAAAGTTTTCTGTCTGATCGACTCCTCACGAGTGCTAGCTCGTTGTAGAGCCCTTTTGACGGTCGATGCTGATCGAACTCCTTCGATCAATGTCTGTCGATTCTTCAGATGCTCTAGATCATCAACAAACGTGCTTGAGAGGATGTTGAAGATCTTCCTGAGATTTTGTGGGCTCACGATATTCATAGCTTACTTTCTCACTTTCCGAACCCCAGGCTAAAACTCTATAGAACTCACCGAAAATCTTGCACCCACTTTTCTTTCTTTTCTTTCTTTTTCTCTTGGAAGGATATGGACTTCCTTCTCATGCATAAGACTTCCTCACGCCACAGAATTTTTCTTCAAAAAATCTTTTTCCTACACGCCCCACTCTTCTCCTCCTTTTATAACAACGTCAAACGTCTTATCCAAAAGAAAGGAAAAAGATGAGTAATTACACATTTGAATTCAAATCAATTTGAATTCAAATAGACACCAACTCATCCCTTATCCACTAAAGATGTGAGGCATGGCTTAAATTGTGCATGGAGTGATTTTATGAGAAATATTTTCTCATGTAATAAATGGAGCATTAAAAAAGGGATAAGGCACAAAGATTGATTGTCCATTCAAATTCAAACTTTATTTTGAATTTGAATAGCCAACCAATCATCCTTATCCATTCAATTGGCACATTAAAGTGGGGCATGGAGAGAGCTTGGTGTGAGGAAAAAATTCATGAGAAGTTCCTTCTCATGAATTCAAATGGGTGCAATAGAAGTGAGGTGGCGCATGGAGATTGGGTCAAGGTGGTTTCATTATTTAAACCAACCTAATTGAACCAAATAAGTTAGGTCCAATTAGACCAATTTAAATCTAACTTAATTAGGCTTAATTAGGCTCAATAAAATCTTAATCAAATCAGAAATTGACTAAGCTCAACCCTTGATCAAATCAGGGATCAAACCATCTCGATGATTAGGTCAACTCTTAACCTAATCGGATCAAACACAACTGAATCCAATTCAATTGGATTGATCCAAAAATAATTACTCAATCAAATTATGTTAATTAGTGATCAAATCACTAATAAAACTTCTCATAAATATTTTGTGCAAATCTGATGGGCAATCGGGCATCAGAATTTATCGATATGTAACCCTAATCGAAAAGTCCCAACCAGTGGGACTCTTGACCCCGGTACCCATAATGTGTGGAACTTGTGATCAGAAAATCTTGATTCTTGATCACTGAGTCTCAAATATGTAGGATTCTACACCAGCCATCAGATCAGATAGGAACCTCTAATATGTGTAACCCCACAGGTTCGAACCTAAGTCAGTAGCACAGAAATCAATTCCTGTACTAATCGAAGTGACCATCTAGCAATGGTACCCGACATTCAGATAGGTCGAAGAGTCGCAATCGCAACACTCAGAACCTACATGAATATGGTTACTGTATAATTCATCCTTTTGACCCCTATGTTTAGGACGACTCAGGGTTAAACTGTCAGCCCTAATCAGATCATCCGAATCGTGCTCAACTCAAACAGTCCTGTGACTCCTTACAAGGACTACCCTGACCAAGATTTTGCTAAATTAAAACACGACTATATACAGCTCCTAAACTGGAGTGGTCAATCCCATCTTGACACACGCACCGACAAGTCAAGTACTTGACTACACCCAGCAGCCTTCCATCATTGAATTAAAAATTCAGGTAGTCCAGTGTCTAAGTGTAGTGAGTTGCTTGCAAGTCACCGTGGTGGTCTCAGATCGGAGGAATATTTATATCTATATTTCATCGAAGCAAATCTTGACAGCAGAAATAGCTTCGAAGTCGGTCACGTTCAGTACAGATGTACCCTTACATCTCACCTGTATGCCATACCAGTGTCTCCACATTCATTGGTTAAGAGGACAACCAACCTATATGGCATACAACGACCTATGCTTGATAAACGTTGTCATCCTTAGTAACAACGTATCATTTGATCGCGAACAAATTTAAGGACTAAACGACAAATCCTCTTTTGTCGAGTCTAAATAGTCCTAAGGACTTCACCACAACATAGGAGTTCATTAGAAGATGAAATATTTTGTGATGAAAAATATCAAAATAATTTTTATCAATTCATAATTTATGTACATATATAAAAATAAGCACAACCGTCAACAGGCTGACGATTGACTTTGGGACACTATTCCCAACAATCTCCCACTTGGCCTAAAGCCAATCGGTGCAGTATCTAATACCCATCTTCGACTTGTAGTCGTCGAACTCCTTCACTGCAATGGCTTTAGTGAATGGGTCGGTCAGGTTCTCCTTTCCATCGATCTTTTGAAGATCGACGTCACCTCGATCCATAATTTTTTGGATGAGATGGTAGCGGTGCAGAATATGCTTCGTCCGCTGGTGTGCCTTTGGTTCCTTCGCCTGACCAATGGCTTCAGAGCTGTCATAGTAGAGCAGAACTGGACCAACAAGGGAGGGTGCTACTCTGAGCTCGATGATGAATTTTCTTAGCTACACCACTTCTTTGGCAGCATCTGATGTAGCGACATACTCTACCTCGCAAACTGAATCAGCCACTGTGTGCTGCTTGAAACTTTTTCAGCAGATAGCCCCATCATTAAGGATAAAAATAAATCCCGACATACTTTTACTGTCATTGTGATCAGACTGGAAACTAAAGTTTGTAAACCCTATAAGTCTCAAGTTCGATTCACTATAAACAAGCCACTGGTCCTTAGTATTTCTTAGATACTTCAGGATGGTTTTAACATCCTTCCAGCGATTCTCTCCTGGATCAGATTGGTATCTACTCACTACCTCTAGTGAGTATGACACATCTGGTCGTGTACATGTCATGGCATACATGATAGATCCCACTGCCGAAGCATATGAAATTTTACCCATACGCTCTCTCTCTTGAGGTGTTGTCAGACAATCCCTCTTCGAGAGAGAAATTTCATGGCCTATCGGAAGATAGCCTTTCTTAGAATTCTCCATGCTGAACCTCTTCAGCATAGTATCAATGTACGTGGACTGAGATAAATCAAGCAACCTTTTAGATCTATCTCTATAGATCCTCATCCCTAGGATGTAGGAAGCTTCTCCCAGATCCTTCATGGAGAACTGTGATGACAGCCAAATATTTATTTCCTGTAATGCAGGGACATCATTTCCGATTAAGAGAATGTCATCCACATACAATACAAGAAATACTACTATTGGACCATTAGCCCACTTATAAATGCAGGGCTCTTCTCCGTTCTTAATGAAGGCATACATCTTGATCGTCTTATCAAAACGTATGTTCCAACTCCATGATGCCTGCTTAAGTCCATAAATGGACCTCTGTAGCCTACACACCTTAGACTCATCTGTGGATGTGAATCCTTCAGGTTGTATCATATATACCTCATCATCCAGCTCTCCACTTAGAAAAGCTGTCTTCACATCCATCTGTCAGATTTCATAGTCCAGATGGGCAGCTATCGCAAGCATAATCTGAATAGATTTAAGCATTGCCACAGGAGAAAATGTCTCGTCATAGTCTATACCATAACATTGACGATATCCCTTGGCAACCAGACGGGCTTTATAGGTTTTCACCTTTCTGTCTGCACCTCTCTTCCTCTTGAAGACCCACTTACACCCTATGGGTTTTACTCCTTTGGGTGAGTTAACCAATGTCCACACATCGTTGACCTTCATGGACTCCATTTCGGATTTCATGGCCTCTAGCCATTTCTCAGAGTCGGATCTCTGCATTGCATCCATGTAGATGATCGGATCCTCATCGTTTTCATCAAGTTTGATAGGATCGTCATCCCGGATCAAGAAACCATAGTATCTGTCCGGTTGACGTGGTACTCTACCAGATCGCCTTAAGGGTGCTTGAACAATGGGCTCCAGATCTGATCTAATCAAATCCAGTTCAGGTTCAGCAACTTGCGTCAGATTTTTCACCTGTCGAATTTCGTCAAGTTCGATCTTCGAGGCAACAGTCCCTTCACCAAGGAACTCCCTTTCCAAAAAGATTGCCTTAAGGCTGACAAACACTTTTTGCTCATCAGCTAGGTAGCAGTAATACCCTTTGATCTCTTTTGGATACCTTATAAAATTATACTTGTCAGATCTAGGTCCAAGCTTGTCTGTAATTAAACGTTTAACATAAGCCGGACACCCCCAAACCTTAAGGTGCGAGAGTACTGGCTTACGTCCTATCCATATCTCATATGGCGTTTTGGTTACAGATTTACTTGAAACTCTATTTAGAAGGTAACAAGCCGATTCGAGCACATATCCCCAGAGGGAGATCAGCAGACCAGCAAACCCCATCATGAATCGAACCATGTCCAATAAGGTCCGATTCCTTCTTTCAGATACACCATTATGTTGTGGTGTTCCAGGAGGAGTCCACTGAGAGAGAATCCCATTCTCTCCAAGATATGTCAGAAAATTATTGGAAAGATATTCACCTCCTCGATCAGATCGAAGAGTTTTAATACACTTCCCAGTTTATTTTTCTACCTCATTTCAAAATAGTTTGAACATTTCAAATGACTCTGATTTATGCTTTATTAAATAGACATACCCATACCTCGATAGGTCGTCTGTGAAGGTTATGAAGTAGAAATATCCACCTCTTGCACTTGAGCTCATGGGTCTACATACATCAGAATGTACCAGACCCAAGAGTTCACTGGCTTGCTCACCTTTTTTAGTAAAAGATGATTTGGTCATTTTATCAAGAAGACAGGACTCACAGGTTGGAAGTGATTCACAATCACCTACTTCAAGAATTCCTTCTTGAGCCAATCTGTTTATCCTATTCTTATTGATATGACCTAGCCTACAGTGCCAAAGGTAGACTTCTAACATATTATCTATTCTAGGATGTTTACCAGAGGTTTGAACCACATTAACAGGTTGTGATAGAAAGTAAATTCTATTATTAAGTTGTCCAACAAACATTATAACACCATTCAAAATGATATTGTAAATATTTTTTTTATTAAAAATTGATAACCGTTCATGGCCAAAAGGCCTACAGAAATAATATTTAATAAAAAGCTTGGATAATAGTGACATTCACTCAGAATTACGTTTCGAGAATTGATTACAAGGTTCATGATTCCTAATGCTAGAACTGAAACTTTGCTTCTATCTCCAACGTTCAGGAATCTCTCGCCTTCATCAAATCTCCTACTGACCTGCAGACCCTGCATCGAATTGCAAATATGATAAGAGCTTCCGGTATCCAATACCCAGGCAGTAGTATCACAAATGGAAAAGTTGTAAGGTGTTATCATATAAGTACCTTGCTTCTTCTTCGGCCTGTTCGGGTCCAGGGAGGCAATGTATAGAGGACAGTTCCTCTTCCAGTGCCCCTGCTTCTTGCAAAAGAAGCACTCCGCCTGGCTCTGGTCGGCCTTGCGCTTCTTGGCCTGACCCTGTGCAGACGTCCTAGCATGCAGCTGCACCTTCTTATTCTTCTTGTTCTTATTCTTCTTCTTCCCTTTCTTAAAGTGTCGACGACCAGATGAAGACCCTCCCACAACATTCACCGACTCCTTATGGAGCTGGTGATCCTTCTCAAAGTTCTGCAGCAACCCCAACAAGCCGTGGTAGTTCACTGCAGGTTTTGTCATCCGAAAATGAGTAAGGAAGGAGAGGAAGGACTTGGGCAATGAATTAAGGATCGCATCCTTATCGAGCTACTCGTGCAGGGGAAAGCCCAGTTTACTTAGGTGCTGAATCATTTCGATCATGTACAGTACATGATCAGTGACTGAGGCTCCATCCCTCATTCGAGCATTGAAAATGGCACAACTAGTTTTATGCCTTTCAACGTCATCAGGCGTGCCAAAGGAGTCGTTCAACATTTGAAGCATCTCCTGTGGCTGGGCGTTCTCGAACCTGTAGCT
Organism: Elaeis guineensis; assembly: GCF_000442705.2. NCBI lineage: Eukaryota > Viridiplantae > Streptophyta > Magnoliopsida > Arecales > Arecaceae > Elaeis > Elaeis guineensis. The sequence continues at coordinate 53,428,963 of NC_025993.2, forward strand.
GAACTCATCATTTATTGCCGCCAGCATAATGCACCGAATGGTGGTGCGATCGTTGAGCCACTTCTGATGAGTATCTCGGACCGTCCCTCTAACGTTCGGGGCTGGTTCCTCAGGTGCTGGATCCGTTACTACATAAAGGATCCGCTCATGCTCAAGGACGATTTTTAATTTTCGATACCAGCTATCAAAATTAGGTCCCATGAGCTTGTCATTATCTAATAATGATCGGAGTGACAGGGTAGTGGCCATAGCTGCATAAAGAAAAACCAGACCTCTATCAGTACATAAATTTTAAATACTAAAGACTTGGACTTTAGTCTAAAGTTTTCCCCAGTATTTTTACGAACTGGTAGCCTCAACCTCCAATTCGAGGAATTACTTTAATTCCTTAGTGGGTACTAGAATCCATACAGACTACACACGAGCCCAACTTTGGTTGGTCAACCCATGTGCATCTATGAGTAGGTTCATAACCAGTTGTTTCTCTAAACAACTTCTAGTAATTGATTTTGCCCCAGAATCTAATCAGTAGGCTTTAGCATCCACTGAAAAGATCTGGTTAGGTCCAACCATTAACATGATTTGATTTGGTGAATCGGACCAATAAATGATCAGGCCCGATTTTGGCCGGCCAATCTGACCACCATCAGAAAGACTCAAACCAAATTATCATATTATGAATGATAATTCCATTAGTCAATAAGCACTAGGCCTTTGGGCCTCCAATGATTATTAAACTAATGGACTCATTATCACTCACTTAATGGGAGGCTATGACTTAGTTATCAATATAACTTAATCATTTTTAGGACCTAATAATTTTTGAGGATTTTATTAAAGAATAGATGAGAAGATAAATTACTAGCCAATTTCAATCCTCCCATTGACTTCATCAAGTTAGATTAAAAAAAAATTTAATTAAAGCTGGCATTAGGAGCACCTAAATCAGTCAAACTGATTTACCTAATGACATGGGTGAGCCCTAATCACCAAGTGATCTAATCAAAATTTAATTCACCAGGTTGGCCAGGTAAGTGAGATCAGTGATGGGGATAAGCCATTAACTCATCAGAGATCGAATCACTGCGAGTAGCTCCCGCTTAAAAACCACTGGTCAAACTGCCAAACTTACCTTAGACACCAACCAGTTCTTTAGTTTTAATTTGATCAACTTATTAAATAGGGTTCCACCGTATAGCCATGAATTAAGTCCATCTTGGTCTAGTTAAAGACATGGACCCATTCAACTACAACTATTGGAGTGGAGTCTAGAGTATCCTTGACCTAATCTAATTCAACTTTTGATTAGATTTGACCAATTACTCTAATTTAGTCCATTTCTTTAAGCTAACCTTAGGTCTAACCCAATTATGGACCTAATTCATCTAGCCCATTGACCCACAAGTTTATGCAATTGTCTTAGGTCTTAATTCACAATTCTAGACCTACTAGACAACACTTAATTCTTTTAATTAAGTATTTGGACTGATAGGTCAGGGTTTGACATTTCAAAAATAATTTTCAAATTTGAAAGGTTTTATTTTTTGTTCACTAAATATGTTGACTCATTTTACAAATAGATCAGCATATTTCATAAATAGCAATCCTATTGCTAATTACATAGCAGAAAATAACTCAATCAAAATAAATCATGAATATTCCTTTAGATCTAATCTAACACATTCATGATAAATTTCATAATTTAACCTATATAATTAATTCTTTTCGCTGCTTCATTTGCATAGGATATAATTGCAGCGGTACCTCTACCGTCATAGGAGACCCCATCGAATGGAAGGAGAGGGTCTTTAAATCCTACGTTTCTCCTATGACCGGACGGTCATGGCAACCAACCCAATTCAATTACTTGCTACTTGGATCAAGTATATCTAAATATATCAATTTTAAAATTTAAATTTTAAATTTTGAATTTCAAATTTCAAATAAATTTCAAATTTCAAATTTCAAAATTTTAAATTTTAAATTTTGAATTTTAAATTTTGAATTTTAAATTTTGACTTTCAAATTTGAAATTTCAACCAAATTTCAAATTTCAAATTTCAAATTTCAAAATTTTGAATTTTAAATTTTAAATTTTAAATTTCAAAATTCAAAATTCAAAATTTAAATTTCAAATTTTTGAATTTTGAATTTCGAACAACTTTCAAAATTCAAATTTTAAATTTTGAATTTCAAATTTTAAATTATATCTAAGAACCCGCTCTGATATCATTTGTGGAAAAATTCAGTGCAGGGGTAAAATGGTAATTTTAAAATTTTTTTAAAATTATGATTTTACAACGAAAAAAATATTAATTAATCTAATTAATTAACATGAATTTACCCTACACTAGGATCTAAATATGATATATAGCATGTATTCATTTAAATTTAAAATTCAAATTCGAACAGTAAACACTTTACTGTAATATGTTCAGAACATAATACCTTTGTGCGGGTAGTAGATCACCGCAATCTGATCATCATTGAGAGAGTCTGATCATCACGATGCAGCCACACAGTATGTCTGACCTCTGTGGATCATCCACATAAAATTTTTGATCTGATCGACTCCTCACGAGTGCTAGCTCATTGTAGAGCCCTTTTGACGGTCGATGCTGATCGAACTCTTTCGATCGATGTCTGTCGATTCTTCAGATGCTTCGAATTATCAACAGATATGCTTGAGAGGATGTTGAAAATTTCTCTGAGATTTTGTGGGCTCACGACATTCGTAGCTCACTTTCTCACTTTCCGAACCCCAGGCTAAAACTCTAGGGAACTCACCGGAAACCTTGCACCCACTTTTCTTTCTTTTCTTTCTTTTTCTCTTGGAAGGATATGGACTTCCTTCTCATGCACAAGACTTCCTCACATCCCAAAATTTTTTTCCAAAAAATCTTCTTCCTACACGCCCCACTCTTCTCCTCTTTTTATAACAACGTCAAACATCTTATCCAAAAGAAAGGATAAAGATGAGTAATTACACATTTGAATTCAAATCAAATTTAAATTCAAATAGATACCAACTCATCCCTTATCCACTAAAGGTGTGAGGTGTGGCTTAAATTATGCATGGAGTGATTTCATGAGAAATATTTTTCTCATGTAATAAATGGGGCGTTAAAAAAAGGGATAAGGCGCAAAGATTGATTGCCCATTCAAATTCAAACTTTATTTTGAATTTGAATGGCCAACCAATCATCCTTATCCATTCAATTGGCATATTAAAGTGGGTCATGGAGAGGGCTTGGCATGAGAAAAAAATTCATGAGAAGTTCCTTCTCATGAATTCAAATGGATGCAATGGAAGTGAGGTGGTGCATGGAGATTGGGTCAAGGTGGTTTCATTATTTAAACCAACCTAATTGAACCAAATAAGTTAGGTCCAATTATACTAATATAAATCCAACTTAATTAGGCTTAATTAGGCTCAATAAAATCTTAATCAAATCAAGAATTGACTAAGCCCAATCCTTGATCAAATCAGGAACCAATCCATCTCGACGATTAGGTCAACTCTTAACCTAATCGGGTCAAACCCAACTGAATCCAATTCAATTGGACTTGATCCAAAAATAATTACTCAATCAAATTGAGTTAATGAAGGAACCAGATCTAGGATTTCAGGATTAGATCTTGAAATTTTTTCAAGATCATACAGCGGAAGACTAAAATAAATCAAAATTTATTTTCTAAAACTAGAGAATCCCTAGATCTAAGATCCTATTACATGATTATTACATTGCATTAAATCAAAAATTAAAATATATAAATATAGCATGAACTACATGTTGATCATATCAACATGTTTCTATACCACATCTAATGTATGTATTAAACAATAGATCAGATCTATTACCTTGCAAGTTAGATGCTCTAACCTCGCTGATCCGGGCTTGAGGATGATGTTGTAAGCCGCACACGCGTCCGGCCTCTAGGAGTTGTCCACATGAGCCCACGAATCTCGATCAGAAGTCCTGCTTCAGGAAATCAGCATAGTATGCTAGTACTGTGCTGATCCTTCTTTGATGGTTGATCAGGTGCCTCCTTCTTCTTGATTTAGACTCTTCCAAAGATGAAAAGTAAAAGGAGGAGTTTCAGATCTGAGATGCTCTCAGAAAACTCAGGATGGAGGGAGGAAAGATATGAAAACAAATAACCCTAGAAGAAGATCCTCTTCTTCTTCTCGTTTCTCTCTCTAGACACCCTAACTTGTGTCTTTTATATCTCCATGACCCAAAGGTATTTCTCTCTGATTTTTGGATAGCTCAAAGGCCTCTCTGATCTCTATCCTCTTAAAAAATTTTATGAAGAAACTCATTTTATACAGAGAGATATGATAGAGTCCTTATCTAGGTCAAATACCTAGTCAAGGCTTATCCAAACATGGCAAGTTAAGGGGCGCCCAACTCTTGAGCACCTCCTCCATATTTTCATACATGGATTACTAGAAAAAGGTGCACAATATATACCCTAAAATCCATGAAAATTCTAAAAAATTTTTGGATAAATTCGGTACAAAATTGAAAGAGTTTTGGATTTCTAAAACTCTATCTCATAGAATTCGAAATCCAAACTTATTTCTTTTTGATTTGATCCAAACCACCTTCCATGTAAGAAAGAAGAGAGGAAACCTTTTGTGAACGTGGGAGAGACCTGAGAGAGGGCTTTTGTCACACAAAATAAGTGAAGATTGGCATTGAATAAGAGAGAGGGCGTGGGGAAGGCTTATGTGGCGCAAGGTGGAATCCTAGTCTTACTAGGATTCTATCTCATGACTTGTTTTAATTTGGTTTCCCAAACCAAATCAAACCAAAATTAGATCAACCTAATTAAAATAAGTCTTAATCCAATTAAGAATATAATTTATTCATATTAAATTAGATTTAAATCTAATTTAATTTTCTAATCAAATTAGAAATTAGATTGACCCAAGTCCTAGTTGAACTAGGACTAGTTTTTCCTTGCACTTGGCTTATCCAATAAACCAATTGGACTTGATCCAATCAAGTCCAAAATAAATCTAATTAAATTATATTTAATTAGACTTAATCTCAGCCCATTGGCTTAATCAAATTAAGCCAATTAGCAATCGAATTGCTAATCGATCCTCCTGCAACACTTGCACTGGGTTAAATGTCAATCGTATTGATCATTTAACCCTAGAACGATTCTTAATCGTTGATCAACCATCCGATCGGATCATGAACTCTAATGTGTGTGACCTCATAGGTCCGAACCTAAGCTGGTAGCACAGGAATAAATTCCTGTACCAATCAAAGTGACCATCTAGCAATGGTACCTGACGACCGGATAGGTCGAATGTATAGAACAACATCCTTAGAACCCATGCGGATATAGTTTTCATATAATTCATCCCCTTGACCAAAATGATCATAGGACACCCCAGAGTTCAACTGTCAACTCTGATCAGGTTGTCCATATTCTATTTCAAAATATCAAATCCATCTGATGGATTACCCTAGTCAAGGTTTTGCTAAATTGAAATACAGCGACTCATTCTTCTCCAACTCTTGGAGTGGTCAATCCCATCTCGATCACACTCTGACTTTGCAAGTACTTTACTGTGCTCAGAAACCTTCCATCCCTAAATTAGAAATTCAGTTAGTCCAGTACCAAAGCACAGTGAGTTGCTTGCAAGTCACTGAGGCGATCTCAAGTCTAAAGGGACACTTATACCTATATCCCATCAGAGACATTCTCGATAGCAGAATACTCTGAAGTTGGTCACGTTCAATGATGATATACTCTTACATCTCACCTGTATGCCATACTAGTGTCTCCACACTCCTTGGTTAAGAGGACAACCAACCCATATAGCCTACAGCGACCTATGCTTGATAGAAGCTGTCGTCCTTATTAACAGCTTATCATTTGGTCGTGAACAGTTTTAAGGACTAATCGATAAATCCTCTCTTTATCGAACTTAAATAGTCCTACGGACTTCATCATAACAACGGAGTTCATTAGAAGATGAAAGCTTATGATGAAGATGCCAAATATATTTTATTTATTAACAAATCAATTACAATACTTGGTTGCTCAACCGTCAACAGCTTGACGATTGGCTTTTTGGGATACATTTTCCAACAACTCCCACTTGTCCTAAAGCCACTCGGCACAGTATCTAATACCCATCTTCGACTTGTGGTTGTCGAACTCCTTTATCGTCAGGGCTTTAGTGAAGGGGTCGGCTAGGTTATCCTTTCCGTCGATCTTCTGAAGGTCGACGGAACCTCGATCCACGATCTTCTAAAAAGATTGCCTTAAGACTGACGAACACCTTTTGTTCATCAGTATGGTAGAAAAAATATCCTTTTGTCTCTTTGGGGTACCCTATGAATGAGCATTTGTCAGACCTAGGTCCAAGTTTGTCTGTGACTAATCGTTTGACATAGGCCGGGCACCCCCAGACCCTAAGGTATGAAAGTACTGGCTTACGTCCTGTCCATATCTCATATGGAGTCTGAATTACAGACTTACTTGGAACCCTATTTAACAGATAACAGGCCGATTCGAGTGCATATCCCTAGAAGGATATCGGCAAGCTAGCAAAACCCATCATGGATCGGACCATGTCTAACAGAATCCGATTCCTCCTTTCAGAGACACCATTATGCTGTGGTGTTCCTGGAGGAGTCCATTGGGAGAGAATCCCATTCTCTCCTAGATATGTGAGAAATTCACTAGAAAGGTATTCTCCTCCTCGATTAGATCGAAGAGTTTTAATACTCTTCCCAGTTTATTTTTCTACTTCACTTCGAAATCGTTTAAACATTTCAAATGAATCCGACTTATGTTTCATCAGATAGACATATCCATATCGGGATAGGTCATCCGTGAAAGTTATGAAGTAGAAATATCCACTTCTAGCATTGGTACTCATGGGCCCGCATACATCAGTATGTACTAGGCCCAAGAGCTCAGTAGCTCTCTCACTTTTTCTAGTAAAAGGTGACTTGGTCATTTTACCAAGAAGACAGGACTCATAGGTTGGAAGTGATTCACAATCACTAACTTCAAGGATTTCCTCTTGAGTCAACCTGTTTATTCTATTCTTGTTTATATGACCTAGCCAACAGTGCCATAAGTAGATATCTGACACACTATCTAATCTAGGGTGCTTGCGAGTTGAATAGACTACATTAACAGATTGTGATAACATATACACACCATTGTTCAAATGTCTACAAAAAATAGTAACACCATTCTCAATGATATTATAAATTTATTTTTTTATTGAAATTTCATAATCATTTTTGGCCAGAAGGCCTACAGAAATGATATTTAAAAAGAAACTAGGACAGAAATGACAATCATTAAGAACAACGATATGGGATTCAAATACAAGTTTCAAGATTCCTAATGCTAGAACTAGAACTAGTCTTCCATCTCCAACGTTCAGGAATCTCTCGCCTTGCTCGAATCTCCTACTGACCTGCAACCCCTGCAACGAATTGCAAATATGGTAAGGGCTACCGGTATCCAATACCCAGTCAGTTATATCACAAATAGAGAAATTGCAAGGAGTTATCATATAAATACCTTGCTCAGCAATAACTTACTGCTTTCTCTGCCTGTTCGGGTCTAGGGAGGCAATGTACTGGGGACAGTTCCTCTTCCAGTGCCCCCGTTTCTTGCAAAAGAAGCATTCAGCTTGACTCTTATCGGGTTTGATCTTTTTGGTCTGACACTGCACAGATGTCCCAGCCTGAACTTGCACCTTCTTCACTTTCTTCTTCTTGTTCTTCTTCCCTTTCTTAAAGGGTCGAGAACCAGAAGACGAACCTCCCACTAAGTTCACCGACTCCTTATGGAGTTGGTGATCTTTCTCAAAGTTTTGAAGCAACCCCAATAATCCATGGTAGTTTACTTCAGGCTTTGTCATTCTATAATGAGTGAGGAATGGGAGATAAGACTTGGGCAGCGAGTTCAGTATTGCATCTTTCCCAAGCTGCTCATGCAAGGGAAAGCCGAGCTTGCTCAATCATTCCATCAGCTCGATCATGTACAATACATGATCAGTGACAGAGGCACCATCCCACATTTTGGCGTTGAAGATGGCACAACTAGTCTTGTGCCTCTCCACGTTATCGGGTATGCCAAAGGCATCCTCCAACACTTGAAGCATGTTCTTTGGCTGAGCCGTCTCGAATCTGCAACTGAACTCGTCGCTCATGGTAGCCAGCATGATACAGCGCACCGTGGTCCGGTCACTGAGCCACTTCTGATAAGTATCTTTGACTGTTCCACATGCATTGACAGCTGGCTCCTCAGGTGCAGGATCCATTATCACATATAGGATCCGTTCATGCTCCAGGACTATCTTCAACTTTCGATACCAGCTACCGAAGTTGGGTCCCACCAACTTATCATTGTCCAACAATGATCGGAGCGATAGGGAAGTGGCCATATTTGCACAAAGGAGAACCATAACCTAATTAGTAATTGATTCATTAAACCTAAAGATTTGGACTTTAATCAAAAGGTTTCTCCTACTATTTTATTCGAATTGGTAGCCTCTACCTCCAATTCGAGGAATTAACCTAATTCCTTAGTGGGTACTAGAATCCACTTAGACTGCACACAAGCCCAACTTTGGTTGGCCAACCCATGTACATCTAAGGGTAGGTTCATAACCAATTATTTCTCTAAATAATTTTTAGTAATTTTAATTTTGCCCTAGAAATCTAATCAGTAGGCTTTGGACTCCACTGTAAGGATCTGGTTAGGTCCAACCATTAACATGATCATACTTGGTGTATCTAACCAACGAATGATTAAGCCCAACTTTGGTTGGCTCACCTAACCACCATTAGAGAGACACTTCCAAGTCGTCATATGATGAGTGATAATTTCATTAGTCAACAAGCACCAGGCCTTTGGGTCTGCAATGATTATTGAGTTAATGGACTCATTATCAAACACCTTAATGGGAGGCTATGACTCAGTTATCTCTATAACTTTATCATTTTAAGGACCTAATAATTTTAGAGGATTTAAATAATATAGAGGATGAGGTCAGATGAACCAGCTTATCATTATTTTCCCACTGGCTTCACCAAGTCAGCTTAAGGGAGACCATTAAAAGGGCTGATCTAGGAGCACCTAAATCAGTCACACTGATTTACCTAGCTGACATGGGTCAGCTCGAATAGTCAAGTGATCCGATCAAAATATAATTTCACCAAGAGGCCAGGTAAGTTCGATTAGTGGGAGGGTCTGCCAAAGCTTACCTTAGACACCATCAAAAATGGCCAGGTAAGCGGGCTCCCATTAAAAACCACCGGTCTGGTTTACCTTAGACACCAACTGGTTTAATTAGTTTCGATTAGATTAACCTAACAGTTCGTGCTAGACCGCTTAGCCACGAATCAAGTCCATTTGGTTCTCGTTAAAGACATGGACTTGACCAATTACAACTATTGTAATTGATCTAGAGAATCCTTGACCTAATCTAAGACAACAATTGATTAGATTTAGTCAATTCTCTAATTAAGTCCATCTTTAATCTAACCATAGGTCTAACCCAATTAATGGATCTAATTTCCACTAACCCATTACCCCAATGTGTTATGATTTGTGTCTTAGGTTCTTCAATTCACAATCCTAGAACCTAATCAAACAACTTCTTAATCCTTAATTAAGTTTTGGACTGAGGGTTGGGTTTGACTTTTCAAAAAATAATTTTCATATCTGTAAAATAATTTTACAATATGATTCTACCAACCATATTGCATGTTTGATTCATAATCAAGATACAACTGAAATAAACATGAAACTACTTTAGATCTAATCTAAACAGGTTCATGTAATTGAAACAGTTTCAACTTTAAACAATTTCTTTGCACAAAAATTATTAACAAAGAGATTTTATTTTAGATTTAAATATCTTTTGAATCTAATAAATCATAAATTTAATCTAGATCATATCTAACAAATTTATGATTAAAGATAGATCTACACAAACTAGGACAACCTTTGCACTGTAAGGGGTAAACCTTACAGCAGGACAACCTTGCAGTTTGTGATTGATCTAAAATTTTAATTTCAGATTTAATAATCAGATTATAAATTATATCTAATCTAAAAAATAATCTAAGCATGTATAAATAATCATGTAATAAAGAACCTGGCTCTGATACCAATTGTCGGAACCAGATCTAGGATTTCAGGGTTAGATCTTGAAACTTTTTCAAGATCATACAGCGGAAGACTAAAATAAATCAAAATTTATTTTTTTAAATCAAAGAATCCCTAGATCTAAGATCCTATTACATGATTATTATATAGCATTAAATCAAAAATTAAAATATATAAATATAGCATGAACTACATGTTGATCATATCAACATGTTTCTATACCACATCTAATGTATGTATTAAACAATAGATCAGATCTATTACCTTGCAAGTTAGACGTTCTAACCTCGCTGATCCGGACTTGAGGATGATGTTGCAAGCTGCACATGCGTCCGGCCTCTAGGAGTCATCCACACGAGCCCACGAATCTCGATCAGAAGTCTTGCTTCAGGAAATCAGCACAGTATGCTAGTACTGCGCTGATCCTTCTTTGATGGTTGATCAGGTACCTCCTTCTTCTTGATTTGAACTCTTCCAAAGATGGAAAGTAAAAGGAGGAGTTTCAGATCTGAGACGCTCTTAGGAAACTCAAGATGGAGGGAGGAAAGATATGAAAACAAATAACCTTAGAAGAAGACCCTCTTCTTCTTCTCGTTTCTCTCTCTAGACACCCTAACTTGTGTCTTTTATATCTCCACGATCCAAAGGTATTTCTCTCTGATTTTTGGATGGCTCAAAGGACTCTCTGATCTCTATCTTCTTCGATAATTTTATGAAGAAACTCATTTTATACAGAGAGATATGATAGAGTCCTTGTCTAGGTCAAATACCTAGTCAAGGCCTATCCAAACATGGCAAGTTAAGGGGCGCCCAACTCTTGAGCACCTCCTCCATATTTTTTTGCATGGATCACTAGCAAAAGATACACAATGTATACCCTAAAAGACATGAAAATTCTAAAAAAAATTTGGATAAATTTGATGCAAAATTGAAAGAGTTTTAGATTTCTAAAATTCTATCTCATAGAATTCGAAATCCAAACTTATTCCTTTTTGATTTGATCCAAACCACCTTCCATGTAAGAAAGAAGAGAGGAAACCTTTTTTGAATGTGGGAGAGACCTGGGAGAGGGCTTTTGTCACACAAAATAAGTGGAGATTGGCGTTGAATAAGAGAGAGGGCGTGGGGAAGGCTTATGTGGCGCAAGGTGGAATCCTAGTCTTACTAGGATTCTATCTCATGACTTATTTTAATTTGATTTTCCAAACCAAATCAAACCAAAATTAGATTAACCTAATTAAAATAGATCTTAACCTAATTGAGAACCTAATTTAATTAGATTAAATTAGATTTAAATCTGATTTAATTTTCTAATCAAATTAGAAATTAGATTAACCCAAGTCCTAGTTGAACTAGGACTAGTTTTTCCTTGCACTTGGCTTATCCAATAAACCAATTGGACTTGATCCAATCAAGCCCAAAATAAATCTAATTAAATCATATTTAATTAAACTTAATCTCAGCCCATTGGCTTAATCAAATTAAGCCAATTAGCAATCGAATTGCTAATCGATCCTCCTGCAACACTTGCACTGGGTTAAATGTCAATCGTATTGATCATTTAATCCTAGAATGATTCTTAATCGTTGATCAACCATCCGATCGGATCATAAACTCTAATGTGTGTGACCTCATAGGTCTGAACCTAAGTCGGTAGCACAGAAATAAATTTTTGTACCAATCGAAGTGACCATCTAGCAATGGTACCCGACGACCAGATAGATCGAATGTATAGAACAACATCCTTAGAACCCATGCGGATATAGTTTTCATATAATTCATCCCCTTGACCAAAATAATCATAGGACACCCCAGAGTTCAACTGTCAACTCTGATCAGGTTGTCCATATTCTATTTCAAAATATCAAATCCATCTGATGGATTACCCTGGCCAAGGTTTTGCTAAATTGAAATACAGCGACTCATTCTTCTCCAACTCTTGGAGTGGTCAATCCCATCTCGATCACACTCTGACTTCGCAAGTACTTGACTGTGCCCAGAAACCTTCCATCCCTGAATTAGAAATTCAGTTAGTCCAATACCAAAGCACAGTGAGTTGCTTGCAAGTCACTGAGGCGATCTCAAGTCTAAGGGACACTTATACCTATATCCCATCAGAGACATTCTCGACAGCAGAATACTCTGAAGTTGGTCATGTTCAATGATGATGTACCCTTATATCTCACCTATATGCCATACCAGTGTCTCCATACTTCTTGGTTAAGAGGACAACCAACCCATATGGCCTACAGCGACCTATGCTTGATAGAAGCTGTCGTCCTTATTAACAGCTTATCATTTGGTCGTGAACAGTTTTAAGGACTAATCGATAAATCCTCTCTTTATCGAACTTAAATAGTCCTACGGACTTCATCATAACAACAGAGTTCATTAGAAGATGAAAGCTTATGATGAAGATGCTAAATATATTTTATTTATTAACAAATCAATTACAATACTTGGTTGTTCAACCGTCAACAGCTTGACGATTGACTTTTTGGGACACATTTTCCAACAGTTAATTAATGATCAAATCACTAATAAAATCTCTCATAAATACTTTATACAAATTCGATGGGCAATCGGATATCAGAATTCATCGATATGTAATTCTGATCGAAAAGTCCCAACCAGTGGGACTCTTGACCCCGGTACCCATAATGTGTGGAACTCGTGATCAGAGAATCCTGATTCTCGATCACTGAGTTCCAAACATATAGGATTCTACACCAGCCATTAGATCAGATAGAAACTTCTAATGTGTGTGACCCTGCAGGTTCGAACCTAAGCCGGTAGCACAGGAACCAATTCCTGTACTAATCGAAGTGACCATCTAGCAATGGTACCCGACGTCCGGATAGGTCGGAGAGTCGCAATCGCAACACTCAGAACACATGAATATGGTTACTGTATAATTCATCCTTTTGACTCCTGTGTTTAGGATGACTCAGGGTTAAACTGTCAACCCTGATCAGATCATCCAAATCGTGCTCAACTCAAACAGTCCTGTGACTTCTCACAAGGATTACCCTAGCCAAGGTTTTACTAAATTAAAACATGACTGTACACAGCTCCTAAACTGGAGTGGTCAATCCCATCTTGACACACGCACCGACAAGTCAAGTACTTGACTACACCCAGCAACCTTCCGTCACTGAATTAAAAATTCAGGTAGTCCAGTGCCTAAGTGCAGTGAGTTGCTTGCAAGTTACCGTGGCAGTCTCAGGTCGGAGGGATATTTATATCCATATTCCATCGGAGCAAATCTTGACAGTAGAAATAGCTCCGGAGTTGGTCACGTTCAGTGCAGATGTACCCTTACATCTCATCTGTATGCCATACTAGTGTCTCCACACTCATTGGTTAAGAGGACAACCAACCTATATGGCATACAATGACCTATGCTTGATAAACATTGTCGTCCTTAGTAACAACGTATCATTTGGTCGCGAACAGATTTAAGGACTAAATGATAAATTCTTCTTTGTCAAGTCTAAATAGTCCTAAGGACTTCACCACAATATAGGAGTCATTAGAAGATGAAATATTTTGTGATGAAAAATACCAAAATAATTTTTATCAATTCATAATTCATGTACATATACAAAAATGAGCACAACCATCAACAGACTGACGATTGGCTTTGGGATACTATTCCCAATAATCGCTTCACTATTTAGGATAAAAATATAACCCGACATATTCTTACTATCATCATGGTCTGATTGAAAGCTGGAGTCGGTGAACCTCACAAGTTTTGAGTCAGTTTCACCATACACAAGTCACTGGTCTTTAGTATTTCTTAAATACTTAAGAATGGTCTTTACGACCTTCCAGTGGTTTTCTCCTGGATCAGATTGGTATCTACTCACTACCCCTAATGAGTATGTCACGTCTGGTCTCGTACATATTATGGCGTACATAATAGAACTTACTGTCGAAGTATATGAAACTCTACTCATACGCTCTCTCTCTTGAGGAGTTATCGGACAATCTCCTTTTGAAAGAAAAATTTCTTGACCTATTAGAAGATAGCCTTTCTTGAAATTCTTCATGCTAAACCATTTCAGCATAGTATCTATATACGTAGATTGGGAGAGCCCGAGCTGCCTCTTAGATCTATCCCTATAGATTTTCATCCCTAGGATGTAGGCTGCTTCTCCCAAATCCTTCATGGAGAATTGAAATGACAGCCATACTTTTATTCCCTGTAATGAAGGGATATCATTCTCGATTAAGAGAATGTCATCTACATACAACATAAGAAATACAATTATCAAACCATTTGCCCACTTATATATGCAGGGTTCATCTCCATTCTTAATGAAGTCATACATTCTGATCACTTTATCAAAACATATATTCCAACTCTGAGATGCTTACTTCAATCCATAAATGGATCTCTGAAGCTTGTACACCTTAAACTCATCTGTGGATATGAACTCTTCAGGTTGTATCATATACACCTCTTCATTCAGCTCTCCATTTAGAAAAGCTGTCTTCACATCCATTTGCTAGACTTCATAGTCCAGATATGCTGCTATTGCAAGCATGATCCGAATGGGTTTGAGCATTACCACGGGAGAAAATATCTCATCATAGTCAATACCATAATGCTGACGATAATTTTTGACAACCAAACGAGCTTTATAGGTCTCTACCTTTCCATCTGCATCCCTCTTCCTCTTAAAGACCCACTTACACCCTATGGGCTTTACCCCTTCAGGTGAGTCCACTAATGTCCATACATCGTTAACCTTCATGGACTCCATTTCGGATCTCATGGCTTCAAGCCATTTATCAGAGTTGGATCTCTGCATTGCATCCATGTAGGTGATCGGATCCTCATCGTTCTCATCGAGTTCGATAGGATCTCTATCTCAGACTAAAAAACTTAAGTATCTATCCGACTGACGTGGTACTCTATCAGATCGTCTTAAGGATGTTTGTTCATTGGGCTCCAGATTTGATCTCATCAAATCCAATTCAGATTCAATCTTGGTGTCGGTTCTTCTACCTGTCGAACTTTATCAAGCTTGATTTTAGAGGCACTTATTCCTTCACTAAGGAATTCTTTTTTCAAAAAATATACCTTATTGCTGACAAATACTTTTTATTCAGCAGGCAGATAAAAGTAATATCCCCTCATTTTCTTGGGGTACCCTACAAAATTACACTTATTGGACTTAGGATTGAGCTTGTCAGTTTGTAATCATTTAACATAAGCTGGACACCCCCAGACCCTAAAGTAAGAGAGGTTCGACCTACGTCCTGACCATATCTCATATGGTGTCTTACTAACTGACTTGCTCAAAATATTATTGAGCACAAGACAGGTTGTTTCCAGTGCATATCCTCAAAGAAGATCGATAGAGTTGCAAACTCCATCATGGACCGAACCATGTCCAACGAGGTTTGATTCCTCCTTTCTAAGATGCCATTATGCTGTGGTGTCCCTAGAGGGGTCCATTGGGAGAGAATCCCATTCTCTTCTAGATATGTTAGAAATTTATTGGAAAGGTATTCACCTCCTTGGTCAGCCCAAAGAATTTTAATACTTTTTTTA
Source organism: Elaeis guineensis (assembly GCF_000442705.2). Lineage (NCBI taxonomy): Eukaryota > Viridiplantae > Streptophyta > Magnoliopsida > Arecales > Arecaceae > Elaeis > Elaeis guineensis. Next base: position 53,444,696 of record NC_025993.2, read on the forward strand.
GTTTATTTCTCTACTTCATTACGAAACTGTTTGAACAATTCAAACGATTCAGGCTTGTGTTTCATCAAGTAGACATACTCATACCTAGGTAGGTCATCTGTGAATGTGATGAAGTAGCTATACCCTTCTCTGGCATATGCGCTCATGGGTCTACATGAAGCAAAAATTTAGTGCAGGGGCAAAATAGTAATTTTAAAATTTTTCAAAATTATTATTTTACAGCAGAATTATTAATTAATCTCATTAATTAATACTAATTAATCCTACACTAAGATCTAAATATGATACAACAGCATGCATTTAAATTTGAATTCAAATTTAAATCAGTAAACATTTTACAATACTGTGTTCAGAACACATCACCTTTTGCGGGTAGTCGATCATCGCAATCTAATCACCGTCGGAGGGCTCTGATCGTCACATTGTAGCCATATAAATGTCTGGCCTCTGCGGATCATCCACATGAAGCTCCCATCTGATCAGCTCCTCACGAATGCTAGTTCGTGTTTCACCCTTTTGATGACAGATGTTGATCGAACTCCTTCGATCGATGTGTGCCGACTTCTCGGATGCTCTGGATTGTTTGCACAGTTGCTTGAGAGGCTGATGGATATCTCCCTAAAATTTGGTGGACTCACGACACTCGTGGCACACCAATCTCACTTCCCGAACTATAGGTAGAAACCCTAGGGTACACACCAAAAACCCTGTGCCCAATTTTCTCTCTTTTCTTTCTTTTTCTCTCGAAAGGTTTTGGACCTTCACTTTATGCAGAAGCCTTCCTCACACTCCAAAGTTTCTCTCCTAAAATTTCTACGCACGTCCCACCTTTCTCCTCTTTTTAAAATAACGTCGAACGTGTCTTATCCGCGTGAGAGGATAAAGACAAGAGGTTACACATTTGAATTCAAATCAAATTTGAATTCAAACAAAAATCAACTTATCCCTATCCTTTTGGGTGTGAGAAGAGAAGGGGCGTGGCACTTTGTGCATGGAAAATATTTTATGAGAAATCTTTTCTCGTGTAAGTAATGTGACGCACAAAATGGATAAGGATGAAAGGGCAAGTGATAAGTTATCCATTCAAATTCAAACATGCTTTGAATTTGAATGGCTAACTAATTATTTTATCCATCCATATGGCGCACAAATGAGGGCGTGGGGAAGGGTTTTGCATGAGAAAAATTTCATGAGAAGTTTCTTCTCGTGAATTTAAATGGGTGCAAGGAAGTTGGGTGTCGCAGGGAATTTAAAACAAGGTGGTTTGATTCAAATTGAGCCAACCTAGTTTAAAATAGGTTAAGCACAATTAGACCAGATTAAACCCAACATAATTAGGCTTAATTAGGCTCAATAAAATCCTAATCAAATCAAAAATTAACTAAACCTAACCCCTGATCAAATCAGGGACTAAACCACCTTAGCAATTAGGTCAACATTTAACCTAATCGGGTCAATCCAAACTGAATCCAATTCAATTGGACTTGATCCAAAAATAATTACTCAATCAAATTGAGTTAATTAGTGATTAAATCACTAATTAAACCTCTCATAAATATTGAGTCCAAATCCGATGAGCAATCAGGCATCAGAGACCATCGATATGAAACCCTGATCAAAGAGTTCAAATTTCAAATTCAAAATTTGAAATTCAAAATTTTGACCCCGGTACCCAAAATGTGTGAAACTCATGATTAGAGAATCCTAATTCTCAATCATAGAGTCCCAGATAGATAAGACTCATAATCAGCCATCAGATCAGAAAGGAACCTCTAATGTGTGTGACCCCGCAGGTTCGAAACTAAGCCGGTAGCACAGGAACCAATTTCTGTACTAATCGAAGTGATCATCTAGCAATGGTACCCGATGACCGGATAGGTCGAATAATCACAATCGTAACATTCAGAACCTACGTGAATATGGTTACCGTATAATTCATCCCTTTTGACCCTTGTGTTTAGGACGACTCAGGGTTAAACTGTCAACCCTGATGATATCATCCGAATCGTGCTCAACTCAATTAGTCCTGTGACTCCTCACTAGGACTACCCTGGCCAAGGTTTTGCTAAATTGAAACACGACTGTACACAGCTCCTAAACTGGAGTGGTCAATCCCATCTTGACACACGCACCGACAAGTCAAGTACTTGACTACACCTAGCAACCTTCCGTCACTGAATTAGAAATTCAGGTAGTCCAGTGCCTAAGTACAGTGAGTTGCTTGCAAGTCACCGTGGCGGTCTCAGGTCGGAGGGACATTTATACCCATATCCCATCGGAGTAAATCTTGACAGCAGAAATAGCTCCGGAGTTGGTCACGTTCAGTGCAGATGTACCATTACATCTCACCTGTATGCCATACCAGTGTCTCCACACTCTTTGGTTATGAGGACAACTAACCCATATGGCACACAACGACCTATGCTCGATAAATATTATCGTCCTTGGTAACAATGTATCATTTGGTCGCGAACATGTTTAAGGACTAAGCGACAAATCCTCCTTTGTCGAGTCTAAATAGTCCTAAGGACTTCACCACAACACAGGAGTTCATTAGAAGATGAAACATTTGTGATGAAAAAATATCAAAATAACTTTTATTTATTTATAATTCATGTACTAATACAAAAAGGAGCACAACCGTCAACAGGCTGACGATTGGCTTTGGGACACTATTCCCAACAATCTCCCACTTGGCCTAAAGCCTATCGGTGCAGTATCTAATACCCATCTTCGACTTGTAGTCATTGAACTCCTTCACTGCAATGGCTTTAGTGAATGGGTCGGCCAGGTTCTCCTTCCCATCGATCTTCTGAAGGTCGACGTCACCTCGATCCACGATCTCCCGGATGAGATGGTAGTGGCGCAGAATATGCTTTGTCCGCTGGTGTGCCTTTGGTTCCTTCGCCTGAGCAATGGCTCCAGAGCTGTCGCAGTAGAGCAGAACTGGACCAACAAGGGAGGGTGCTACTCCGAGCTCGGTGATGAATTTCTTCAGCCACACCGCTTCTTTGGCAGCATCTGATGCAGCAATATACTCTGCCTCGCATACTGAATCAGCCACAGTGTGTTGCTTGGAACTCTTCCAGCAGACAGCCCCACCATTAAGGATAAAAATAAATCCTGACACACTCTTGCTATCATCACGATCAGACTGGAAACTAGAGTCTGTAAACCCTATAAGTCTCAAGTCCGATTCACCATATATAAGCCACTGGTCCTTAGTATTTCTTAAATACTTCAGGATGGTTTTAACAACCTTCCAGTGATTCTCTCCTGGATCAGATTGGTATCTACTCACTACCCCTAGTGAGTATGCCACATCTGGTCGTGTATATGTCATGGCGTACATGATAGATCCCACTACCGAAGCATATGGAATCCTACCCATACGCTCTCTCTCTTGAGGTGTTGTCGGACAATCCCTCTTCGAGAGAGAAATTTCATGGCCTATCGATAGATAGCCTTTCTTGAAATTTTTCATGCTGAACCTTTTCAGCATAGTATCAATGTACGTGGACTGGGATAAGCTAAGCAACTTTTTGGATCTATCCCTATAGATCCTCATCCCTAGGATGTAGGAAGCTTCTCCCAGATCCTTCATGGAGAACTGTGACGATAGCCAAATCTTTATTCCCTGTAATACAGGGACATCATTCCCGATTAAGAGAATGTCATCCACATACAATACAAGAAATACTACTACTGGACCATTAGCCCACTTATAAATGCAGGGCTCTTCTCCGTTCTTAACGAAGCCATACGTTTTGATCGTCCTATCAAAACGTATGTTCCAACTCCGAGATGCCTGCTTAAGTCCATAAATGGACCTCTGTAGCTTGCACACCTTAGACTCATCTGTGGATGTGAACCCTTCAGGTTGTATCATATACACCTCTTCGTCTAGCTCTCCATTTAGGAAAGCTGTCTTCACATCCATCTGCCAGATTTCATAGTCCAGATGGGCAGCTATCGCAAGCATAATCCGAATGGATTTGAGCATTGCCACAAGAGAAAATGTCTCGTCATAGTCTATACCATAACGTTGACGATATCCCTTGGCAACCAGACGGGCTTTATAGGTCTCCACCTTTTCGTCTACGCCCCTCTTCCTTTTGAAGACCCACTTACACCCTATGGGTTTTACTCCTTCGGGTGGGTCAACCAATGTCCACACATCGTTGACCTTCATGGACTCCATTTCAGATTTCATGGCCTCTAGCCATTTCTCAGAGTCTGGTCTCTGCATTGCATCCATGTAGGTGATCGGATCCTCATCATTTTCATCAAGTTCGACAGGATCACCATCCCGGACCAAGAAACCATAGTATCTGTCCGGTTGATGTGGTACTCTACCAGACCGCCTTAAGGGTGCATAATCAATGGGCTCCAGATCTGATCTAATCAAATCCGGTTCAGGTTCAGTAACATGTGTTGGTTTTTCCACCTGTCGAACTTCGTCAAGTTCGACTTTAGAGGCAACAGTTCCTTCACTAAGAAACTCCTTTTCTAAAAAGATTGCCTTAAGGCTGATAAACACCTTTTGCTCATCAGCAAGGTAGAAATAATACCCTTTGGTCTCTTTTGGGTACCCTATAAAATTACACTTGTCAGATCTAGGTCCAAGCTTGTATGTAATTAAACGTTTAACATAAGCCGGACACCCCCAAACCCTAAGGTGCGAGAGTACTGGCTTACGTCCTATCCATATCTCATATGGCGTTTTGGCTACAGACTTACTCGGAACTCTATTTAGAAAGTAACAAGCCGATTCGAGTGCATATCCCCAGAGGGAGATCGGCAGACCAGCAAACCCCATCATGGATCGAACCATGTCTAACAGGGTCCGATTCCTCCTTTCAGACACACCATTATGCTGTGGTGTTCTAGGAGGAGTCCACTGAGAGAGAATCCCATTCTCCCCTAGACACATCAGAAACTCATTGGAAATGTATTCACCTCCTCGATTAGATCGAAGAGTTTTAATACACTTCCCAGTTTATTTTTCTACCTCATTTCGGAATAGTTTGAACATTTCAAATGATTCCGACTTATATTTCATTAAATAGACATACCCATACCTAGATAGGTCGTCTGTGAAGGTTATGAAGTAGAAAAATCCACCTCTTGCACTTGAGCTCATGGGTCCACATACATCAGAATGTACCAGACCTAAGAGTTCACTGGCTCGCTCACCTTTTTCAGTAAAAGGTGACTTGGTCATCTTCCCAAGAAGACAGGACTCACAGGTTGGAAGTGATTCACAATCACTAACTTCAAGAATTCCTTCTTGAGCCAACCTGTTTATCCTGTTCTTATTGATATGACCTAGCCTACAGTGCCAAAGGTAGACTTCTGACACATTATCTATTCTAGAGTATTTATCGAATTTTTGAACCACATTAACAGGCTGTGATAGTAAGTAAATTCTATTATTTAATTGTCCAACAAATATTGTAACACCATTCAAAATGACTCTGGTCGTGCTTGCGCTTCTTGGTCTGACCCCGTGCTACTGTCCCAGCATGAGATTGCACCTTCTTATTTTTCTTCTTCTTGTTCTTCTTCCCCTTCTCAAAGGGTTGACGACGAGAAGAAGACCCTCCCACTACATTCACCGACTCCTTATGGAGTTGGTGATCCTTCTCAAAGTTTTGCAGCAACCCCAACAATCCGTGGTAGTTTACTGCAGGCTTTGTCATTCGAAAATGAGTAAGGAATGGAAGGAAAGACTTGGGCAAGGAATTAAGGATCGCATCCTTACCGAGCTGCTCATGCAGAGGAAAGCCCAATTTGCTTAGGCGCTCAATCATCTCGATCATGTACAGTACATGATCAGTGACTGAGGCCCCATCCCTTATTCGAGCATTGAAAATGGCATAACTAGTTTTGTGCCTTTCAACATCGTCAGGCGTGCCAAAGGAGTCGTTCAACATTTGAAGCATCTCCTATGGCTGGGCATTCTCAAACCTTCGGCTGAACTCGTCATTCATTGCTGCCAGTATAATACATCGAACGGTGGTGCGGTCATTGAGCCACTTCAAGTAAGTGTCTTGGATCGTCTTACTAGCGTTCGGAGCTGGCTCCTCAGGTGCTGGATCCATTACTACATAAAGGATCCGCTCATGCTCAAGGACGATTTTCAATTTTCGATACCAGCTATCGAAATTGGGTCCCATGAGCTTGTCATTATCTAATAATGACCGGAGCGACAGGGTAGTGGCCATAGCTGCTTAAAGGAAAACGAGACTTCTATTAGTACATGAATTAATACTAAAGACTTGGATTTTAGTCTAAAGTTTTTCTCAATATTTTTACGAACTGGTAGCCTCATCCTCCAATTCGAAGAATTACTTTAATTCCTTAATGGGTACTAGAATCCACACAGACTACACACGAGCCCAACTTTGGTTGGTCAACCCATGTGCATCTATGGGTAGGTTCTTAACCAGTTGTTTCTCTAAACAACTTCTAGTAATTGATTTTGCCCCAGAACCTAATCAGTAGGCTTTGGCCTCCACTGAAAAGATCTGGTTAGGTCCAACCATTAACATGACTTAATTTAATGAATCGGACCAATAAATGATCAGGCCCGACTTTGGCCGGCCAACCTAACCACCATCAGAAAGACTCAATCAAATTATCATATTATGAATAATAATTCTATTAGCCAATGAGCACCAGGCCTTTGGGCCTCCAATGATCATTGAACTAATGGACTCATTATCACTCACTTAATGGGAGGCTATGACTTAGTTATCATTATAACTTAATCATTTTAGGGACCTAATAATTTTGAGGATTTTATTAAAGAATAGTAGAGAAGAAATCATCCAGCCAATTTCAATCCTCCCACTGACTTCATCAAGTCAGATTAAAAAAAGATTTAATTAAAGCTGGCATTAGGAGCACCTAAATCAGTCACACTGATTTACCTAATGACATGGGTGAGCTCTAATCACCAAGTGATCTAATCAAAATCTAACTTACCAGATTGGCCAGGTAAGTGAGATCAGTGGTGGGGATTTGCCATTAACTCGTCAATGATCGAATCAATGCGAGTAGCTCCCGCTTAAAAATCACTGGTCAAAACTGCCAAACTTACCTTAGACACCAACCGGTTCATTAGTTTTAATTTTGATCAACTTAGTAAATAGGGCTCCATCGCGTAGCCATGAATTAAGTCCATCTTGGTCTAGTTAAAGACATGGACCCATTCAACTACAACTATTGAAGTTGAGTCTAGAGTATCCTTGACCTAATCTAATTCAACTTTTGATTAGATTTGACCAATTACTCCATTTAGTCCATTTTTTAAACTAACCTTAGGTCTAACCCAATTATGGACCTAATTCATCTAACCCATTGACCCATAAGCTTATGCAATTGTCTTAGGTCTTAATTCACAATTCTAGACCTACTAGACAACACTTAATTCTTTTAATTAAGTACTTGGGCTGATGGGTCAGGGTTTGGCATTTTGAAAATAATTTTCAAATTTGAAAGATTTTATTTTCTGTTCACCAAATGTGTTAACTCATTTCACAAACGGGTCAGCACATTTCATAAACAGCAATTCTATTGCTCATTTCATAACAGAAAATAACTCAAAATAAATCATAAATTTTCTTTTAGATCTAATCTAACACATTCATGATAAATTTTTTAATTAAGTCCTTTCGCTGCTTCATCGGCATGGGATATAATTGCATCGGCACCCCTACCGCCATAGGAGACCCCATCGAATGGGAAGAGAGGGCCTTTAAACCCTACTTTTCTCCTATGACCGGACGGCCATGGCAACCAACCCAATTAGATTACTTGCTACTTGGATCAAGTATATCTAAATATACCAATTTCAAAATTTAAATTTTGAATTTCAAATTTCAAATTTTAAATTTCAAATTTGAGATTTCAACCAAATTTCAAATTTTGAATTTCCAATCTTTAAATTTTAAATTTTGAATTTCAAATTTTAAATTTTGAATTTCAAATTTCAAATTTCAAATTTGAGATTTCAACCAAATTTCAAATTTCAAATTTTGAATTTTAAATTTCAAATTTCGAATTTTAAATTTCAAATTTGAGATTTCAACTAAATTTCAAATTTCAAATTTTGAATTTCAAATTTGAAACTTCTAACAAATTTCAAATTTCAAATTTCAAATTTCAAATCTTTTTGAATTTTAAATTTTGAATTTCAAATTTAAACTTATAGATTACACCTTAATCTACGTATGCATATGTATATCATATTCTAGAACCATGCTCTGATACCATTTGAGGCAAAAATTTAGTGCAGGGGCAAAATGGTAATTTTAAAATTTTTTCAAAATTACTATTTTATAGTGGAATTATTAATTAATTTCATTAATTAATACTAATTAACCCTACACTAGGATCTAAATATGATACAACAGCATGCATTTAAATTTGAAATTCAAATTTGAATCAGTAAACGTTTTACGGTACTGTGTTCAGAACACATCACCTTTTATGGGTAGTCGATCATCGCAATCTGATCACCGTCGGGGGGCTCTGATCATCACATCACAGCCACACAAATGTCTGGCCTCTGTGGATCGTCCACACGAAGCTCCCGTCTGATCAGCTCCTCACGAATGCTAGTTCATGATTTCACCCTTTTGATGGCAGATATTGATCGAACTCCTTCGATCGATGTGTGCTGACTTCTCGGATGCTCTGGATCATCTGCACAGTTGTTTGAGAGGCTGATAGATCTCTCCCTAAAATTTGGTGGACTCACGACACTCGTGGCACACCAATCTCACTTCCCGAACCCTAGGTAGAAACCCTAGGGTACACACCAAAAACCCTACGCCCAATTTTTTCTCTTTTCTTTCTTTTTCTCTCGAAAGGTTTTGGACCTTCACCTTGCACAGAAGCCTTCCTCATGCCCCAAAGTTTCTCTCCTAAAATTTCTATGCACGTCCCACCTTTCTCCTCTTTTTAAAACAACGTCGAACGTGTCTTATCCGCGTGAGAGGATAAAGACAAGAGGTTACACATTTGAATTCAAATCAAATTTGAATTCAAACAAAAACCAACTTATCCCTATCCTTTTGGCCATGAGAAGAGAAGGGGCGTGGTTCTTTGTGCATGGAAAATATTTCATGAGAAACCTTTTCTCGTGTAAGTAATGTGGCGCACAAAATGGATAAGGATGAAAGGGCAAGTGATAAGTTATCCATTCAAATTCAAACATGCTTTAAATTTGAATGGCTAACTAATTATTTTATCCATCCATATGGTGCAAAAATGAGGGCGTGGGGAAGGGTTTTGCATGAGAAAAATTTTATGAGAAGTTTCTTCTCGTGAATTCAAATGGGTGCAAGGAAGTTGGGTGTCGCAGGGAATTTAAAACAAGGTGGTTTGATTCAAATTGAGCCAACCTAGTTTAAAATAGGTTAAGCACAATTAGACCAGATTAAACCCAATATAATTAGGCTTAATTAGGCTCAATAAAATTCTAATCAAATCAGGAATTAACTAAACCTAACCCCTGATCAAATCAGGGACTAAACCACCTTAGCGATTAGGTCAACATTTAACCTAATCGGGTCAATCCAAACTAAATCCAATTCAATTGGACTTGATCCAAAAATAATTACTCAATCAAATTGAGTTAATTAGTGATTAAATCACTAATTAAACCTCTCATAAATATTGAGTCCAAATCCGATGGGCAATCAGGCATCAGAGACCATCGATATGAAACCCTGATCAAAGTGTTCAAATTTCAAATTCAAAATTTGAAATTCAAAATTTTGACCCCGGTACCCAAAATGTGTGGAACTCATGATTAGAGAATCCTAATTCTCAATCATAGAGTCCCAGATAGATAAGACTCATAATCAGCCATCAGATCAGAAAGGAACCTCTAATGTGTGTGACCCCGCAGGTTCGAACCTAAGCCGGTAGCACAGGAACCAATTTCTGTACTAATCGAAGTGACCATCTAGCAATGGTACCCGATGACCGGATAGGTCGAATAATCACAATCGCAACATTCAGAACCTATGTGAATATGGTTACCGTATAATTCATCCCTTTTGACCCCTGTGTTTAGGACGACTCAGGGTTAAACTGTCAACCCTGATGATATCATCCGAATCGTGCTCAACTCAATTAGTCCTGTGACTCTTCACTAGGACTACCCTGGCCAAGGTTTTGCTAAATTGAAACACGACTGTACACAGCTGCTAAACTGGAGTGGTCAATCCCATCTTGACACACGCACCGACAAGTCAAGTACTTGACTACACCCAGCAACCTTCCGTCACTGAATTAGAAATTCAGGTAGTCCAGTGCCTAAGTGCAGTGAGTTGCTTGCAAGTCACCGTGGCGGTCTCAGGTCGGAGGGACATTTATACCCATATCCCATCGGAGCAAATCTTGACAGCAGAAATAGCTCTGGAGTTGGTCACGTTCAGTGCAGATGTACCATTACATCTCACCTGTATGCCATACCAGTGTCTCCACACTCTTTGGTTATGAGGACAACCAACCCATATGGCACACAACGACCTATGCTCGATAAACATTGTCGTCCTTGGTAACAACGTATCATTTGGTCGCGAACATGTTTAAGGACTAAGCGACAAATCCTCCTTTGTCGAGTCTAAATAGTCCTAAGGACTTCACCACAACACAGGAGTTCATTAAAAGATAAAATATTTATGATGAAAAAATACCAAAATAACTTTTATTTATTTATAATTCATGTACTAATACAAAAAGGAGCACAACCGTCAACAAGCTGACGATTGGCTTTGGGACACTATTCCCAACACTACATACATCGATATGTATCAAACCTAGCACATCTCTGGCTCGTTCACCTTTTTCAGTAAAAGGTGACTTGATCATCTTTCCAAACAAACAAGACTCACAGGTAGGTAACGATTCATAATCATATTTATCAAGAATTCCTTCTTGAGCCAACCTATTCATCTTGTTGTTGATATGACTTAGCCTACAATGCCAAAGGTAGGCATCTGTGACATCATCTATTCTAGGGTATTTATTTGAAATGTACATTATATTAGGCCTAGATACAATATAGATACCATTGTTCAACTGTCCATGTAAAATTGTAACACCATTCAAAATGATATCACAAAAATTTTTCTTTATTGATATTTCATAATTTGAATTGACCAAAAGGCCTATAGAAAAAATATTTTAAAAAAAACTAGGACAGTAATGATACTCATTAAGAATAATATACTGAGACTCGAATATAAGCTTGATGATTCCTAAAGCTAGAACTAAAACTGATCTTCCATCTCCAATATTCAGAAATCTCTCATCTTCTCCAAATCTCCTAGTACCTAAAGACCCTGCAACGAATTGCAAATATGAATAGAGCTTCCAGTATCCAATACCCAAGTCATTATATCTATAAGAGAGAAGTTACAAGGTATTATTACATAAGTACCTTATCCAGCAACTGATTGCTTCTTCTTCTTTGGCCTGTTCGGATCAAGGGAAGCGATATACTGAGGATAATTTCTCTTTCAGTGATCCTGCTTCTTGCAAAAGAAACACTCTGCCTGACTTTGACCAACCTTGAACTTGGGTTTCTAGGACTGACTCTCAGTACCAGGCACCTTCTTATTCTTCTTCTTTTTTTTTTTAAAGGGACGACGACTACCCGAAGAAGATCCTCCCATTAGATTCACTGTCTCCTTGTGAAGCTGGTGATCTTTCTCAAAAGTCTGTAGCAACCCCAACAGACCGTGGTAGTTGACTATAGGCTTTGTCATTCTGAAATGACTGAGAAACGACAGGTAGGACTTGGGAAGAGAGTTCAGGATCGCATCTTTTCCTAACTATTCATGCAAAGGGAAGCTGAGTTTGCTCAATTTTTCAATCTGCTTGATCATGTACAGTACATAATCGATAACAGATACACCCTTTCTATACGGATATTGAAAATGACGTAACTAATCTTGTGTCGCTCAACATCGTCAGGAGTACCAAAGGAATCCCTCAACACTTGAAGCATTTTCTCTGACTGAGCTTCTTCAAATTTTCAACTGAACTCGTTGTTTATGGAGGCCCGCATGATGCAATGAATCATGGTGCAGTCATTGAGCCACTTCAAATAAGTATCTCGAACCACTCCTCTGATGATAGGAGCAGGCTCCTCAGGTGCTGGATCTGTTATCACATAAAAGATCCGCCGTGCTCTGGGACAATCTTTAATTTTTGATATCAATTATCAAAATTTGGTCCAGTAAGCTTCTCACTGTCCAATAATAATCGGAGTGATAAATTTGAGGCCATATCTACACACACAAAGAAAGAATAAAGCCTAATTAGTATATGAATTTATTAATCCTAAAGATTTGGACCTTAGTCTAAAGGTCCTTCCACTATTTTATACAAATTGATAGCCTCTATCTCTAATTTGAAGAATTACTTTAATTCTTTAGCAGGTACTAGAATCTACACAGATTACATATAGGCCCGAAGATGGCTCGATCAATCCATATGCACCTATGGATAGGTTCTCAACTAATTATTTCTTCAAACAACTTCTAGTATTTAATTTAGCCTCAGATTTCATTTCAACAGGCAATGGGCCTTCACTGAAAGTTCTGGTTAGGTCAAACCATTAACATGAACCTACTCAATGATTCTACATAATGAGTGATCAGGCCTGAGAATGGCTCGATCAACCCAACTATTATCAGATAGTTCATTAGAGTCATCATATGATGAATGATAATTTCATCATTCAGAAAGAACATCAGATGGATGGTACCTGCAATGTCAATCAAAAATAATGGATCCATTATCACTCACCTTAATGGAAGGCTATGATCTAGTTATCATCATAACCAGCTCATTTTAAGGACCTAATAATTTAAAAGATTTAATTGATTTAGAAAAGAGAGAAGAGTAAAAAAGATCAATCAGTAGACCATAATCCTCCCACTAACCTCACCAAATCACCAAATCGGGTTAGGTCATGTTGATTGAATTGACACCTAGATCAGTCATACTGATCAACCTTAATGGCATGGGCTAACTTGAATCACTTAGCGATCTAATCAAAATCTAGTTCACCAAATTGGTTAGATAAGTGAGATCGGTGGGAGGGTCTGCTAAGCTTGCCTTAGACACCATCGAAATAGTCAGGTAAGACACTCTCAATTAAAAACCACCGATCGAAATGCCAAACTTATCTTAGACATCAATTGGTTAACTAGTTTCGATTTGATCAATCTAATGATTCAGGTTCAACCACTGAGCCACAATCAAGGTCTATTTGGTCTAATCAAAGATATGGACTTGACCATCTACAACTATTGTACTAGAGAAATCCTGATTAATCTGATTCAATATTTGGCTACACTTAATCAATTTCTCTACATGGTCAATCAATTCTTTGATTCTAACTTTAGGTCTAACCCAATTAAAGAGAAGAACCTGATTTGAACTAACCCATGCCTCATATTTTATTCAATGTCATTAGATCTAAATCACAATTCTAGATCCAATTAGCTTGATACTTAATTCTCAATTAAGTTTTGCATCAATATGGTTAAGGTTTCGAAAATAATTTTTCATGTAAATTTTTTACATCAAGTCATAAAATCTTTTAGATCCAATCTAAATTTTTTTATGATTTTATATCAAAATAATTTTGACTAAATAAGATTAGATATAACTAACTATCTTCACAACTTGCATCACATACAACAACACCTAGGATTTCAAGATCGAAGATTTTACAAGAAAGTAAGTTTTCTCTTTTTACTTTCTTTTTCATAGGACCTCACAGTGGCACTCCTACACACCATGAAGAGCACCCCATTGAATAGGAGGAGAGGATCATGAAATCCTACTTGCTCCTATGACCGGACGGCCTGGTGATTACCCAATCCAAGTACTTTGCTACTCAAAACATCTAATCTAAATAAATAATAATCAAATCTAAAAATAAACTAATTTAGATCTAATCTAAATCATAAATAATCAGATCTAATAACAAAAAATTAGATCTAAAGTCATGTTAATTCATATCAAAACAACATGGCTCTGATACCAATTGAAGAAAAATTTATGGTAGTGCAGTACATGTAATTTTAAAATTTTATGTAGTGAAAATAATAGATTAAATAATTTAATCCTAATCATATGTATAAGATCTAATCTTAGACTATCACATCAGGATCTTTAATATGAAAAATATATACTTTAGATCTGAAAATAAAAATCACATCGATCTCATCGATGCTGAAATTCTAGATCTAACTATTAGATCTATCATAGGAATTAAAATAAGTTAGAGATCGTTATCAAACAAATTTTAATCTTAATCTCCTCTGATCCAACAGTTAGAGAGGGTGTTCCTTAGGTCACTCACAGCCACAAAGTCATCTGACCTCTATAGAAAAATCCATGCGAAGACTGGCATAGATCAGGAGCTCAGAGATGCTAGTCTGCGAATAACTTCGATAGCTGACCTCTTCCTCCTTCTACAAGCACCTTGGATACTCCAAAGTGATAGAAGATCTGAAGGAGGAAGAGAGGAGGAGGAGAAGAGTCTCTAAAAATAAAAAATATACAAGAGAATTAATCAAGGGATGTCCAAGAGAGGGGTCCCCATTTTATAGACTAGGAATTAGGACTTTCCAAGAAAGGATGCCATGAATCAATGCTGAAACTCTTTTTTGGTATCTAAAAAAATTTCAAAAAAATCATTAGGATGTGAAGAAGAAATCTAAGTCTCACATGCTGAAGGATTTCTTAAGAAAAATAAGAAAATAAATAATATGACTCCAATAATATACCATATATGAAAATTTTTTTTTCTAGTCTGCATCTTATCTCTAATTTGGATCGCATTCGAATTAGGCAAGAGATAATATTATGACTCATCAGCTACAGCCGACCACCCTTATTGGATCCTCTCTCATGATGCTAAAAATCACAACCCAAATCTAATTAGGTGTGAAGAAATTGACAAGGATCCGGATGTGATGCAAAAGATAAGGATAGAGTCCTAGTCTGACTTGGACTCTTCATTTCTAATTCAATTCTAATCTAAATCAAATTTGGATTGAAACCACTGATAGAAATGAACCTAATCTAATTAAAAATATAAATATCTCATCAAATTCTTAACCCAATTAGGAATTAGCTGAGTTTTCAAACCCTGATCGAATCAGGATTAAATTTCTCTTGTAATCGGGTTTAATCATATCAATCCCAATTTGAGTCGAACTGAATCTAATTCAATTAGATTTATTTCAAAGCTTTTTATTTAATCAAATTGAGTCAATTAATAATCTAACTACTAATTAATTCTCCATAAATGGTAGAGTTCTAGTCCCAGTGGGACTCTCCCATAGAGTCCTAGTCCAAGTAGGACTCTTCACCAGAGTCACAATCTAATTGGACTCTTCAGCCATCAGATCTGACCAAATCTTCTAATGCGTGTGACCCCATAGGTTCGAACCTAAGCTGGTAGTATAATTATAATTTTTTATACCAATCGATGTAACCATCTAGCAATGATGACCCGACGATCGGATGGGTCGAAGTGTTGTAAAGCAACCTTCTAGAATCTACTGGCGTATGGTTATCGTATAATTCATCTCTTTGACCCAAATGCTCAAGGTGACTTAGGGTTTCACTATTAACCCTAATTAAGTCGATCATATTATATTTTAATCTTTCAAATCCATCTCATGGATTATCCTGGTCAAAATTTTGCTAAATTGAAATACATTGATGCATATCTCCTACCAATTCAGAGGGGTCAATTCTATCTTGACTCACACACTGACTTGATAAGTACTTGACTGCACCTAGTATCCTTCCATCACTAAGTTAAAAACTCAGATAGTCTGATATTAAAGTACAGTGAGTTGCTTACAAGTCACCGTAGTGGTCTCAGGTCGGAGGGACACTTATACCCATATCCTTCACAAGCTACTCTTGACAGCAGAGTGCTCGGCACATGGTCACGTTCGATGCGAATGTACTCCTACATTCTATCTGCATGCCATAACAGTATCTCCACACTCTTTGATTAAGAGGATAACTAACACATATGATAGACAACGACCTACACTTGATATCGCTGTCGTCCTAGTAATAGCGTATCATTTGGTCGCAAACAATTTTAAGAACTTAACGACAAATCCTCCTTTATCGATTATTATATATATAGTCCTAAGAACTTCATTACAACACAGAAGTTCTAAGATGGTCAATTTATAATGAAAATATCAAATACTTTTTATTAATAAAAATTTATATATAGTTTACAAGATGAGCACAATCGTCTAACGACTGGCTTTGGGACATATTTTCCAACAAAGATTCCTCGATCCGTCTAAATGCAGATCTCTTTGGAATGACTCCTCAGCCATAGATTGAACTCAACCAAATGGTCTTTTATGCCATGTGGGCAATCATTGGAATCTTCCAACAAACTCCTAGAACATGGCCACATCAGACACCCATGACTAACAACCAAGTTAGTGGGTGGATGCCATTGTTAGATATATGTCCTAGAAACTAATATGGCAGACACATTATATTTTTTTAGGGTATAAATTTATATTTAAAATATTAATTTGATCAATAAAAAGGATAATTTTTACATCTTTTATTCAAGCATGATGTGTCCTTGAGTCGTCCAAAGAATTATTACTTACAATACATATGAAAGAAAAATAGGTAGTTCAAAGCATGTATTTTTTAAATTTTACAGTAAAATAATAAAAAATTAAATATTTTAATATTTTAAATATACCTTAGATTAGATCTAAACTACCATTAATAATTTATCATATTAAAAATTTATATATAAAATTTGATATAAAATAAAAAACTACATCGATCACATCAAAGCCTTGAATCTGATTTAACTTTTAGATTATGTCGATAGAGTTCAGAACTCATCACCTTTTCATGGGTCGATGATCTCCACTATTGATAAGCATGGTACAAAGCTCTCACTGATATCAAGTAGCTGTACAGGTCATCCAACCTCTACAGATCGTCCACTCGAAGCTCTGATCGAATCTTCCTTCGTGGGAGTGCTAGCTCGCGTCGAAGGCTGTGGATGGTTGATCCAAGCTCCTTTCTTTGGATCTCCTGAACTCCTCCAGATTAGAAGATGAAGCTTTACTAGGAGGTGGTGGTGTGAAAGATTGGACAAGACTCACTCTTATATTTTTCTTCTCACAAAACCTAGAGATGAAACCCTAGAACCCACAGCTCATGCCTGAGAGGAAGAACACTTCCTCTGTTTCTCACGCACGGAAGCCCAACCCACTCTCAACTTTTTATGTCCTCTCTTTCAGATTTCTCATGATAAAAATCATTTCTAATCTCACACAAAACTGATCCCCTTTTAAGGTTGACATCCCATAGAAGATAAGGATAAGAATAAGATAGTTTCGATTCAAATTCAAGTGTTGGTTGATCCTTATCATCAATTCAAATTAAATTTGAATTAAATTTTTAACAAAACTTTATTTTTATCTTATAAACTCAGAGAAGGGTCGACCAACATCAGAATGGTACAAAAAATTTCACACAAAAATACTTTATGCATGGAGAAATGTGGTGGCATGAAGAGGAGAGTCCAACTCAATTTCGACTCTAGGTTTTCATTCAAATTCAAACCAATTTGAACTCAAATTTAAACCAATCAATTTCTAATTCAAAACAACTTAGATGAAGATATGGAAAAGGGTTTTAGATATAAGAAAAAATCACATAAAATATTTCTCATATGAAGAATAAGAGGGCGCAGATAAAGGAGCTGCAAGGGATTCGAATTTGAATTGTTTTTCTCATCCAATTAGATTCTTAACCTAACCAAATTAGGTTAAACCCAATTAGATCATTAAACCTAATCTAATTAGGTGGTAAGTAGATTTGATTAAATTTTAATCAAATCAAAAATTAATCAAGCTCAAATCCTGATCATATCAGGAATCAAACATCCTTAGCGATTAGGTCATCTAATAACCTAATCGGGTCAAACCAAATTGAATCCAATTCAATTAGATTTGATCCAAACCTCAATGCTCAATCAAATTGAGTTAATTAATAATCTAATTACTAATTAATTCTCTCATAATTCATCAATAATTAATGAATTGATTTATTGTAACTTTTGCACAGGGTTAATCATCAATCAAATTGACTGTTTTACCCTGGAATGATTCTTAATCGTTGATCAGCCATATGATCAATCAGAAATTTTTTTTGAGTGTGATCCCATAGGTTCGAACCTAAATCAATAGTATGGAAATAATCTTTCTATACCAATCAAAGTAACCATCTAGCAATGATACCCAATGCCGGATAGGTCGAAAGATTGCAAAGCATTATTCAAGAACCTATTGGCATATGGTTATCGTATAATTCATCCCTTTGACCCAAATGCTCAAGGTGAGCTAGAATTTAACTGCCAACCTTGATATAGTCATCCACATTATATTTTAATTTTTAAAATTTATCACATAGATTATTTCGATCAAGATTTTACTGAATTGAAACACACTGATACATTAACTTCTACTTATTCGGAGGGATCAATTTTATTTTGACTCATACACTGACTTCGCAAGTACTTGACTATGCCCAAAAATTTTTCATCATTGAATTAGAACAGGTAGTCCAGCATCAAAACATAGTAAGTTACTCGCAAGTCACTGTGGTGATCTCAGGTCGGAGGGATACTTATACCCATATCCTTCGCAAGCTACTCTTGACAGCAGAGTGCTCAGCAATTGATCACGTTCAGTAAGATATACTCCTATGTCTCACTTGCATGCCATAATAGTATCTCCACACTCTTTAGTTAAGAGGACAACCAACGTACATAGTGCACAATGACCTATACTTGATATAGCTATCATCCTAATAATAATATATCATTTGGTCATGAACTTAAAGTTTAAGTACTAAATGATATATCCTCCTATATCGAATCAAATAGTCCTAAGGACTTCATCACATAATAGGAGATCAAAAGATATACATAGTGATAAAAAAATCAAATAATATTTATTAATTTAATAATTTATATACAATTACAATGATAAGCACAACCATCAACAGGCTGACGATTGACTTTGGAACATAATTTTCAACAACTCCCACTTGGACTAAAGCCAATCGGTACAGTATCGTATACCCATTTTTTATTTGTAGTCTTCGAACTCCTTGACGTCGAGGGCTTTAGTAAATGGGTTAGTCCGGTTCTCCTTTTCGTCGATCTTCTAAAGCTCGATATCACCTCGATCCACGATCTCTCAGACCAGTTGGTAGCAGCGCAAAATGTGTTTGGTTCGCTAATGTGACTTCAGTTCCTTCACTTGAGCAATGGTACCAGTACTGTCACAATACAACAAGACGGGGCCATCAAGGGAGGGTGCCACTTTGAGCTCGTTGATGAACTTTTATAACTATATAGCTTCCTTCACAGCATCAGATGCTGTGATATATTCTGCCTTACAAGTAGAGTCGGCCATAGTGTGCTGCTTGAAACTTTTTCAGCAGATTGTTCCACCGTTCAGGATATAAATATATCCCAACACGCTCTTGCTGTCATCATGATCTGACTGAAAATTAAAGTCAGTAAATTTTATAAGTTTTAAGTTAGATTCTCCATAGATAAGCCACTGATCCTTAGTATTTCTCAAATATTTAAGGATGGTCTTTACGACCTTCCAGTGATTCTCACCTGGATCGGACTAGTATCTGCTCACTACTCCTAATGAGTATGTCACATCTGGTCGCGTACATGTCATAGCGTACATAATAGATCCCACTGTCGAAGCATATGGAATTCTACTCATATGCTCTTTCTCTTGAGGAGTTGTCGGACAATCACTCTTCAAGAGAGAAATTCCGTGGCCTATTGGAAGATTGCCTTTCTTAAAATTCTCCATGTTGAACTTTTTCAGCACAGTATCAATGTACGTCGACTTGGATAATCCAAATAACTTTTTAGATCTATTTCTATAGATCTTCATCCCAAAGATGAAGGATGCTTCTCTCAAGTCTTTCATGGAGAACTGTGATGATAACCAAACTTTTATTCTCTGTAATACAGGGATGTCATTTTCGATTAAGAAAATATCATCGACATACAAAATAGAAAATACTACCATAAAGTTATTAATCCATTTGTATATGCAGAGTTCTTCTTCATTCTTAATGAAGCCATACGTTCTGATCACTTTATCAAAATATATGTTCTAACTCCGAGATGCCTGCTTAAGTCCATAGAAGGACCTTTGAAGCTTGCACACCTTAGACTCATCTGTGGATATGAAACCTTCAGGTTATATCATATACACCTCTTCTTCTAGCCCTCCATTTAGGAAGAATATTTTCACATCCATTGACTAGATTTCATAGTCCAGATGTGCTGCTATCGCAAGCATAATCCGAATAGACTTGAGCATTACTACAGAAGAAAATATCTCACCATAGTCAATACCATAACGCTGACGGTAACCCTTGGCAACCAGACGGGCTTTATAGGTCTTCACCTTTCTGTCTACGCCCCTCTTCTTTTTGAAGATCCACTTACACCCTATGGGTTTTACCCCTTCAGGTGGGTCAACCAATGTCCATACATTGTTGATTTTCATGGACTTCATTTCAAATTTCATGGCTTCCAGTCATTTATTGGAGTTAGACCTCTGCGTCGCATCCATATAGGTGATCGGTTCCTCATTATTCTCATCAAGTTCAACTAGATCCCTATCCCAGACTAAGAAATCATAGTATCTATTCAGTTGACATGGTACTCTATCGGATCTCATTAAAGATGTTTCTATAATAGGTTTCGAATTTGATCTAATTAAGTCCGACTCTATGGATTTACTAGATTGTGTCGATTCTTCTATCGATCGAACTTCATCAAGTTCAATCTTTGAGGCATTAGTTCCTTCACCAAGGAACTCTTCTAAAAAGACTGTCTTATTACTGATGAACACTCTCTATTCATTAGCAAGATAGAAGTAATATCCCTTAGTCTCTTTTGGATACCTTACAAATAGACATTTGTCAGACCTAGGTCCAAGCTTGTTAGTTTTTAAACATTTGACATAAGCCGGACATCCCCAAATCCTAAGGTGAGAGAGTGCTGGCTTACGCTCTGTCCACATCTCATGTGGTGTTTTACTTGCAGACTTACTCAACATTTTATTTAAAATATAATAAGTTGACTCGAGTGCGTATCCCCAAAATGAAATCGACAGATTTGCAAAGCTCATCATAGATTGAACTATGTCTAACAGGATTTGATTCTTCCTTTTCGATACACCATTATGCTATGGTGTTCTAGGAGGGGTCTATTATGAGAGAATCCCATTCTCTTCTAAGTATGTCAGAAACTCACTAGAGAGATATTCTCCTCCTCGATCGGACTGAAGAGTTTTAATACCCTTTTCAATTTGTTTCTCTACTTCATTATGGAATCATTTGAACATTTCAAATGATTCTGACTTATGTGTCATTAAGTAGACATGCCCATATCTCAATAGGTCATCTATAAATATAATGAAATAATAATATCTACCACTGACACTAGTGTTCATTGGTCCACATACATCAGTATGTATCAGACCTAGAACTTCACTAGCTCGCTCACCTTTTTTAGTAAAAGGTGACTTGATCATTTTTTCAAGAAGATATGACTCACAGGTTGGGAGTGATTCACAATCACTGACTTCGAGAATTCTCTCTTGTATCAATCTATTTATTCCATTCTTATTAACATGACCTAACCTACAATGCCAAAGGTAGATATCGGAGACATCACTAATTCTAGGACATTTGTTGGACGTGTACATTACACTAATAGATTGTGACAATATGTAAATACCATTATTCAGCTATCTATTCATCACATTAACATCATTCATAATGATATTAAAATTATTTTTTTTATTAAAATTTCATAACTGTACATGGCCAAAAGGTCTACAGAAATAATATTCAATAAAAAGGACCGACAAAAGTGACATTCACTTAGAACAATTATATTAGACTTGAATACAAGTTTAATTATTCCTAATGCTAGAATTGGAACTGATCTTCCATCTCCAATATTAAGGAACCTTTCACCTTCTTCAAATCTTCTACTGACCTGCAGACCCTACAACGAATTGCAAATATTAAAAGGACTTTCGATATCTAATACTCAGATAGTAGAATCATAAATTGAGAAATTACAAAGTGTTATCATATAATTACCTTATCCAGCAACAACTTGCTTCTTTCTAGGCCTGTTCGGATTTAGGGAGGCAATGTATTGAGGATAATTCCTTTTTTAGTGCCCCTGTTTCTTGCAGTAGAAGCATTCTGTCTGACTTTGGTCGGACTTGAATTTCTTAATCTGACTGAGCTTGGGTGCCCCAGCACTTTGCACCATTTTCTTGTTCTTCTTTCCTTTCTTAAAAGGTCAATGTCCAGAAGAATACCCTCCTACAACATTCACCGACTCCTTTTGGAGCTGGTGATCCTTCTCAAAGTTTTGCAGCAATTCCAGCAAACCGTGGTAGTTAACTATAGGCTTTGTCATTCAAAAATGAGTAAGAAAAGAGAGGTAGGACTTGGGCAGAGAGTTCAGAATAGCATCTTTTCCCAACTGCTCATGCAGAAAAAAATCGAGCTTGCTTAGGTGCTCAATCATCTCGATCATATACAATACATGATTAGTGACTGATGCTCCTTCCCTCATTCGAGCGTTGAAGATGGCACAACTAGTCATGTGCCTCTCAACATCATCGGGTATGCCAAAAGACTCGTTCAACATTTACAATATGTTCTATGACTGAGCATTCCCGGAATGATGGTTAAACTCATCATTTATCACCACCAGCATAATACAACGAATCATAGTCTGATCATTGAGCCACTTTTGATAAGTGTCTATGATCGAGCTACGTGTGTTTGGAGCTGGCTCCTCGGATGCCGGATCAGTTAACACATACAACCATTTGTACTCTAGGATAATTTTGAGCATTTGATACCAGCTATCGAAATTTGATCCCATCAATTTATCACTATCTAATAGTGATTGGAGTGACAAGGTGGTGGCCATAACTGAAAAAAAAAAATCAAAACCTAATTAGTATATGAATTGATTAAGCCTAAAGTCATATATTTTAGTCCAAAGGTCCTCTCACTATTTTATTTAAATTGATAGCCTCTACTTTCAATTTGAGGAATTACACTAATTCCTTAGTGGATAGTAGAATTCACATGGATTACACATGGGCCTGAGTGTGGCTCGACCAACCCTTGTGTACCTATGGGTAGATTCTTAACCAATTATTTTATCAAATAATTTTTAGTATTTAATTTTGTCCCAGACACTTTTTCAGGAGGCGTGTGGTGCCTCCACTGAAAGTTCTGGTTAGGTCCAACCATTAACATGCTAGAATTTAGTGTATCTAACAAACGAGTGACCAGGCCCGAGTATGACTCGATCAACCTGACCATTATCAGAAAGACACAACTAAAACAACTTATTATGAATGATAATTCCGACAGCCAGATGAGCACCAGGCTTATGGCACCTCCAATGATCATCTAAACTGTGGGACTCATTATTACCCAACTTAATGGGAGATTATGATCTAGTTATCACCATAACTATTTCATTTTTAGGGACCTAACAATTTTAGAAGATTTAATTAGTTGAATTGAGAGATAAGAAAAGACTTGACCAGTTAATCTTAATCCTCCTACTGACTTTATCAAGTCAGATTAAAGAAGATTAAGTAAAAGCTAGTCCAGCCAACCAGTCATAAATTCTTTCACTGACTTCATCAAGTCATGAAGAGGACTCAAGACAAGTTGAACTAAGGGCACCTAAATCAGTCACACTGATTTCTTAATTAGCATGGGTCAACTCCAATCATTAAGTGATCTAATCAAAATATGATTCACCATGTTGGTTAGGTAAGTGAGATCGATGGGAGGGATATGCTATTAACTCAACATAGACTCAATCTATGCGAGTAGCTCCCAATTAATGACTACCGATCAAAGCTGCCATACTTACTTTGGACACTAACTGGTTAGTCATTTTCAATTGGATCAACTTATAGACTTGGATCCAACCACGGAGCTACGATCAAAGTCCATATTAGTCTAATCAAAGATATGAACTTGACCAACTACATCTATTGAAATTGATCAAGAGAAAAAATTGACCCAATCAGAATTAACTTTTAATTAGATTTGATCAATTACTAACATGATTCATTATCAATGATTTCTAACCCTGGGTCTAACTTTGTTAAATGGACTTGACTCGAGCTAACCTATTAACCCATAAGTTATGAAATTAATGCTTTAGTTCTTTGATTCTCAAATCTGGATCGTTTAATTCTCAATTAAGTTTTGGGTTGATATGGTTTCGGATTCGGTGTTTGAAAATTATTTTTAATTTTATAAAATATTTTTACAATCAATCATCTAATAATCAAGACTCTAATTTTAGATCTAATATATATTATTTCAAATCTAAAATAAAATTTTAAAATTCTTTTCATGGTTCATCATCATGAAAAAAACTGTACAGCACCCTTACACGCCATAGAAGATCTAATCGAATGGGTAAATAAGATAGTGAAATCCTGATTTCTCCTATGATCAGATGGCTATGAGGATCTATTCAATCAGATTACTATACTACTCAGATTCAAAATTAACTATTTAGATCTAATATAAATAATTAAAGTTAGATTATATGCAAAAAATTCATATCATAAGAAACCTTGCTATGATATCATCTGAAAGAAAAATAGGTAGTTCAAAGCATATATTTTTAAAATTTTACAGTGAAATAATAAAAGATTAAATATTTTCATCTTCTAAACATGCCTTAGATTAGATCTAAACTACCATTAAGAATCTATGACATAAAAAATTTACATATAAATTCTGATATAAAATAAAAAACTGCATCGATCACATCGATGCCCTGAATCTAATCTAACTTTTAAATTATGTTGGTAGAGTTCAGAACTCATCACCTTTTCATGAGTCAATGATCTCCACTACTGATAAGTATGGTACAAAGCTCTCACTAATTTTGAGCATCCGCACAAGTCGTCCGTGAAGAAAAAATGGGTAATTCAAAGCATGTATTTTTAAAATTTTACAGTAAAATAATAAAAGATTAAATACTTTAATCTTCTAAATATATCTTAGATTAGATCTAAACTATAATTAAAGATCTATGACATAAAAATTTACATATAAAATTTGATATAAAATAGAAAACTGCATCGATCACATCGATGCCCTAAATCTGATCTAATTTTTAGATTATATCGGTAAAATTCAGAACTCATCACCCTTTCATAGGTCGATGATCTCCACTGTTGGTACGTATGGTATAAAGCTCTCACTGATACTGAGTAGCTGCACAGATCGTCTGGCCTCTACAGATCATCCACTCGAAACTCTAATCGGATCTTCCTTCACGGGAGTGCTAGCTCACATCGAAGGCTCTGAATGGCTGATCTAAGCTCTTTTCTTCAGATCTCTCAAACTCTTTTGGATCAAAAGATAAAGCTTTATGAGGAGGTGGTGGTGTGAAAGATTGGACAAGACTCACTTTTGTATTTTTCTTCTCATAAAATCTAGAGATGAAACTCTAGAACTCACAGCTCATGCTCGAGAGGAAGAGCACTTCCTCTGTTTCTCATGCACGGAAGCCCAACCCACTCTCAACGTTTTATGTCCCCTCTCTTAAGTTTCTCACTTCAAAAATCACTTCTAATCTCGCATAAAACTGATCCCCTTTTAAGGTTGGTGTCTCATGGAAGATAAGGATAAGAATAAGATAGTTTCGATTCAAGTTCAAGTGTTGGTTGATCCTTATCACCAATTCAAATCAAATTTGAATTAAATTTTGAACCAAACTTTATTTTTATCTTATGAACTCAGAGAGGGGTTGACCAATATTAGAATGATGCTAAAAATCTTATGCAAAAATACTTTATGCATGGAGAAATTTGGTGGCGTGAAGAGAAGAGTCCAACTCAATTTGGACTCTAGGTTTTCATTCAAATTCAAACCAATTTGAACTCAAATTTAAACCAACCAATTTCTAATTCAAAAGGACTTAGATGAAGACATGGGAAAAGCTTCTAGGTATGAGAAAAAATCACATAAAATATTTCTCATGGGAAGAATAAGAGGATGCAGATAAAGGAGGTGCAAAGGATTCGAATTCAAATTATTTTTCTCATCCAATTAGATTCTTAATCCAACCAAATTAGGTTAAACCCAATTGGATAAACCTAATCTAATTAGATAAAAAATAATTTTAATCAAATCTTAATCAAATCAAAAATTAATCAAGCTCAAATCCTGATCATATCAAGAATCGAACATCCTTAGCGATTAGGTCATCTTATAACCTAATCGGGTCAAACCAAATTGAATCCAATTCAATTAGATTCGATCCAAATCTCAATGCTCAATCAAATTGAGTTAATTAGCAATCTAATTACTAATCAATCTTTCCATAATTTTCTAACAATTAGCAAATTGAATTATTGCAACTTTTGCACAGGGTTAATCATCAATTGAATTGACTATTTTATCCTAGAACGATTTTTAATTGTTGATCAGCCATATGATCAGTGAGAAACTTCTTTAGAGTGTGATCCCATAGATTCATACCTAAATCAGTGGTATGGGAACAATCTTTCTATACCAATCAAAATGACCATCTAGCAATGATACCCGACGTCTAGATAGGTTGAAAGATTGCAAAGCATCATTCAAGAACCTATTGGGATATGGTTACTGTATAATTCATCCCTTTGACCCAAATGCTCAAGGTAACCTAGGGTTTAATTGCCAATCTTGATATGGTCATTCACATTGTATTTTAATTTTCAAAATTCATCACATGGATTACCCCAATCAATATTTTACTGAATTGAAACACACTGATATATTAACTCCTACTTATTCGAAGAGGTCAATTTTATTTTGACTCATACACCAACTTCGCAAGTACTTGACTATGCCCAAAAACTTTTTATCACTGAATTAAAAATTCAGATAGTCCAACACTAAAGCATAGTGAGTTGCTTGCAAATCACCGTAGTGATCTCAGGTTGGAGGAGCACTTATACCCATATCCTTCGCGAGCTACTCTTAACAACAGAGTGCTCAGCGATTGGTCACGTTCAGTGAGATGTACTCCTACGTCTCACTTGCATGCCATGCCAGTGTCTCTACACTCCTTGGTTAAGTGGACAACCAACGTATATGGCACACAACAACCTATACTTGATATAGCTATCATCCTAATAATAGTATATCATTTGGTCATGAACTTAAGGTTTAAGGACTAAATGATATATTCTCCTATATCGAATCAAATAGTCCTAAAAACTTCATCACATAACAGGAGTTCAAAATGAGATGTACACAGTGATGAAAAAATTAAATAATATTTATTAATTTAAAAATTCATATATGATTATAATGATAAGCACAACCATCAACAGACTGACGATTGACTTTGGAACACAATTTCCCACAACTCTCACTTCGACTTAAGCCAATCGGTACAGTATCGTATATCCATCTTTGATTTGTAGTCTTTGAACTCCTTGACATCGAGGGCTTTAGTATATGGGTCGGTCAGATTCTTCTTTCTATCGATCTTCTGAAGTTCGACGTCTTGTCAAACCATGATCTCTTAGACTAGGTGGTAGCAGCATAGAATGTGCTTGGTCTGCTGGTATGACTTCGGTTCCTTCGCTTGAGCAATGGCACTAGTATTATCGTAGTACAATAAGACGGAGCCATCAAGGAAGGGTGCCACTCCGAGCTCATTGATCAGCTTTCATAACCACACAGCTTCCTTCGCAGCATCGGATGCTTCGATATATTCTGCCTCACAAGTTGAGTCGGCCACAGTGTGCTACTTGAAACTTTTTTAGCAAATTGCTCCATCATTCAGGGTATAAATATATCCTAACATGATCTTGCTATCATAATGATCTGACTAAAAATTAGACTCTGTAAACTCCACAAGTTTTAAATCAGATTCTCCATAGATAAGTCATTAATCTTTAGTATTTCTCAAATACTTAATGATGGTCTTTACGACCTTCTAGTGATTCTCACCTAGATCGGACTGGTATCTGCTGACTACTCCTAATGAGTATGCCATGTCCGATCGCGTACATGTCATGGCGTACATAATAAATTTCACTATCGAAGCATATAAAATTTTACTCATATGCTCTCTCTCTTGAGGAGTTGTCGGACAATCATTCTTCGAGAGAGAAATTTTTTGGCCTATTGAAAGATTGTCTTTCTTGAAATTCTCCATGCTGAACCTTTTCAGCATAGTATCAATGTACGTCGACTGGGATAATCCAATCAATCTTTTAGATCTATCTTTATAGATCTTCATGCCAAAGATGAAGGATACTTTTTCCAAGTCTTTCATGGAGAACTGTTATGACAACCAAACTTTTATTCTCTGTAATGCAGGGATGTCATTTTTGATTAAGAGAATATCATCGACTTACAAAATAAAAAATACTACTACAGAGTTATTAACCCATTTGTATATGCAAGATTCTTCTTCATTCTTAATGAAGTCATACGTTCTGATCACTTTATCAAAATGCATATTCCAACTCCGAGATGCCTGCTTAAGTCCATATATGGACCTTTGAAGCTTGCACACCTTCGACTCATCTGTGGATATAAAATCTTCAGGTTGTATCATATACACCTCTTCTTCTAGCTCTCCATTTAGGAAGGCTATTTTCATATTCATTTATCAGATTTTATAGTCCAGATGTGTTTGTATCGCAAGCATAATCTGAATAGACCTGAGCATTGCCATAGGAGAAAATATCTCGTCATAGTCAATACCATAATACTGATGGTAACCCTTGGCAATCAAACGGGCTTTATAAGTTTTTATCTTTCCGTCTGTGCCCCTCTTTTTTTTGAAGATCTACTTACACCCTATGGGTTTTACCCCTTCAGGTGTGTCAGCCAATGTCCATACATTATTGATTTTCATGGACTCCATTTCGGATTTCATAACTTTCAGTCACTTATCGGAGTCAGACTTCTACATCACATCCATATAGATGATCGAATCCTCATTGTTCTCATCGAGTTCAATTAGATCCCCATCCTGGATTAAGAAATCATAGTATCTATCTGGTTGACACGATACTCTACCAGATCTCCTTAAAGATATTTCTACAATAGGTTTTGGATTTGATCTAATCAAGTCCGACTCTATGGGTTTACTAAATTGTGTCGGTTCTTCTACCGATCGAACTTCATCAAGTTCAATCTTTGAGGCATTAGTTCCTTCACCAAGAAACTCTTTTTCTAAAAAGACTGCCCTGTTACTGATGAACATCTTCTGTTCATCAGCAAGATATAAGTAATATCTTTTGGTCTCTTTTGAGTACCCTACAAATAGATATTTCTCAGATCTAGGTCCAAGCTTGTTAGTTTTTAAACATTTGACATAAGTCGGACATCCCCAAATCCTAAGATGAGAGAGTGTTGGCTTACCACATCTCATGTGGTATTTTACTTACAGACTTACTTGAAACTTTATTTAAAATATAACAAGCTGACTTGAGTGCGTATCCCAAAAAAAAAATTGACAGACTTGCAAAACCCATCATGGATCGAACCATGTCTAATAGGGTTCGATTCCTCTTTTCCGATACACCATTATATTGTGATGTACCAGGAGGGGTTCATTGTGAGAGAATCTCATTCTCTTCTAAGTATGTCAGAAACTCACTAGAGAGATATTCTTTTCTTTGATCACACTGGAGAGTTTTAATACTCTTTCCAGTTTATTTCTCTACTTCATTACGGAATCGTTTGAACATTTCAAATGATTCTGATTTATGTGTCATGAAGAAGACGTACCCATACCTCGATAGGTCATCTGTTAACTGATGTATTTTAAATTTACTGCAAGCGTATGGTGTGTAATATAGCACGTCCGACGAGTACGGGTCGATCCAATGAGGAATTGGATTTTAAACTATATTCAAATATTTGCTCAGGCGAGTTTTAAAGAAAAAGAGAAGAGATTGTTTGTTGAATTACAAACTACTAAAGCAGTAAACTAATCAAATATAAAAGGTAAATTATCTAAAAGATCTAGGACTTTTGAATCCACTAGATCAATAAATTAGAGAGCCTTCATATGGTTTCTCTTATAATGTCCCTTGATTAAGATATAAAATATGAACAAGCATGGATCATGAAGAGATTTAACTCAACTATGATCTATCAAGCATTTTATTTTCATCCTAATTAAGAGACACTTCTTTTCTTCACTTCTTTTGTGTTGTCCAAGTATAGGCTATGAAGGGATTCTGATCCAATTATAACCCATCAAGATTTTCATAAGAAAAGAGAAGAAACAGTTTAGAAAATTGTGAGCCTTCTACTAATCATCCACTCTTACACTGAATCAAGTATGGACAATGAAGGGATTCTGACCCAACGATAGCCCATCAAGTCTTTTGGCTTGAGAGATGAAGGGAGAAGGGCTCTAAAAATTAAAAGCTCGAAAAGAGAGATTCAATGGAGAAGGCTTCTATTCATGATCTAGTTTCATCGCAAACCCCAGAGAGATTACTTAGCCAGACATAGTTGATTTGAAGTCTGAAGATAAATTAAAATAAAATCTAATTCTACTTGCTAGAATTTAACTTATGAAAATTAAAAATTATTGAATTAAATTATACAAAAATTTAAACTATTCTATTACAGAAATTAAAATTATAAAAAAAATAATTAATTTATTATTGAATAAAAATTTTGATTACAAAAATTTTTAATTCCTAAGCCATTAACAAGGCTTGAAGTTAGAATAGAAAATAAATTTTTTACAGAACCTAACTTTTCTTCCTCTTCTGGCTTGGGATCAACCTCCTCCTGGCTGACTCTCCTTCTCATGTGCTAGAAGGATAGAAGAAGGTGGGAACAAGATGGTTAAAAAATTTAAAAGATGGATATGCCTATCTGTCATATAGACTCCGAATAAAAATTATAGTGCGAAGAGAGATATCTCAAGAATAGAGGTATTGAGGTTTTTTTATAGGTACAGATAAAGAGAAAATTTTCATGACTAGATAATGTGGGATTAAAGGAAGAGCTTCCTTTTTAAAGTCATGTCTCCGTCGCCTATCCGCATCTTGATTGCTCGCAGATCCCGCATGTTCAATGCGCATCCAGTCACGCATTCACATTCGTGCGCAAAACACTTGGTTTCAGCTGTGCACCCCATCCACTGAATGGCCCCTCAAATCCCATTTAATTTTCTATGGACCCACTCCATGTCCCACTGTGCCGCTAAACACCATCCTGTGAAATAAAGAAAAGCTTTTTCTCATGTTTGAACCAAGCCCCACATCCCATTTGTCCAGAGCCACTTAAAAAAAAATACTGTAGCATTTCATGGCTCACCGATCTTCTTATGGACTAGTGGTCCATGGTGGACCACCTACTTGTGGATTGAATTGGATTGATTTTTGACTTCAAATTTAAATCTATTTTAACTCCATTTTCTATTCCGTTTGATCCTTTTAAGCTTATAGATCGGGCTCTTCATGTTAGTGCATATTTTTGCTGCAAAATGTATGAAGAAGAATCAATTTTAAAAGAATAAAGATAACTTGATCTATAAATTAATATTTCTATGGACAAATTTATGCACTTATCACACCCTCCAACTTATTTATTGCTAGTTTTTTAGCAATGTAATATATATATTTTTTTAAGATTAAGATCATCTTTTACAAAAATAGATCTAGGATTGAAAGTCAAAGAGTTTAGTAAGTATCACTAATTAAATATTGAGCTTTAGAAGTAAATTTCGTAGTTAGTATAATTAAAAATTTTTTTAGAATACATCAAAAGATCTACAACACTTATATTTATGATGGCCAACTTAGCATTTGAGTGCTGACTTATAAAGGATAGATGTATCTTCTCTTATCATCTTATTTTGGTTAATTTTCAATACACCCTCAAATAAAGTTCATGAACCAAGGTAGCTTTCATACTGCCATCTTCTCTTTTTTTTTTTCTTTTTTTTTAATATAGTGCTGAGCATCCTGGCCTTCCCTTCATCGTTTGATGCGAACCTCCATACTTGATTTAGGTGCAAAGATTTGGTTACTAAGCTTAAAACAATCTACATATACTCTATGTTTTGTATTTTTATTTTAGGCAGGTAGCTCTTTCCTCAAATTCAAATTTTTAATTGGAGTGTATATCAATTACCAATTTTAAGTGATAATTGAGTCCTCAGTTAGCCTCACAATCAGCATCTATTTTGTCTTGTCAGTGTGCATATGTAATTAGAAGTGCTAATAGCCTTTAGGTGATCTAAGTAAGCTGCTAAAAGTCTATCCAACTAATCTACTCCTTAACTTGCTATAATCATTAGCAAATACTTTCTAACTCTTATTATTCTTTTCTTAGTCTATTTTGCTCAAGGATCTCTCTTTTTTTTGGCACATGTTTCATTCAAAAAATAATTTTTTTTTTAAATTTATCTTCTTATTATTATTATATTATTTTTTTTCAAAAAAATATTTTTAGAAGATTTTTTTTGACCCCCCCAACTTAAACATTATTATTTCTAATGAAGAAGGAAAGAAAATATATTGTAAGAAAAAGAAAGATGTCACCTAGTGAATACGATACTGTCCTGAAAGTTTGAAGTCTGAAGATTGGTATCTCTATTTATTCAATAGAAAAGTCATTAGTTTAAAGAAATTTGGTTGCCTCCCAGAAGCGCTAAGTTTAACATCTTCAGCCAGACAAAATATTTCAAGTAATTTAATCGACATAAGTTGGTTCATAGAGAACCATGGCTTCGTCAAAAGATTCTTTAGGCAGTTCCAAGAATGATTTTAATCTTTGACCATTGACTTTAAACATAATACCATTATTTGGACTTTTAATTTTTACAGCTCCATATGGGAAGACTTCTTTAACTAAGAATGGTCCTATTCATCTAGACCTAAGCTTTCCAGGAAATAGGTGTAATCTAGAATTGTACAAAAGAACTTTTTGTCCAGGAATAAAAGATTTTCTTATAATTGCTTGATCATGAAAAATTTTGGTTCGTTCCTTGTACACCCTAGCATTTTCGTAAACTTTATTTTTAAGTTCTTCTAATTCATTAATTTGAAGCTTCCTATGAGTTTCAGCTACATCCAAGTCCATATTTAAATTTTTAACGGCCCACATAGCTTTATGCTCTAGCTCAATAGGCAAGTGACAAGATTTTTCAAATACAATCCTATAGGGAAACATTCCTAGGTTGGTCTTGAAAGCGGTTCGGTATGCCTATAATGCATCAACTAATTTCAAGGACCAATCCTTTCTATTGGCATTAATAGTTTTCTCCAAAATTTGTTTGATCTGTCTATTGGACACTTCTACTTGTCTACTAGTCTGAGGGTGATAAGGTGTGGCCAACTTGTGGGTGACATTATATTTTTTTTATTAATGCAGTAAAGGGTCGGTTGCAAAAGTTTGTTCTCCGATCACTAATGATTTCTCTAGGAGTGCCGAAATGGGAGAGAATATTTTTTTTTAGAAATTTTATGACCACTTTACTATCAGTAGATCTACAGAGAATAGCTTCTACCCATTTTGAGACATAGTCAATAGCTACTAAAATGTATTCATTTTCAAATGAGTTTGAAAATGGATCCATGAAATCAGTCCCCCATACATCACAAATTTTAACCACCAAGATTGGGTTGAAAGACATCATGTTTCTCTTGGTGATTCACCCCATTTGTTGGCATCGAGCTCAACTTCTACAGTACTCGTATGCATCCTTGAATAAATTGGGCCAATAAAATCCACATTGGAGGATTTTGGCAGCTGTTTTCTTGGATGCAAAGTGACCACCACATGCTTGGTCATGACAGAAAGATAAAATGCTTCTAACCTCATTGTCTGGGACACACCTTCTAATAATTTGATCAGGACACTGCTTAAAGAGATTTGGATCACCTCAAATGAAATACTTCACTTGGGCAAAAAATTTGTGTCTATCTTGAGTGGTCCAGTGAAAAGGAACTTTACCAATGGCTAAATAGTTGACAATATCGGCATACCATGGTTCAGTGAACACGAATATGAGCTGCTCATCAGAAAAAAACTCATTGATGGGTGGTTCACTAGATGGTGTGACTATGATTCGGGACAAGTCATCCGCTACTGCATTCTTTATTCTTTTTTTGTCCATGATTTCTAGGTCAAATTCTTGAAGGAGTAAAATCCATCGTATCAACTGTGCCTTAGCATCTTTCTTTGCTAAGAGATATCTAATGGCTGAGTGGTTAGTATAGACAATGGTGTGTGACCCAATGAAATAGGACCTAAATTTTTTTAGAACAAAAACAACGACAAGAAACTCCTTTTCAGTGGTAGTATAATTAAGTTGCGCATCATTTAAGGTTTTGCTTGCATAGTAAATAACTCTAGGTAGCTTATTAATTTTTTGCCATAAAACTGTACCCACAGCATGATCAGACGCATCACACACAAGTTCAAAAGGTTCAGACCAGACAAGAGGGTGAATGATAGGAGCTGAAATGAGTACCTTTTTAAGAAATTCAAAAGACTCTAGACACTCAGGAGTGAATTCAAACTTTATTTCTTTTGCTAAGAGATTTATTAATGGACGAGCCACTTTGCTGAAATTGACAATGAATCTTCTATAGAATCCAGCATGTCCTAAAAATAAATGGATTTTTTTGACAGACTTGGGTGGTGGAAGACTTGCAATCAGATCTACTTTGGCTTTATCCACTTCAATTCTTTTTTTCAAAACTACATGGACAAGAACTATTCCTTCTCTAACCATGAATTGGCATTTTTCTTAGTTAAGAACTAAGTGCTTCTCCTTACATCTTTTTAGGACTAATCTCAGATGATCTAAGCATTCGAAGAAGGTAAGGCTAAAGACAGAAAAGTCAACCACAAAAATTTTTAAAAATCTTTCAACCATATTCGAAAAAATGCTGATCATGCATCTCTGGAAGGTTGCCGGTGCATTACATAATCCAAAGGGTATACACCTATAAGCGAAGGTTCCAAATGGACAAGTGAA
Organism: Elaeis guineensis; assembly: GCF_000442705.2. Classification (NCBI taxonomy): domain Eukaryota; kingdom Viridiplantae; phylum Streptophyta; class Magnoliopsida; order Arecales; family Arecaceae; genus Elaeis; species Elaeis guineensis. The sequence continues at coordinate 53,479,905 of NC_025993.2, forward strand.
TGTAGTCTTTTTTTGATCTTCGAGGGCTATGGGGATCTGATTATAGCCAGAGTATCCATCGAGAAAATAATAGAACTCTTGTCTAGCTAATTTTTTTAGTATTTGATCAATAAACGGCAATGGAAAGTGCTCTTTCTTGTTGCAGTATTTAATTTTCTATAGTTTATACAGACCCTCTACCCCGTTTGGGTCCTAGTTGGAATAAGTCATTTGCTTCATTCTGGACCACTGTTACACAGACTTTTTGGGTACCACTTGTATAGAGCTTACCCATGAGCTATCAGAGATGGGGTAGATAATTCCATTATCAAGTAGCTTTAAGAATTTCTTTTTGACTATATCTTTCATGGCTGGGTGAAGTCTTCTCTGAGCATCTCTAGTTGGTTTGACCTCTTTCTCTAGGTGTATTCTGTGTTGAACTATGGAAGGGCTTATTCTCTTAATATTAGCTATGGTCCAGTCTATTGCTTCATGATTCTTCCTCAAAATTGCTAATAACTCCTCCTCTTGTTTAAGATTTAGATCAGATGCAATAATTACAGGCAAGATTTCTGCTGGACTTAAATATGCATACTTAAGGTGCTCAGGGAGGGGTTTCAATTTCAATTTTGGTGCCTCCTCTATTGATGGCTTGAGTGATGGTTTAATCATTTTCATGATTAGTTCAGTGAGAGGCTCTTGTCTCTAGCTATTTCTATTGTCTATAGAAGTTTCATTGATGTCCTCAAGTTCATTAATTGGTCAGAAACTTGACTCAAGCTCGACTTCCTCATCGCTAATATCAATGGGTTCATAAATTTCTTCTTGAATTATATTTATATCAGCATGCTGGGTGGATTCCTGTTCTAGGTTAAATATATTCAGCTCAATTATCATGTTCTCAAAAGATAGCTTCATAAGTCCATTTTGACAATTAATTTTAGCATTTGTAGTAGCTAAGAATGGTCTTTCTAAAATAATTGGGATACAGTTTCTAAAATGATGAAATTAACAGAAAAGATAAAATTACCAATCTTGATTAAAACATCCTCTGCCATTTCTTTAGGGATCCTCAGAGATGTATCTGCTAATTGTAATGTGATCGTTATTGGTAGAAGTTCTCTTAATCCTAATTGCTTATAAACTGAAAATGGAAGAATATTTACACTAGCTCCTAAATCTAGCAAGGCCTTCTCAATGTGGGTTTCTCCAAAATCACATGAAATTATTGAAGATCCCGGATCCTTATATTTTATTGGCACATGACTAGATAAGTATGAGCTCACGCTTGCTGCTAAAAATACTCTCTTGGGTACATTGATGGTTCTTTTCTTGGTACAAAGGTCTTTTAAAAATTTAGCATATGTTAGAACTTATTTAATCATATCAAGAAGAGGGATATTCACTTGGACTTGCTTAAACACCTCTAAAATTATATCTAAATATTTTGATTTTTTATTGAACCTTAGTCGATTTGAAAAAAGAGCTCTAGGAGTTGTGGGTTTCAGGCTTGGTGTACTAACAGTTTCAGGAGTTTGAGTTTGTAAGGTAGGTTGTTCATAAGGTGATTCAACAAATGAGTTTTCTCTATCATCAGATGTATCTACCTCATTGTCCACTTATTTTTTAGATCTTAAGGTGTGAATAGCATTCATATGATTGACTTGATTTTCTTGTTGGGGTCTTAGACCATTTTAGTTTCTCAGGTTAGGTTCAGGTTGGCTAGGTAGCTTGCCTCATTCTTGCTCACTCATAACAGAGGCTAGCTAACCCACTTGTATTTTCAAATGGGCAATGGCTTGGGTGTTAGTGTTTATGAGTTGGCTCGTGGTTTGCATGAAATTACTTAGTGTGGCATTGGTATCAGCACTGAATTTGGCCAGGACTTCTAAGGTTTTCTCTAGAGAACTAAGTTTTTTTCTCATTATTATTGAAGCCTGGTGGGTTGTTCATCACAGGGTTAGACCTCGAATTTTGCTGGTTGAAACTAGAACCACCTATATTTTGGTTATGTGACCATGAAAAGTTTGGATGATTCCTCCATCCTAGGTTATATATGGGTGCATAGGGATTATTCACTAGTCTCTGGTATGTGACATTTACCTGAGCACATCCATTCTCTACTGTGTTCATCAAGAAGGGACATTCTTCAAGGACATGGTCAGTTGCACTACATGCATTGCACATGGGTAAAGAAACTTGATTTATATTGGCTGGTCTCTGTAACTCTAAGGCCTCTAACCTATGTGCTAAAGTTGCAATTTTAGCCTCTGCAGCTAGAGAAGTTTGAATTTGGTGCATTCCTCCTCTTGAAGGTGTTGGTCTCTTAGGTTTCCTAATTGTTTCTCATTGTAAATTTTTCTCAGCTAGGTCTTCTAGAAATTGTCAGGCTTCAGTGGGTGCTTTGTATATGAACTGACCTTGGCACATGGACTCTAGCATGGTTTTAGAATTTGAATCTAGTCCTTCATAAATTATCTGATATAGGCTCCAAGTTTCTATTCCATGGTGTGGGTATTAAGTCAAGAGGTTCTTAAAGCAGTCAAAGTATTTCCAGAATGATTCACCAGCTAGTTGATAAAATTGATTTATCTCATTCCTAATCCTAGCTGTTTTGTGATGGGGAAAGAACTTTTTTATGAACACTCTTACAAAGTCCTCCCAGGTTGTAACAGATTGGTTTGGAAGACTATAGAGCTACTTTTTAGCATTATCTTTAAGGGCAAAATTGATCAGTCTTAGCTTAACCTTGTCCTCTGACAGTTGTAGCAGCCTCATGGTTGCACAAACCTCTTCAAACTCTTTAATGAATATGTATGCATCCTCTATTCCCATGAATTTTGGAAGCATGTTGATAATTTAAGATTTAATTTCAAAGTTATTTGCAGTGGGTTGGGGCAACCTGATGCAAGAAGGTTGGACAGAACTGACTGGATAACATAAATCCTTAAGGGTTTGGGGTTGATTGGGTTCTCCCATTATAGAATTTTTTGGGTTTGAAACAGGAATCCAATTAATTCTTACTAGTTGACCCGACACCCTTCTCCACGAAAGAAGTGAAGAAAGTATTTTTTTTTCTATTTTATTTATTTATTTTTTTAATTTTCAATCAAGTTTTCAATCAAAAGAAGAGAAAAGAAAAGAAGAAGAATCCTAACTAAGATTTTCCTAATTCTAGACAACTCCTAACTGCCAAGGTTGCCTTCGAGCACTCCAAGTTCGAAATCGGCTAACCGAATCAGCCAAGTAAGTGTAAGATTGGTAGGAGGTTCTCCATGCTCTCGCAATGGACCTAATTAGATAATTACTTTTCTTCAGAACGTAGTTCCTGAACCATTTTCTTAGACACTGACAGACTAACCCACTTGAACCCAGTCCAACACTTGGATTTTCTTGTCCTAATGAGCTCAGATGTCCCTAAGGCTAGTGTCTAATCAATTTTATTTAAGGATTAGATTATGTAGATACAAGAAAATAATTTGTGAGCTAAGGAAGGGTGATCAAATCTCTACCTTATCTGATTAATGAGTGATACTCTTAAGATATATTATAAAAATACAATGCAAAGAAAGCAATGTGATCAAATAAAGTGGAAGGTTTTTAAAGTTTAGGTATTTTTTTATATTAATTAAATTTTATACGATTAGTATTTTCTTTCTTTTTATGTTAATCTAATTGCAGAAACTAAAGTAAATATTGAGTTTTGGATTAGTAAGTTATAAAAGAAATAAAAAGATCCAACTAACAAGGAATTAAATCAGCTAATAAGAAGATGAAACTTATGCAATCTAAATATAATGAGAGAAATCTACTCTATATTAAAGGTAGAAAATTAACTAAGCAAATAAAGCAGCAATTAAAAGAAAAATTTAAGAATTAAAAATAATGATTTTTTTTAATGTAAATCAAAATCTATCCAAGGACAACCATACAACGTAACTTCCTATTACGCCAGAGCAACCATATGTCAGGACAGATTTTTGATTTGACTAAAAATAACTAAAAGAAAATAGAAAAGAATTACAATACTAAAGCTAAAAGCACAAAGAACAAGAATCTGAAATACAATTTAAACACGCCAAATCTCCGGCAATGGCGTCAAAAACTTGATGTATCTTAAATTTACTGCAAGCGCACTGTGTGCAATGTAGCATGTCCGATGAGTACGTATCGATCCCACGAGGAATTAGATTTGAAACTGTATTCAAATACTTGCTCAGGCGAGCTTTAAAGAAAAAGAGAAGAGATTGTTTGTCGAATTACAAACTACTAAAGTAGTAAACAAATCAAATATAAAAGGTAAATTATCTAAAAGATCTAGGGCTTTTGAATCCACTAGACCAATGAATTAGAGAGCCTTCATATGATTTCTCTTATAATGTCCCTTGATAAGGTGTAAGACATGAATAAGCATGGATCATGAAGAGATTTAATTCAACTATGATCCATCAAGCATTTTATTTTCATCCTAATTAAGAGACTCTTCCTTTTTTCATTTCTCTTGTGTTGTCCAAGTATAGGTTATGAAGGGATTCTAACCCAATTATAACCCATCAAAATTTTCATAAGAAAAGAGAAGAAATGGTTTAGAAAATTATGAGCCTTCTACCAATCATCCACTCTTGCACCGAATCAAGTATGGACTATGAAGGAATTTTGATCCAACGATAGCCCATCAAATCTCTTGGCTTAAGAGATGAAAGGAGAAAGACTCTAAAAATTAAAAGCTCGAAAAGAGAGATTCAATGGAGAAGACTTCTATTCATGATCTAGCTTCATCGCAAACCCCAGAGGGATTGCTTAGCTAGACATAGTTGATTTGAAGCCCGAAGAAAAATTAAAATAAAATCTAATTCTACTTGTTGGAATTTAACTTGCGAAAATTATAAATTATAGAATTAAAAGATGCAAAAATTTAAACTACCTATTATAGAAATTAAAATTATAAAAAAATTAATTTATTGCTGAATAAAAATTTTAATTACAAAAATTTTTAACTCCTAAGCCATTAACAAGGTTTGGAGTTAGAACAGAAAATAAAATTTTTTATAGAACGTAACTTCTCTTCCTCTTTTGGCTTGGAACCAACCTTTCCCTGGCTGACTCTCCTTCTCATATGTTGGAAGGGTAGAAGAAAGTAGGAACAAAGTAGCTAAAAAGTTTAAAAGATGGGTATGCCTGTCTATCACATAGATTTCTAATAAAAAATTATGGTGTGAAGAAAGATATCTCCAAGAATAAAGGCATTGAGACTTTTTTTATAGATGTAGGTAAAGAGAAGATTTTCATGGCTAAGCAATATGGGATTAGAGTAAGGGCTTTCTTTTTAAAGTCACATCTCCGTCGCTTATCCGCATCTATTTCGCATCTTGATCGCTCGCAGACCCCGCGTGTTCAACGCGCATCCAGTTGTGCGTTCACGTTCATGTGCAAAACTACTCAGTTTTAGCTATGCACCCCATCCACTGAATGGCCCTTCAAATCCCATTTAATTTTCTATGGACCCACTCCATGTGCCACTGTGCCATTAAACACCATCCTGTGAAATAAAGAAAGGCTTTTTTCCATGTTTGAACCAACCCCCACGCCCCATTTCTCCAGAGCCACTTAAAAAAAATTACTGTAGCATTTCATGGCTCACCAATCTTCTTATGGACCAAGTGGTCCATGATGGACCACCAACTTATAGATTGAATCGGATTGACTTTCGGCTTCGAATTTAAATCTATTTTAATTCTATTTTCTATTTCATTTGATCCTTTTAAGCTTACAGATCGGGTTCTCCAAATTAGTGCACATTTTTTCTGCAAAATGTACGAAGAAGAATCAATTTTAAAAAAATAAAAATAATTTAATTCATTAATTAATATTTCTATGGACAAATTTATGTACTTATCATTAACGTAATGAAATAATAATATCTATCTCTGGTACTTGTGTTCATCAGTCCACATACATCAGTATGTATCAGACCTAGAACTTCACTGGCTCGCTCACCTTTTTCAGTAAAAGGTGATTTGGTCATTTTTTCAAGAAGATAGGACTCACAAATTGGGAGTGATTCACAATCACTGACTTTGAGGATTCTCTCTTGTATCAACCTATTTATTCTGTTCTTGTTAACATGACCTAACCTACAATGCCAAAGGTAGATATCGGAGATATCACTAATTCTAGGATATTTGTTGGACGTGTATATTACACTAACAGGTTGTGACAATATGTAAATATTATTATTCAACTGTCCATTCATCACATTAACACCATTCATAATGATATTAAAATTATTTTTTTTATTAAAATTTCATAACTGTACATGATCAAAAGGCCTACAGAAACAATATTCAATAAAAAAGGATAAAAGTGACATTCACTTAGAACAATTATATTAGACTTGAATCCAAGCTTAATAGTCCCTAACACTAGAACTGAAACTGGTCTTCTATCTCCAACATTAAGGAATCTTTTGCCTTCTTCAAATCTCCTACTGACCTGCTGATCCTATAATGAATTGTAAATATTAAAAGAGCTTTCGGTATCTAATACCCAGATAGTAGAATCACAAATTGAGAAATTACAAGATGTTATCATATAATTACCTTGTCCAGCAATAACTTGCTTTTTTCTCGATCTGTTCGGATCTAGAGAGGCAATGTATTGAGGACAATTCCTTTTTTAGTACCCCTGCTTCTTGCAGTAGAAGCATTCCGCCTGACTCTGATTGAATTTGAGTTTCTTTGTCTGACTGGGCTTGGGTGCCCCAACACTTTGCATCCTTTTCTTGCTCTTCTTGTTCTTCTTTCCTTTCCTAAAGGGTCGACGTCCAGAAGAAGACCCTCCCACAACATTCACTGACTCCTTTTGGAGCGATGATCCTTCTCAAAGTTTTGCAGCAACCCCAGCAAACCTTGATAGTTAACTACAGATTTTGTCATTCGAAAATGAGTAACGAAAGGGAGGTAGAATTTGGGTAGAGAGTTCAGAATAGCATCTTTCCCCAACTGCTCATGCAGGGGAAAGCCGAGCTTGCTTAGGTGCTCAATCATCTCGATCATATACAATACATGATCAGTGACTAATGCTCCTTCTCTCATTCGAGCGTTGAAAATGGCACAACTAGTCTTGTGCCTCTCAACGTCGTCGGGTGTGCTAAAAGACTCGTTCAATATTTGCAACATATCCTGTGGCTGAGCATTCTCGAAACGACGGCTGAACTCATCATTCATCACTGCCAGCATAATACAATGAACCGTAGTCCGATCATTGAGCCACTTCTGATAAGTATCTCTAATCGAGCTATATGCATTTGGAGCTAGCTTCTCGGGTGCCGGATCAGTTAACACATACAAGATCCGTTCGTGCTCCAAGATAATTTTGAGCTTTCGATACCAGCTATCAAAATTTGATCCCATCAATTTATCACTATCTAATAGTGATCGGAGTGACAATGTGGTGGCCATAATTATAAAAGAAAAACTAGAACCTAATTAGTATATGAATTGATTAAGCCTAAAGATATGGATTTTAGTCTAAAGATTCTTCCACTATTTTATTCGAATTGATAGCCTCTACCTTCAATTCGAAGAATTACACTAATTCTTTAGTGGGTACTAGAATCCACATGGACTGCACATGGGGCTCGAGTGTGGCTCGATCAATCTTTGTGTACCTATGGGTAGGTTCTAAACCAATTATTTCATCAAATAATTTTTAATATTCAATTTTGCCCCAGACATCTCTTCAGCAGGCGTGTGGTGCCTCCACTAAAAATTTTGATTAGGTCCAACCATTAACATGTCAAAATTTAGTGTATCTAACAAACGAGTGATCAGGCCTGAGTATGGCTCAGCCAACCTGACCATCATCAGAAGGACACAACTAAAACAACATATTATGAATGATAATTCTGATAGCTAGATGAGCACCAGGCATGTGGTGCCTCCAATGATCATTGAAATCATTGGGCTCATTATCACCCAACTTAATGGGAGGCTATAATCTAGTTATCACCATAACTATTTCATTTTGAGGGACCTAATAATTTTAGAAGATTTAATTAATTAAATTGAGAGATAAGAAAAGACTTGACCAGTTAATCTTAATCCTTCCACTGACTTCACCATGTCAGATTAAAGAAGATTAGGTAAAAATTGATCCAGCCAATCAGTCATAAATCCTCCCACTGATTTCATCAAGTCATGAAGAGGACTCAAGACAAGTCGAACTAGGGGCACCTAAATCAGTCATACTAATTTCTTATTTAGCATGGGTCAACTCTAATCATTAAGTGATCTAATCAAAATATGATTCATTATGTTGGCCAGATAAGTGAGATCGATAGAAGGGATATGCCATTAACTCGATATAGACTCAATCTATGTGAGTAGCTCCCAATTAATGACCACAGATCAAAGCTGCCATACTTTCTTTGGACACCAACTGGTTAGTTATTTTCAATTTGATCAACTTATAGACTTGGATTCGACCACAGAGCTACGATCAAAGTCTATATTGGTCTAATCAAAGCGATGGACTTGACCAACTATATCTATTGAAATTGATCAAGAGAAGTAATTGACCCAATCAGAATTAACTTTTAATTAGATTTGATCAATTACTAATATGATCTATTATCAATGATTTCTAATCCTAGGTCTAACCCAGTTAAATGGACTTGACTCGAGCTAATCCATTAACCCATGAGTTGTGAAATTAATAACTTAGATCTTTGATTCTTAAATCTAGATCGCTTAATTCTCAATTAAGTTTTGGGTTGATATGGATTCGGATTCGATGTTTGAAAATAATTTTTAATTTTATAAAATATTTTTATAATTAATCATCTAATGATCAAAACTCTAATTTCAAATCTAATATATATTATTTCATATCTAAAATAAAATTTTAAAATTTTTTTTATTGTTCATCATCATGGAAAAGACCGTGCAGCACCCATACACGCCATAGGAGATCCCATCGAATGGGCAAATAGGATAGTGAAATTTTGATTTCTCCTATGATCGGACAGCTGTGAGGATCTATCCAATCAGATTACTATACTACTCAGATTTAAAATAACTATTTATATCTAATCTAAATAATTAAAATTAGATTATATGTAAAAAAATTATGTCATAAGAAATCTGGCTCTGATACTATCTGAAGGGAAAATAAGTAGTTCATGTTAGATGTGTGCCCTAGATGCCAGATCAGCTGACACATTCCTGTACAGAACTAAGGGCAAATTTGTAATTTTGACTATAAATGAATAAAAGGGTTATTCTTCTATTATATTGTGTATATTGTGTTTGTGATATATCCTTTGAGTTAGTGAAAATGTAAATTCATATTTTCAAGAGTTGAAAATTTAATACATGAATTTACATAACTAACTCATAAACTGCTCCTGACCATAGGATCATCACGAGGATGGTGATCGATCCGAAAGGTTGGTGTACGATCGCTTTCTTAGGGTAGATGAGTCTTGAGTCTACGGTGTGGAGATATCGGAGCGAGAGTTAGGTATTCGTTGAGAATGAGAGTACTGAGCGTGACCACCTCGAGCAGTCATAAGGAAGTCTACCTTCTCGTCGATGACTAGCTCGATGCTGTAGTTGTGTGTCTAGTTCTTTGACTTGAGGTGCATCGACGGTTCACCTTGAGTGTATTATAGTTTGACTATACCATAACTCAATCTCCTAGCCATTCGGAACCCTGAGGTGTATGTTGGCTGTAGCATATCTATTGTAGGAACCAGATCGCACCAAGATGGGATCTATCAACCTCGGTAGATGAGAGGAGTAGTCCTATAATGATTGAAAGATTGAGTCCTTAAGCCCATGGCCATGGCAGAGTGAAATAATAGAAAAAAGTTTTTCATTGGATTTCACATCGGACTCAGATCGATCGATTGATTCATATGACTGATGTTGGGTTTGACGAGTTCACCTTAACCCTAATTCAGTCGGGACTCATGATAGAGGAACTCAATCACACAGGTAGCTGCACCAAGAGGTTCATTTTCAATTTTGATGGGTTGCCACCATATACTGCTAGGTGTCACTGGTGGATTTTGGGAGCAATTAGAATGATTTTGATGATCGATCATTCTAATTGTCTGAATCAGAAGAGTTCTGGTCTATCGAAAGGAGTTTCGATGATGTCGATGATGAGATCATGACATGTCTCATTACCATACAGAATTGAACCTAACTGGGTTACACAAACAAGGGTTAGGGTCTGGATGTCATCAATTGGGCTACCCCAATTGATTTGGATAAGATCCAATTAGGTTCAAGGAAATCGTGCTAGCACTCGATTGAGCCTAACTTTCTCCTCGTGTAATCTTTTCTGTCTCTACTGAGCCAAATGTGATCTAGCTCATCCAGAGAACCTTGAAAAGGTTTCTCTCAGTCTAATTGAAGCTTGTCCAACTCAGAAAAGGCTTGTCTTAATTCATGAGATGAATTTAAGACAACACCTGCTAATTTCTAGCACCTGCCAATTTCATTTTAGGACATCTGTCAAAAGTTGACATATGGGTCTTAAACTGAAGATGATTCATTGGAAGTTTTTTGTAGAGTGTTCACATGTCCAAACCACTTCAAATTGGGCACCATAATCAGATTATGGTGTGAGCTCAATTGGATTTAAGTGGGTGCCCCAAATGGATATGAACCAAAGAGTCCTGATAAACTTGGACTCTTTGGCGCCACCTTATTTGTGCTTATCCAATATTGGTGCCAACATAGGAGAGAGCTTGGGGATTCTTATCTGATATGATCAGATGAAATCACTCTACCAATCAAAATTTTTTCAAAATTTATTGGAATTTTTTGATTGGTCGAATGATGTGGCACTGCGCAGCATACAGGATCTATATAAACCCTGCTGCACCTAGGGTTTCGAGGAAGAACTTGTTTTATGCAAAAAACCCATTAGCTGCCACCCCCCTCCCCTCTTCTCCATATCCTCCCTTCTCTCCTTTCTCCCCTCTTCACATCCAAGAAGTTGGACATTCATCTGGCAAAGGTACAAGGCATGGTGACACCTGGAATAGAAGGCTGCAGGACATCTTCGATAGGCTGCTGCTCCAACTTCAGAAGGAGTTCTGAAGTACTTCCAAATCAGATATTGATATGATTTTTAGAGCATAGAATCATGAGGAGAAGATGTTCTAGATCCTACCTGAGTAGATACTGGTAGAGGCCAGGCTCTTGCGTGGCTATGTCAGAACCTCAGGCAGTGCTGCGATCATCTACAGGGTAATTAGATTACCCTTGAGGTATGTCTATATTTCTCATACTTTTAGATTTAATTTTAGATTTTAAATATCATATAATAAAATTAGATCTAATAGACATTAGATCTGAAATAACATAGGATAAAAATTTTTAATTTATTCCATCCAGATTTAATGAAATCTGGAAGATCCTACATAGAAAAAAGATGGTTTTTCCTTCAAGTGGTATCAGAGCCAGGTTGTTGGCTCTATTTCAGATCTATTTTAGATCTAATTTTAATTTTAATTTATTTGATATTAAATGATTTTAGATGTCACATCAGATGTGATAGGATCTGTTGGGTATAAAATACCCTCAGCCGAAGTTCTCAACAGGATTGACCCTCCCGGGCTCGTCCACGACTCCGGCTGCAGACAAACTCCGCCCGGACTCCTACGGGGGCCGGACTCCGCCCACAACTCCGACTGCAAGGAAGGCTCCGCCCGGACTCCTATGGGAGCCAGACTCTGTCACCAACTCCGATCGCTGGTAAGCTTCGTCCGGACTCCAACGGGAGCCGGACTTCGTCCCGACTTTGATTGCAGGTGAACTCCGCCCGGACTCCTACGGGAGCCGGGCCTCGTCCCCGACTCCGGCTGCAGACAAACTCCGCCCGGACTCCTACGGGAGCCGAACTCTGCCCACAACTCCGACTACAAGGAAGGCTCCGCCCAGACTCCTACAGGAGCCGGGCCTCATCCCCAACCTCGGCTAAAGGAAGACTTCGTCCGGACTCTTACTTGGGTCGGACTGCAGGCTCCTCTCAAGTGGATAACTAACCACCAGACACTCCAGCCGAACTTCAACCGACGGGTCCGCACTCCCTGACGCGACACAGCAACAGCCACGATCCTGCTCCACTTCCTGCAGCGGATTCCATGCAGCTCCATTATTCCCTGGCAGACCGCTATGACGGCCATGATCCTGCTCCTCTTCCTGCGATGGATTCCGTGCGGCTCCATTATTCTCTGGCAGACCGCTATGACGGCCATGATCCTGCTCCACTTCCTACGACGGATTCCACGTGGCTCCATTATTCCCGGGTAGACTGCTATGACGGCCACGACCCTGCTCCACTTCCTGCGACGGATTCCGTGCGGCTCCGCTATTCCCTTGCAAACCGCTATGATGCCCACGATCCTGCTCCACCTCCTGCAACGGATACTGCATGATTCTTCCATCCTTTGGCAAGTCACGACAACGGACGCCGCTCCATCCCTTACGGCAGACTCCACGTGGAGCACTACAGTGAGGGCCACGGGTCCACTCCACTATTCCTCGCAACAAATTTCTCCTGACGGTGGGCGGCCCACTACCAGACAGTTATGAACGTCGCTATCAGTCTGTTGTGGCCCCCGCCTATAAAAAGAGGGACCCCAGATACGTTACTCTATAAGTTTTCATTTTTTTTTACCTAGAAACTCTGCTAAAATTTCCATTCGAGCACTCCATTCTTGTTGAGGCAGAGAACTGACTTGAGCGTCGGAGGGTCTTGCCGGAGCAACCCCACCTCCGGTTTAGACTTCTTTTGCAGGTCCCGATGGCGACCGCGACTCCCTCGACTCCAGCTTCTCCGGTGCAGGCGAATTTTTGCACCAACAGGATTGGCGCTAGAGGAAGGGGCCTGTGTGTCTTCGCGGTACCCTTGTTCTTAAAGGAGCGCTCAACGGGACTGCCCCCGGGCATCTTTTTTGACATCCTCTCCTCCTTCCTCCACTTGGTCTTTGCTCGATGCCTCCCCGCAAGGCATCCACGCGACGATCCACGGCCTCCGCGGCCAGATCTCAGGCTCCGGCCTCACCTCCTGTTTCCTAACCTCCTCCTCCTCCTCCCGCGACGGCGGTCGGCGCGGAGCAGTTTGACCTGCTAGCACAGCAGGTCAGAGGCCTCACTGAAGCTGTGCAGGCCATGCAGCAGCAGCAGCCACAGACATCGACGCGCCTGGAAAGGGTGTCACCAGAGCACCAGAATCTGGCGGTGGGGCGGGCCACTTGGACCAGCCGTCCTGTCTTTCCTGAGAAGACGAATCCGAGGGTGGAGAGCCCTCAATCGGATCACGATTCCACCCCTGGAAGATCCCTGCCCCCATTCTGCCAGAGAACCCTCGAGACCCGGAGTCGAGAGGACTTCTTGGACCAGAGACTCCAAGAGATGAATCGGCAGATCGAAGAACTCCGCCACGCTCCCCCCGCCTATGGTGAGGATATTTGCACTGACCCTCCATTTTCTCAAATGATCATGCAGGAACCGATCCTGCCAAACTTCAAGCTCCCCCAGTTCGAAAGCTACGACGGGACTTCAGACCCGATCGATCACCTGGAAGCCTTCCGAACGATGATGCTGCTTCATGGCGCTCCCGACGCTATTTTGTGCCAAGCCTTCCCATCCACCTTGAAGGGAGCGGCGAGAAACTGGTACTCGGTGCTGAAGTCGGGTACCATTTTTTCCTTCAATCAGATGAGCCACCAATTCGTGGCCCATTTTGTCAGCAGCCGGTGCCCCTGGAAGGGTTCAGAGTCCCTCATCAATATCAAGCAGAGGGAGGGGGAGTCCATTCGGGCCTACATCAACCACTTCAACGTTGCGGTGCTGGAGGTTCGAAATTTGGACCAATCAGTTGTAATGGCCACTCTGAAGGGCGGTCTTCAGAAGAATGACCTTTTGTTCTCCCTGGAGAAGAAGTACCCCAGGAATTTTGCTGATTTGTTAGCTCGGGCTGAAGGGTACGCCCGAGCGGAAGAGGCCTTCAAAATGAAGGATGAGGAGACCGCGAGAGAGCGGCAGGCGGGAGACTCGAGTAAGCCCGCAGTCAAAAAAGGTCGAGGGAAGCTCGGCCGCATTCTCGATCCCCTCTTGGGCACAAGCGTGCCCATACTCCGCCCCGGGTATGCAGGCAGAGAAGTCTGGACCACGGGGTTCGGTGGGATTCTCCACCGGGAAGATTCTGTAACTACGCCCCCCTCAATGCCTCGAAGGCCTAGGTACTGATGGAGGTCAGAAAATAGCTCCCTAGGCCAGAGAGGATGCGCACACACCCCGAGAAGTACAACCCCAACAAGTTCTGTCTCTACCACTGCGACCACGGCCACGACAAGGAGGAATGCATCCAGCTCTGAGATAAGATCGAGGAGCTCATCCGGCGAGGTCGACTCGACAGATTTATTCGACGCCGGCCTGAGGGCAGAGAAGATCGGCCAAGGGCCCTGTCGCAGCCTGAACCACCAAGGAGGGAGGAGTAGCCCGAAGATCGGCCTCCAATTGGGACCATCGACTCCATCGCCGGAGGGCCTCAAGGAGGAGCAGACCTTCCGCGACCATTGGGCTCGGGAAACCTGTAAATGTATCGCTTACGACTCTGCCCCGAATCTAAATTCCTTTCGACTTTGCATGCTCCTCCCATTTGAAATGGATTTGTCACGACTGGGGATAACCCCTTCAAACAATTAAAACAAGGTTATGTTAGGAACAGGAGGAGAACCTCATCCTAACATAACTAAAATGAAAGTCTGATTATCTTGAGATCGGATGGGGGGAGAGGCCTTACAACGTCCTGATGTGCCCCCACAGCCATGTCAGGAACAGGAGGAGAACCTCGTCCTGACATGAGCAAGGTCAAAGGCCCGATTCTTTTAGACCGGATGGGGGGAGAGGCCTTACAACGCCCTGATGTGTCCCCACAGCCATGTCAGGAACAGGAGGAGAACTTCATCCTGACATGAGCAAAGTCAAAGGCCCGGTTCTTTTAGACCGGATGGGGGGAGAGGCCTTACAATGCCTTGATGTGCCCCCACAGCCATGTCAGGAATAGGAGGAGAACCTCGTCCTGACATGAGCAAAGTCAAAGGCCCGATTCTTTTAGACCAGATGGGGGGAGAGGCCTTACAACGCCCTGATGTGCCCCCATAGCCATGTCAGAAACAGGAGGAGAACCTCGTCCTGACATGAGCAAAGTCAAAGGCCCGGTTCTTTTAGACCGGATGGGGGGAGAGGCCTTGCAACGCCCTAATGTGCCCCCACGGTCATGTCGGGAATAGGAGGAGAACCTCATCCTGACATGAGCAAAGTTGAAGGCCCGATTCTTTTAGACCGGGTGGGGGGAGAGACCCTTGTGATGATCCTTATGTGCCCCCGCATCCCCGTTGGGAACAGGAGGAGAACCTCGATGAAACCCGACCGCCCAACAAGATCGAATGAAGGGGAAAGGCCCCTCAGTGGCACCTCCACACTTCTACGCAACCCCGCAAAAAGCAAGGGGAGGGTCCTCACTCTGAAAAGAGGAGAGAAATTAAAAAGGAAGAGCGACGAACTATGACGAAAACAGATGAAGGACAAACTACGTCGAAGATGTCAAGGAGATGGCGGCACCCCCGAAGTACTGCGGAGTTCGGACCACCTAGGAAAGCAAACCAGCGCATCAATGATAGGACACCTCCAAGCGACGTCAACGTCGGACAAACCGAACGACAAGAGAAGTCCGACGGACGACAATTTAATATGCAGGCGAGGTAACACAAAACTCCCTTTTCACTTTCATTCAATTTCTGAAATATACACCACGAAGCCCAGAAGGCCAAAGGAAGAAAAGCAAAGCGACAAAAGCGAGACAAAACAATAAAAGGGAAAATGTATACATGAAAAGACAGAAGGCCAAGAAGAGCCTTAGGGAAGCTCTGCTCCTTCCGACCTAGAATTACCTACTCCACCCTCTATCCAGGACTGCCTCAGATTCTCAACTTCTTCTTCTAGCTCTCCCTTTTTCAGCAGCGCATCCTGGAGCGCCCGACGAAGTCGCTGGCTTTCGGCCTCCACCTCTCGACGCCTCTTTCTCAGGACCTCAGATTCTGCCTCCACGTCCATGACGGCCCGCTGCTCGTATGCCAGTTGGATCTTCAGTTGTTGCAGCTCAGCCGTCCTTTCCCTGAGGGCGACTGAAATCCCTTCAACGGTTTCTCTTAGGGACTGGAGCTCATCAGAATCCCGAGCGAAAGTAAGCTGAGCC
The DNA here is from genome assembly GCF_000442705.2 of Elaeis guineensis. Classification (NCBI taxonomy): domain Eukaryota; kingdom Viridiplantae; phylum Streptophyta; class Magnoliopsida; order Arecales; family Arecaceae; genus Elaeis; species Elaeis guineensis. The sequence continues at coordinate 53,496,165 of NC_025993.2, forward strand.
CTATCAGCCAGCTGCCTCTGAAGATGGGCAACTTCGTCGGTCACCACCCTGAGTCTTCCTTTATATTCATCCATCTGCCTGCGCCAACCAGCCCGATGCACGTCGTAGCTCATCTCGGCATCCTGAAGCTGCTGCTAAAGGGCGGAGACCTTCTTCGACCACTCCCGATCACCGTCGGCTCGGGCCAAGAGCCGGGATGAACTTCCTTCCAGCTGGACGATCTTCTCCTTCGTAGCAGATAGTTCCACCCTGAGAGTGCTGATCTTGGCAGCTTGAGCCCAAATTCGATCGCTGGCGCTCTTCTTGCATTCCTCAAGCTCCTTCGCGAAGTCCGCCTTCCTCCGGCTATACTCCATGATCCCCTTCACGTGGAGATTCCAAAAGCGGGTGGCCTCTGCGGTAGCTTCAGAATGGCCCTCTCTCAATCTGCGAAGCTCGTCTTCCATCTTCTTTGACCTCTTTGTCAACTGAAGAACCTCCTTCTTCAGCCGCTGGATCGTCGACTTCAGCGGGATCCCCAGGGGCAGGGGAAGTGCTTCGGCAGGGTGCTACCATTGGGAGACAAAAGTATCAAGACATGTCTCATCACAAAAAGAAAAGCAGAAAGAAGAAAAGAAGGAGGAAGAAGCCACCCACGACAAGAAATTCAACTTTATTGATTGGATGATTTTTGAAGATAAGAAGGAAAAGGAAAATTGCGGTAAAATAAAACTACAAGGTCGGAGGTCTCAGACCTCAGGGGCAGAAGTTGGAGAGCTCGGCATTCCGGGAGGGGGGGCTGCTGCAGCGGTGATGGCAGGAGAGAGACCGGCCTCATCTTTGGACTCCTCACCCAGGAAGTTAAGGTCGAGCTCCAAAAATTTTCTGGCCACCCTCTCCTGGCAGAGCTCGAACCCCTTAATGAACGCCTCCTGGCCGAATTGGACGTTCAAGTCTCTCATCTCTGCAGAAGCCTTGAACTCCTCTACCGTGAGGACCCTGGCCTCCGAGACCAGGATTGGAGTCTGCTCAGCCAAATTGGCGACCTCGACCTCCGCCTTTCTCACCGTCTCCTCCAAGGTCCGCCTCTCCTCCTCCCGGGCTTGTTTCTCTCTTTCCAGGGCCTCTTGGAGGGCGACTACTTCGGCCATCTTTTCTTTAAGGCGAGCAATCTCGGCCCGAAAGCGCTCCTCCACCTGGACGATGTCCCTCGCACGGTTCGTCGCCTCGATATTGGCGAGGAGCTGGTGCCCAATCTGCAAGGGCGGCTAGGGGATCAGAACAAGGGTCGAATAGCCGGATAAATGAAGATTTGCTTATCTCAAGGAAGGACCCTAAAGAGTCCCAGACCCGCTGCTCAGGTCGGCGTGGTCGATCCTCTCGACGACTTCGGGCAGAATGCAGCCGTCGATCAACCACCTGATCAAGTCCCTATCATTGAAGGGATTCTCCGGCCCCTCTTCGGAACCGAGGGACTCATCAGCGGTGGTTCGGTGGCTACTCACCCTGCGGGCCACCGACTTCCTTCTCTTCCTCCTCTCGACAACGGGCGCCTCCGTGGAGCGGACCCCCAAAATGGGGGCCCCAGTCGGCGGACTCCTCGAGGAGGCCCGAGGGGCCGTTGGCTCGACGTCTGAGGGAATGTCAATCGCTGGAGCCACCTGGACGGGCACGGCCATGCTTGACTCCTCCGCCCTGGCCCTCTTCGCCAATCCGGAGGTCGTGACACCCTTTCTTTTGTGGGCCCTGAGGCCCCTGGCAAGCATCCGTGCTGCTTCGGCATCCATTCCTTAAAAAAAAAAAATCAAATCAATCAATCAAGAGTCAAAAATCGATAATGGGGTGAAAAAGGAAGGAGTAAAAAAAAAAAAGGAGAAAAAGAGAGAGAAGGAAGAAGAGAGAAGAAAGAGAAAGAAAAAGAAGAAGGACAGAAGAAAAGAAGAGAAAGAAAAAGATGAAGTACTCGCAGGATCCTGGGGGCTCAGGCCGACGTTGAACAAAAATTGCTCCCTCAGAAGGTTGGGAAGGGAAGGAGCGGAATAGGCGAGAAGCTTCCGGGCAGCCTGGAGGTCGTCCTCCCCTAGACTGGGGGCCCGACGAACAGAATCCCTCAGAGAGCCCCAAGGGGGCAGGCCCAGCCTCAAGGTCGGGCAGTGGACGAAGAGGTATTTCCCCTTCCAGTTGTGGATCGAAGAGGGGGCACCTTTCAGCAACCTCTTCTTGCCGAACTGAGGGGAGAAATACCACCAGTCCTTCGTCGAAGGATGGCACTTGAAGGTATAAAAATGCCTAAACAGAGAGAGGGACGGCTGGACCTCGACTACATGGCAAAGGGAGAGAAATTCTATCAAAAACCTAAAAGAATTCGGAGCAACTGAAGCCAAAGAGATATCTAAAAAGCGGAAGAGGGCGACAACAAAAGACGGAAGCAGAAGCTGGAGCCCGGCATGAAACGCCTCCTGATACAGGCAAAAGCGACCAGATGGAGGAGTGCTGGCCCGGTCGGAGGGGTCGGGAAGCTCCAGGTCATACTCTGAAGGAACTCCGTACTGAACCCTTATCAGCAGGAGTTCATCCGGAGTCAAGGAACAGGGAATGGCACCCGATGCGAAAATCGGGCGAGGCCCCACCCCAAGTACGGGTTCATCTACAGAACGGGGGACCTGGGGGGTGGAGGCAGAAGAACTTCCGGAGCCGCTGGAAGTGGGAGAGCCAGAAGACATTTCAAATGACTTCTAATGAAGACTCTAAAGATCTCGAAGGAGACAGACGGGGCAAAGGACAAGAGGTCACAGTAGACTAACTCGGAGGAATACGAAAGAAGAAAATGGCAAAGAAAAGGCTCCTAGATGGCGAAAAGAGAGGTGGAGATTCCGGGACTAACCTAGATCGCTCTGAGAGATGCAGAGGGGCGAGGACAGGGATGACTCGAAGGGCGCCTATGTCCCAAGAAGACGCCAAGAGAAACAGGGCACTCGAAGAAAGGGCGGATACCGCTAGAATTCTGAAGCGGAATAAGGGCCCCAAAGGCGGAAGGACAGGTTTAAATAGACCCTGAGATCCGGTGCCGTAATGATCGCGAATCCCCTCGGGCCGGCCCGCGCTCGACACATGTCCCACTCACCACGGCAGATGGCTGAAAGCGGCTGACGGTTGGCAGGGCCATTACTGCATCGTACCTGGGCCAGTGTACCAACGGGAATTTTGAAGAGTCCTTTCATATCGCCCCGATTCGAAAAGACTCCAGCACGCACACATTTAATGCCAAAATATCTGGAGGCGGTCTTACACAGGGTTCGAGGGGATAACTTCGGCTGTGCCAACCTCACTGTACTTCCTTCATTCGAAATTCAAACTCAGAAGTAGGGGGACTGGTGTTGGGTATAAAATACCCTCAGTCGAAGTTCTCAACAGGATTGACCCTCCCGGGCTCGTCCCTGACTCCGACTGCAGACAAACTCCGCCCGGACTCCTACGGGAGCCGGGCCTCGTCTCCAGCTCCGATAGCAAGCGGACTCCGCCCGGACTCCTACGGGAGCCGGGCTATGTCACCAACTCCGACCGCTGGTAAGCTCCGTCCGGACTCCTACGGGAGCCGGACTTCGCCCCGACTTTGATTACAGGTGAACTCCGCCCGGACTCCTACGGGAGTCGGGCTTCGTCCCCGACTCCAGCTGCAGACAAACTCCGCCCGGACTCCTACGGGAGCCGGACTCCGCCCACAACTCCGACTGCAAGGAAGGCTCCGCCCGGACTCCTACAGGAGCCGGGCTCTGTCACCAACTCTGACCGCTGGTAAGCTCCGTCCGGACTCCTACGGGAGCCGGACTTCGCCCCGACTTTGATTGCAGGTGAACTCCACCCGGACTCCTACGGGAGCCAGGCCTCATCCCCGACTTCGACTGCAGACAAACTCCGCCCGGACTCCTACGGGAGCCGGACTCCGCCCATAACTCTGACTGTAAGGAAGGCTCCGCCCGGACTCCTATGGGAGTCAGGCTCTGTCACCAACTCCGACCGCTGGTAAGCTTCGTCCGGACTCCTACGGGAGCCGGACTTCGCCCCGACTTTGATTGCAGGTGAACTCCGCCCGGACTCCTACAGGAGTCGGGCCTTATCCCCGACTCTGGCTGCAGACAAACTCTGCCCGGACTCCTACGGGAGCCGGACTCCGCCCACAACTCCGACTGCAAGGAAGGCTCCGCCCGGACTCCTACGGGAGCCGGGCTCTGTCACAAACTCCGACCGCTGGTAAGCTTCGTCCGGACTCCTACGGGAGCCAGACTTCGCCCCGACTTTGATTGCAGGTGAACTCCGCCCGGACTCCTACGGGAGTCGGGCCTCATCCCCGACTCCGGCTGCAGACAAACTCCGCTTGGACTCCTACGGGAGCCGGACTCCACCCACAACTCCGACTGCAAGGAAGGCTCCGCCCGGACTCCTACGGGAGCCGGGCTCTGTCACCAACTCCGACCGCTGGTAAGCTCCGTCCGGACTCCTACGGGAGTCAGACTTCGCCCCGACTTTGATTGCAAGTGAACTCCGCCCGGACTCCTAGGGAGTCGGGCCTCATCCCTGACTCCGGCTGCAGACAAACTCCGCCCGGACTCCTACGGGAGCCGGACTACACCCACAACTCCAACTACGAGGAAGGCTCCTCCCGGACTCCTATGGGAGCCGGGCTCTGTCACCAACTCCGACCGCTGGTAAGCTCCGTCCGGATTCCTACGGGAGTCGGACTTTGCCACGACTTTGATTGCAGGTGAACTCCGCCCGGACTCCTATGGGAGCCGGGCCTCGTCCCTGACTCCGGCTGCAGACAAACTCTGCCCGGACTCCTACGGGAGCCGGACTCCGCCCACAACTCCGACTGCAAGGAAGGCTCCGCCCGGACTCCTACGGGAGCCGGGCTCTGTCACCAACTCCGACCACTGGTAAGCTCCGTCCAGACTCCTACGGGAGCCAGACTTCGCCCCGACTTTGATTGCAGGTGAACTCCGCCCGGACTCCTACGGGAGCCGGGCCTCATCCCCGACTCCAGCTGCAGACAAACTCCGCCCGGACTCCTACGGGAGCCGGACTCCGCCCACAACTCCGACTGCAAGGAAGGCTCCGCTCGGACTCCTACGGGAGCCGGGCCTCGTCCCCGACCTCGGCTAAAGGAAGACTTCGTTCGGACTCTTACTTGGGTCGGGCTGCAGGCTCCTCTCAAGTGGATAACTAACCACCAGACACTCCAGCCGAACTTCAACCGATGGGTCCGCACTCCCTGGCGCGACACAGCAACAGCCACGATCCTGCTCCACTTCCTGCGGTGGATTCCGCACGGCTCCATTATTCCCTGGCAGACCGCTATGACGGCCACGATCCTGCTCCACTTCCTGCGATAGATTTTGCACGGCTCCATTATTCCCTGGCAGACCGCTATGACGGTCACGATCCTGCTCCACTTCCTGCGACGGATTTCACGTGGCTCCATTATTCCCGGGCAGACCACTATGACGGCCACGACCCTGCTCCACTTCCTGCGACAGATTCTGCGTGGCTCCACTATTCCCTTGCAAACCGGTATGATGCCCACGATCCTGCTCCACCTCCTGCAACGGATACTGCACAATTCTTCCATCCTCTGGCAAGTCACGACAACGGATGCCGCTCCACCCCCAGCGGCAGACTCCACGTGGAGCGCTACAGTGAGGGCCACGGGTCCACTCCACTATTCCTCGCAACAAATTCTTCCTGACAGTGGGTGGCCCACTACCAGACAGTTATGAACGTCGCTATCAGTCTGTTGTGCCCCCCGCCTATAAAAAGGGGGACCCCAGATACATTACTCTATAAGCTCTCATTTTTTTTTACCTAAAAACTCTGCTAAAATTTCCGTTCGAGCACTCCATTCTTGTTGAGGTAGAGAATTGACTTGAGCGTCGGAGGGTCTTGCCGGAGCAACCCCACCTCTGGTTTAGACTTCTTTTGCAGGTCCCGACGGCGACCGCGACTCCCTCGACTCCAGCTTCTCCGGCGCAGGCAAATTTTTGCACCAACAGGATCTAAAATCAAAATAAATCTAAGAAGATCTAACATGCATGAGATGCATAACTAGACTAGGATTAATTGAATCCATAAATAGTCTTAAGTTTTATATTTTAATGAGATTAAAATATGAATTAAATATAATTTATTTTCTATTTTTCTTGATATTATAATTGTTATAATTAGATCAAAAAATAAAAAATAAAATTTTAATTATTTGATAAAATTGATCTGTTGCATGCCTAGACTAGTTGTAGAATTGTTCTAATAACTTGTCTAGAATAGTTTTTATTTTGAATAGTTCAATTTAAATTCTATTTTTTAAATATTATATGTGATGTATCAGATCTGAAAGCATGTTAATTAGATTGATTTTTGATACATGATATGTATGCAAAGCATGTATTAGTTAGATCTTAAATTGTATATGTGATATGTTAATTTAGATCTAACTAGTTTTGTAGTTAAATTTATATTTCTGATTAAGGTGTTCCTCATGGCCATCTGGTCATAAGAACAAAGTAGAGTTTTAAGACCCTTTCTTCCCATTCAATGGGGTGTTCATATGACGTGTAGGGGTGCCGCGCGTTCATCCTTAATCAGAAATCAAAACTTACTTTTCTGTAAAATCCTAGATCCTGAAACCTTAGGATTTATTTTACATGCTTTGTTTATGAATCCAAACTTAATTAATGTATTGAGCTTATGAAATTAAGTTAGGTCTAAAATTGAGAATTTCAGATCTAAGATATTTTCATAAGATTGGGTTCGGGCTTGGGTAGCTCAATTAGGTCTAGCGGTTGATCAAACTGAACCAAGAGTTGGTTAGATAGAATCATAAAAGCTAATAATTGACCAGCCTAATAGGATTAAGTCTGGGTCAAGGTCGAATCACATTTAGATGTGACTCGATCAAGTTAAGACCTAATTTGGCTCAGTGGTTAGAGCCTGGATTGTAGACTAACTCAATTAGTTCTGGTTCGACAATTTGGTATCTAAGGTAAGTTGGGCAGATGCGACCGACTGGTTTTTAATTGGGAGCTACTCGACTCGAATGCATTCTTGTCGAGTTAATGGCATATCCCTCCCACCGATCTCACTTACCTGGCCATATGTGTCAACCCAATTCTGATTTGAGGTGGCTAATAATTCGAGCTGACCCATGCCACTAGGTTAGTCATAATTGTTATGACTATGTCAAGTCATGTTTAAAGAGACCTAAATCAAATCTTCCTAAGAAAATATTAAGTCTAGGTCTTCCACCATTGTGGATGTGCGGGCCCTTTCCGGGGTTGATTGTTCTCGGCTAGTTATAGTGGCTTAGTTGCACTGAGAAGATGCAACTATGTCCATTAGGCATTGGATGCTACGGATTAGAGGATGGGTTGGGTTCAATATTTTAAATACGGTGAGGGACCCAATCAGAAATCTAGTTCGCGCAAATGGTGGGTTTGGCTTAACTAAGGATTGGAGCAATATCTCGGATACGGTGAGCTTCATGAATTAGAGATCAAATTTTGGGTACACCATGATTAGAGAATCATTGGACAAGAGTTGTCCACTCATCGATTGACCCATCACCAATAACTGTTAGGTGAGGTGATGAGCCAATCGGTGAGACTGCATCACCCACTAGAAATCACTAATCACGAAGATTTTCACATCTCTACCAAGGGAGTGTAGGAATCTGAGAAAATAGTGGGAGCCTAATTTATTTAAAAATAAAAATCCTAAACAAATTGATCGAGTCTGATTACAAAATCTAACTAGAAACTTTTGACTCTCTACAGAAAATATGTCTGTCTCAAACCTCCTGACCAAAATTCTAGACACTCATAGACTGACTGGACCAAATTTTAAGGACTGGTTAAGGAACTATAGAATTATTCTGGGTTTCAAAAAATTGACTCATGTCTTGGACCAGGACCCACCTGCCATGCCAGCACATCTGACTGCTGAACAGAGAGCATCTCTGGAAAAGTGGATGGATGATGATAACAAAGTCAGGTACTACATGTTGGGTGCAATGTCTGATGATTTGCAGCGCCAACATAAAAATATTTTGACTACCCACCAAATGTTGACTCACCTACAAGAGTTGTTTGGTGAACAGAGTCGCACGGCCAAGTATCAAGTCTGTCAAAGATTTTTTAAGGCCAAGATGCGTGATGGGCAGTCAGTCCAAGATCATTGTTTCACAATGATCAAGGATCTTGAGGAGCTTGAGAAGCTCGATATTATCTTAGACAAGGATTTTCAGATTGATGTGATCCGTCAGTCCTTGTTCGATGCATATGGTCAGTTCATCATGAACTTCCATATGCATAAGATGCAATGTACCTTGGCCGAGTTAATGAATATACTGGTTACGGCTAAGCTTTCAATGAAAGGTTCAAAAGGCTCAGTTCTTACTGTGGAGCAGACTTCTTCCAAGAGAAAGTCTTTTGGAAAGAAAAAGAAATCCGTGAAGAAGCAGAAGGTGGATGGCAAGAACAAGAAGACAGGACCGAAGAAGAAGGCTTCTGAAAAGGGAAAGTGTTTCCACTATCAGTGAAAAGGCCATTGGAAGTGGAACTGTCCTCAGTACCTGGCCACCCTGAAGAACAAGAAGGATGGTCCTTCTGGAGGTATGCTCATTATCGAATCTAATCTTACGATTTCTTCTGCATCCAGTTGGGTGCTTGACTTAGGTTCTAGTGCTCATTTGTGCACTTTTATGCAGGGTCTTGAGGAGAGCAGGAGGCTGAGGGATGGGGAGATGATCCTACGTGTCGGGACTGGAGCAAGAGTTCCTGCTGTGGCCGTAGGAACCTACCCTCTGTGATTACCATTAGGATTAGATTTAGTTTTAAGAGACTGTTATTATGTGCCTGCAACAAGCAGGAATTTGATTTCTATTTCATGTTTAGCACAAGAAGGCTATGTGATTAGCTTTCATAAGGACCATTGAAATATATTTTATGAAAATAATAAAGTTGCAAATGGTTTTGTTATTAATGGTCTCTATCAGTTACATGTTGATGTATCTATTTTTAATATTGAGCAAAATGTGAATGCCATAGGAATTAAAAGGCCTAGAGATAATCTAAATGATAAGTATCTGTGGCACTTAAGGCTAGGTCATATAGCAGAAGACAGGGTTAACAAATTGGAGAAATCTGGGCTACTGAGTCCATTGACTTTCGAGTCATATCCAGTTTGTGAATCATGCTTTCAAGGCAAAATGACCAAGCTCTCTTTTGTGGGACATGGGGAAAGGGCCACAAACCTACTTGCCCTAGTACATATGGATATGTGTGGCCCATTTGATGTGCCAGCTAGAGGCAACTTTGTCTACTTCATTACCTTTACCGATGATATGTCTAGGTACGGGTATGTGTTTCTAATGAAACACAAGTCTGAAGCCTTTGAAAGGTTCAAAGAATTCAGATATGAGGTAGAAAAATAAATAGGAAAGCCCATTAAGGTTCTTCAATCAGATCGAGGAGGTGAATACCTTAGTCGAAAATTCCTAGACTATCTTAAGAACAATGGTATAGTCTCTCAATGGACTCCATCTGGAACGCCTCAACTCAACGGGATTTCAGAACGGAGAAACCGGACCCTATTAGATATGGTCCGTTCTATGATGAGCTTCATAGACCTCCCAGAATTTTTTTGGGGATATTATCTCATGACAGCAATTTATGTATTGAATAGGGTTCCCTCTAAAACCGTTCCTACCACACCGTATGAGATATGGCATGGTAAGAAGCCCAGTCTGAATCATCTCAGAATTTGAGGTTGTCCGGCTCATGTCAAGAGACAGCAGTTGGACAAGTTAGAGTTCAGATCTTTTAGAGCTCGGTTCATAGGATATCCTAAAGAGTCATTAGGATATTATTTTTATATTTTGAAAGACCACAATGTGATTGTGAGTCGAAATGTTATTTTTTTTGAAAAATAGTTTATTCAAGATGGTGGCATCGGAAGAATAATTAAGCTCAAGGAGAATGTCTCCCAAGAGCAACGAGCTAAAAAACCTGAGGAACCTAATCAATCAGAACTAGTCCTAACATAACCTCTTCCACCTCGTAGATCGACTAGGATTTCCCGTCCTCCTGAAAGGTACTTAGGTACCATACAAGAGGATGTAGAGAAAATATTTCTCACGGGAAATAGGGTTCATGGTGATGATCCCAAGACCTATGATGAGGCGATATCAGATATCGACTCTGAGAAATGGTTAGAGGCAATGAGATCAGAAATTGACTTGATGCACTCAAACCAAGTCTGGACCTTGGTAGATTCACCTAAAGGTATTGTACCTATTGGGTGTAAATGGATCTTCAAGAGAAAGATAGGTGCAGATGAGAATGTGGAGATATTCAAGGCTAGGCTCGTAGCAAAAGGTTATAGTCAGCGCAAAGGCATTGACTATCAGGATACCTTCTCGCCCGTAGCCATGCTAAAATCCATCCGTACATTGCTTGTTGTTGCAGCCTATTTCGATTATGAAATATGGCAGATGGATGTGAAAATGACATTCTTAAATGGATATCTTGAGGAAGATATCTATATGGAACAGCCGCTTGGTTTTACATCCAGTGATGATGATCACAAGGTCTGCAAACTGCAAAGGTCCATTTATGGACTTAAGAAAGCATCTCAGAGTTTGAATACTCATTTCAATGATGTGATCAAAACGTTTGGTTTCATCAAGAATGAGGAGGAACCATATTTATTCAAAAAGGTTAGTGGGAGCGCAGTTGTCTTCTTCGTATTGTACGTAGATGACATCCTTCTAATTGGGAATGACATTCCCATATTGACCTTAGTCAAAGTATGGTTGTTAAGGAGTTCTCTATGAAAGATCTAGGAGAGGCATCTTTTATACTGGGTATTAAGGTCTATAGAGATAGATCAAATAGGATGCTGGGACTTTCACAGAAGATGTACATAGAGGACGTGCTAAAAAGGTTTAGCATGGATAACTCCAAAAGAGGTTTATTGCCTTTTAGACATGACATTCATCTCTCCAAGAAGATGTGCCCTAGCACACCTGAGGAGATTGAACGTATGAGCAAGATCCCTTATGCTTCGATAATAGGGAGCCTCATGTATGCCATGCTATGTACACGACCTGATATAGCCCATGCTGTGAGTGTCATAAGCAGATATCAGTCGAATCCAGATGAAGAGCACTGGACTTCTGTGAAATGTATCCTTAAGTACTTGAGAAGGACTAAGGATATGTTTCTAGTCTTTGGGAATGGAGAACTTCAGATTCAGGGATTTACAGACTCAGACTTTATGTCTGATATAGATGATCGAAAGTTGACATCTGGGAGTTTGTTCATTTACAATGATGGTGCAGTTAGCTGAAAGAGTTCCAAGCAAACTGTAATTGCAGATTCCACCATGGAGGCAGAGTATATTGCTGCATCGAAAGCTGCAAAGGAGGCATTCTGGTACAAAAAGTTTGCCGCAGAGCTTGGAGTAATGTCATCGGATGCCATCCCTCTTTACTGTGACAATAATGGCGCCATAGCCCTAGCTAAGGAGCCAAGGTCTCACCAGAAGTTCAAGCACATCGAGCGACGATTCCATTTGATCCATGATTACCTCGAAAAAGGTTATGTCGAGGTCAAGAGAGTTGACTCCACAGACAATGTGGCAGACCCACTGACTAAGCCATTGGGCCAACAGAAGATCGAAGCCCACCTTGAGAAGATGGGACTTAGATATGTAGCCAATTGGCATTAGGTCAAGTGGGAGTTTGTTAGATGTGTGCCCTAGATGCCAGATCGGTTGACATATTCCTGTACAGAACTAAGGGCAAATTTATAATTTTGACTATAAATGAATAAAAGGGTTATTCTTCTATCACATTGTGTACATTGTGTCTGTGATACATCCTTTGAGTTAGTGGGAATGTAAATTCATATTTTCAAGAGTTGAAAATTTAAGGTATGAATTTACATAACTAACTCATAAACTGCTCCTGACCATAGGATCATCACGAGGATGGTGATCGATCTGGAAGGTTGGTGTACGATCGCTTCCTTAGGATAGATGAGTCTTGAGTCTACGGTGTGAAGACACTGAAGTGAGAGTACAGATATTCATTGAGAATGAGAGTACTGAGTGTGACTACCTCGAGCAGTCATAAGGAAGTCTACCTTCTCGTCGATGACTAGCTCGATGCTGTAGTTGTGTATCTAGTTCTTTGATCTGAGGTGCATCGATGGTTCACCTTGAGTGTGTTATAGTTTGACTACACCATAACTCGGTCTCCTAGCCATTCGAAACCCTGAGGTGTATGTTGGCTGTAGCATATCCATTGTAGGAACCAGATTGCACCAAGATGGGATCTATCAACCTTGGCAGATGAGAGGAGTAGTCCTATGATGATCGAAAGATCGAATCTTTAAGCCTATGGCCATGGCAGAGTGAAATAATGGACAAGAGTTTTCCATTGGGTTTCACATCGGACTCGGAACGATCGATTGATTCATATGACTGATGTTGGGTTTGACGAGTTTACCTTAACCCTAATTCAGTCGGGACTCATGATGGAGGAATTCAATCACACAGGTAGCTGTACCAAGAGGTTCGTCTTCAGTTCTGATGGGTTGCCACCATATACTGCTAGGTGTCACTGGTGGATTTTGGGAGCAATTAGAATGATTTTGATAATCGATCATTCTAATTGTCTGAATCAGAAGAGTTCTGGTTCATCGAAAAGAGTTTCGATGATGAGATCACGACATGTCTCATTATCATATAGAATTGAACCTAACTGGATCACACAAACAAGGGTTAGGGTCTGGATGTCATCAATTGGGCTACCCCAATTGATTTGGATAAGATCCAATTAGATTCAAGGAAATCGTGCTAGCACTCGATTGAGCCTAATTTTCTCCTCGTGTAATCTTTTCTATCTCTACTGAGCCAAATATGATCTGGCTCATCCAGAGAACCTTGAGAAGGTTTTTCTCAGTCTAATTGAAGCTTGTCCAGCTCAGAAAAGGCTTGTCTTAATTCATGAGATGAATTTAAGACAATACATGCTAATTTCTAGCACCTGCCAATTTCATTTTAGGACATCTGTCAAAAGTTGACATATGGATCTTAAACTGAAGAAGATTCATTGGAGGATTTTTGTGGAGTGTCCACATGTCCAAACTACTTCAAATTAGGTGCCATAATTAGATTATGGCATGAGCTCAATTGGATTTAAGTGGACGCCCCAAATGGATAAGAACCAAAGAGTTCTGATGAACTTGGACTCTTTGGTGCCACCTTATTTGTGCTTATCCAATGTTGGCGCCAACATAGGAGAGAGCATGGGGATTCTTATTTGATGTGATCAAATGACATCACTCCATCAATCAGAATTTTTTCAAAATTTATTGGAATTTGTTGATTGGTCGAATGATGTGGCACTGCGCAGCATACAGGATCTATATAAACCCTGCTGCACCTAGGGTTTTGAGGAAGAAATTGTTTTATGCAAAAAATATATTAGCTGCCACCCCCTCCCCTCTTCTCCATGTCCTCCCTGCTCTCCTTTCTCCCCTCTTCATGTCCAAGAAGTTGGACATTCATCTGGTAAAGGTACAAGGCGTGGTGATGCCTGGAACAGAAGGCTGCAGGACATCTTCGACAGGCTACTGCTCCAACTTCAGAAGGAGTTTTGAAGTAATTCCAAATTAGATATTGATCTAATTTTTAGAGCGTAGAATCACAAGGAGAAGATGTTCCAGATCCTACCTGAGTAGATACTGGTAGAGGCCAGGCACTTGTGTGGCTACATCAGAACCTCAGGCAGTGCTGCGGTCATCTATAGGGTAATTAGATTACCCTTGAGGTATGTCTATATTTCTCATACTTTTAGATTTAATTTTAGATTTTAAATATCAGATAATAAAATTAGATCTAATAAACATTAGATCTGAAAGAGTATAGGATAAAAATTTTTAATTTATTTCGTCCAGATTTAATAAAATCTGGAAGATCCTACACAAGAAAAAGGTGATTTTTCCTTCAGTTCAAAGTATATATTTTTAAAATTTTATAGTGAAATAATAAAAGATTAAATATTTTAATCTTCTAAGTATGTCTTAGATCAGATCTAAACTATCATTAAGAATCTATGATATAAAAAATTTACATATAAAATTTGATATAAAATAGAAAACTGCATCGATCACATCGATGCCCTGAATCACATCTAACTTTTAGATTATGTCGGTAGAGTTCAGAACTCATCACCTTTTCGTGAGTTGATGATCTCCACTGCTGGTAAGCATGGTATGAAGCTCTCACTGATACTGAGTAGCTGCACAAGTCGTCTGACCTCTACAGATTTTCCACTCGAAACTCTGATCGGATCTTCCTTCGTGGGAGTGCTAGCTCGCATCGAAGACTCTGGATGGCTGATCCAAGCTCTTTTTTTTGGATCTCCTAAACTCCTCTAGATCAGAAGATGAAGCTTTATGAAGAGTTGGTAGTGTGAAAGATTGGACAAGACTCACTCTTATATTTTTTTTCTTACAAAATCTAGAGATGAAACCCTAGAACCCACAGCTCACGCCCGAGAAGAAGAACACTTTCTCTGTTTCCCACGCACGGAAGCCCAACCCACTCCCAACATTTTATGTCCCCTCTCTTAGGTTTCTCACACCAAAAATTACTTCTAATCTCATACAAAATTGATCCTTTTTTAAGGTTGGCATCCCATGAAAAATAAAGATAGGAATAAGGAAGTTTCGGTTCAAATGCAAGTGTTGGTTGATCCTTATTATCAATTCAAATCAAATTTGAACTAAATTTTGAATCAAACTTTATCTTTATCTTATGACCTTAGAGAGAGATTGACCAACATTAGAATGATGCAAAAAATCTCATACAAAAATACTTTACGCATAGAGAAATACGGTGGCGTGAAGAGGAGAGTCCAACTCAATTTGGACTCTACATTTTCATTCAAAATCAAATCAATTTGAACTCAAATTTAAACCAACCAATTTTTAATTCAAAAAGACTTAGATGAAGATGTGGAAAAGGCTTCTGGGTATAAGAAAAAACCACATAAAATATTTCTCATGTGAAGAATAAGAGGGCGCAGATAAAGGAGGTGCAAGGGATTCGAATTCAAATTATTTTTCTCATCCAATTAGATTCTTAACCCAACCAAATTAGGTTAAACCTAATTGAACCATTAAACCTAATCTAATTAAGTAGCAAATAGCTTTGATCAAATCTTAATCAAATTAAAAATTAATCGAGCTCAAATCCTGATCATATCAGAAATCGAACACCCTTAGCTATTAGGTCATCTCATAATCTAATCGGATCAAACCAAATTGAATCCAATTCAAATAGATTCGATCCAAATCTTAATGCTTAATCAAATTGAGTTAATTAGTAATCTAATTATAAATCAATCCTCTCATAATTCATCAATAATTAGCGAATTGATTTATTGCAATTTTTGTACAGGATTAATCATCAATCAAATTGACTGTTTTACCCTGGAATGATTCTTAATCGTTGATCAGCCATATGATCAGTCAGAAATTTTTTTTCAGTGTAACTCTATAAGTTTGAACCTAAGTCAGTAGTATGGGAACAATCTTCCTATACCAATTAAAAAGACCATCTAGCAATGATATCCGACGTCCGGATAGGTCAAAAGATTGCAAAGCATCATTCAAGAACCTATTAGCATATGGTTACCGTATAATTCATCCCTTTGACCCAAATGCTCAAGGTGACCTCGGGTTTAACTGTCAACCCTGATATGGTCATCCACATTGTATTTCAATTTTCAAAATCCATCATATAGATTACTTTGATCAAGATTTTATTGAATTGAAACACACTAATATATTAACTCTTACTTATTCGGAGGGGTCAATTCCATCTTGACTCACCGACTTTGCAAGTACTTGACTATGCTCAAAAATCTTTCATCACTAAATTAGAAATTCAGGTAGTCCAGCACCAAAACATAGTGAGTTGCTTGCAAGTCACTATGGTGATCTCAGATTGGAGAGATACTTATACCCATATCCTTCACGAGCTACTCTTGACAGCAGAGTGCTCAGTAATTGATCATGTTCAGTGAGATATACTCTTATGTCTCACTTGCATACCATGCCAGTATCTCCACACTCTTTGGTTAAGAGGACAACCAACGTATATGACACACAACAACCTATATTTGATATAGCTATCATCCTAATAATAGTATATCATTTGATCATGAACATAAGATTTAAGGACTAAACGATATATTCTCCTATATCAAATCAAATAGTCCTAAGGACTTCATCACATAACAGGAGTTCAAAATGAGATATACATAGTGATGATAAAATCAAATAATATTTATTAATTCAATAATTTATATATAATTGCAATGATAAGTACAACCATCAACAGACTGACGATTAACATTGGGACATAATTTCTAATAGTCCGGTCTCTACAGATCATCCACTCGAAGATCTGATCGGATCTTCCTTCATGGAAGTGCTAGCTCATGTCGAAGGCTGTAGATGGCTGATCCAAGCTCCTTTCTTCAGATCTTTCGAACTCCTCCAGATCAAAAGATGAAGCTTTATGAGGAGGTGGTGGTGTGAAAGATTGGACAAGACTCACTCTTATATTTTTCTTCTCACAAATTCTAGAGATGAAACCTTAGAACCCACAGCTCACGCCCGAGAGGAAGAACACTTCCTCTATTTCTCACACACAGAAGCCCAACCCACTCTCAGGTTTCTTATGCCAAAAATCACTTCTAATCTTGCACAAAACTGATTCTCTTTTAAGATTGGCATTCCATGGAATATAAGGATAAGAATAAGGTAGTTTCGATTTAAATTCAAGTGTTGGTTGATCCTTATCATCAATTCAAATCAAATTTGAATTAAATTTTGAATCAAATTTTATCTTTATCTTATAAACTCAAAGAGAGGCCGACCAACATTAGAATGATGCAAAAAATCTCATGCAAAAATACTTTATGCATGGAGAAATATGGTGGCGTGAAGAGGAGAGTCCAACTCAATTTGGACTCTAGGTTTTCATTCAAATTCAAATCAATTTAAACTCAAATTTAAACCAAAAGGACTCAGATGAGGATATGGGAAAGGCTTATAAGCATAAAAAAAAATTATATAAAATATTTCTCACTTGAAGAATAAGAGGGCGCAGATAAAGGAGGTGCAAGGGATTCGAATTCGAATTATTTTTCTCATCTAATTAGATTTTTAACCCAATCAAATTAGGTTAAACCTAATTGGATCATTAAACCTAATCTAATTAGATAGCAAATAACTTTGATTAAATATTAATCAAATTAAAAATTAATCGAGCTCAAGTCCTGATCATATCAGTAATCGAACACCCTTAGGATTAGGTCATCTAATAACCTAATTGGATCAAACCAAATTGAATCTAATTCAATTAGATTCGATCCAAACCTCAATGCTCAATTAAATTGAGTTAATTAGCAATTAAATTACTAATCAATCTTTTTATAATTCATCAATAATTAGCAAATTGATTTATTGTAAATTTTGCATAGGGTTAATCATCAATCGAATTGACTATTTTACTCTGGAATGATTCTTAATCGTTGATCAGCCATATGATTAGTCAGAAACTTCTTTTGAGTGTGACCCCATAGGTTCAAACTTAAGCTGATAGTATGAAAATAATATTCCTATACCAATCAAAGTGACCATCTGGCAATGATACCCGATATCCGGATAGGTCGAAAGATTGCAAAGCATCATTCAAAAACCTATTCGCATATGGTTACCATAAAATTCATCCCTTTGATCCAAATGCTCAAGGTGACCTAGAATTTAACTGCCAACCCTAATATATTTATCGACATTATATTTTAATTTTTAAAATCCATCATACGGATTACTCCAGTCAAGATTTTACTGAATTGAAACACACTGATATATTAACTCCTACTTATTCGGAGGGGTCAATTCCATCTTGACTCACACACTGACTTCATAAGTACTTGACTATGCTCAAAAATTTTTCATCACTGAATTAGAAATTCAGATAGTCTGACATCAAAACATAGTGAGTTTCTTGTAAATCACCATGGTGATCTCAGGTCGGAGGGACACTTATACCCATATCCTTTGCGAGCTACCTTTGACAGCAGAGTGCTCAGTAATTGGTCACGTTCAGTAAGATGTACTCCTACGTCTCATTTGCATGCCATGTTAGTGTCTCCACACTCTTTGGTTAAGAGGACAACCAACGTACATAGTACACAATGATCTATACTTGATATAGCTATCGTCCTAATAATAATATATCATTTGATCATAAACTTAAAGTTTAAGGACTAAACGATATATCCTCCTATATTGAATCAAATAGTCCTAAGTACTTCATCACATAACAGGAGTTCAAAATGAGATGTACATAGTGATGAAAAAATTAAATAAAATTTATTAATTCAATAATTCATATACAATTACAATGATAAGCACAACCATCAACAGACTGACGATTGGCTTTGGGACACAATTCTCAACAACATATTCCTAAAGAGTTGAGAATTAGAGGATAATTAATTCTTAAATTACTCTCGATCGTAGGATCATTATGAGGATGGTGATTGATCCAGATAGATCGATGTATGGATCACTTCCTTCAGAGTAAATGAGTCTCTAGTCTACAGTGTAGAGACACTGAGCAGTAAGTACAGATAGTTGTTAAAAAATAACCTGTTGGAATTTCTATATTGGTGCATGCATGTATGTTTCAAAAATTTTTTTCTAAACAATACAGTGATACAAAGATTAAAACATATTTCAATCTACATCATGCATGTATAAAATATAAAATACTAGGATCTACTTCATATGCTGAAATTGAACACATACTAAATTTTATGCTGAAATTTAATATGTGATCGAATCACATATTTGTTTCATAAATTTTTTCTTCAAATCTGGATCTAGAAGAGAGTAGGTTCTCTCTTAGCCATGCAAATATCCGGCCTCTATGAGTATCCACTCAGGATCAGTCTGGAACAGTCCTCTTTTGTATTGATTTTTCTTCTTTAAGAAAAATCAGACTGTGAATCTGAATGAAGTCTGGATCGCGATCAACTCTTTGATCTTTTTCTTGATCTTCTTCTTCTTTACTTCTCTTGTTTTTTTTTCTTTGATTATAAGGCAACCAAGGACTAAAAACCAGCAAGCAAAGGGATGCCCAAGCTCCTCTTGGGTGCGGATGATTGAAGACGCCCAACCTCCTTGGGCATTGGATCTTCAGAGGAGAAGAGAGGGAGAAGAGAGAGGGGGCATGGGGAGTTTTTAAGGGAGGCATGAGGTGCTGAAATTAGAGCTTAGGAGCCTTAGGAAAGATTCCTTTAAATAGACATTAGGTTTGAATCCTATTCAAAATCAAACAACCACATAATACAAGTTCTACTTGCATTAGGAATCCTTATTTCTTTAGTTATTTGACTCCTTTTAGGAGATCCTTTAAACACCAACTATTGAAGCCCTTGCACTCACAAACACACATGCCACATGCAGCCTAGGGGATGCCCCATGCTGGTCCTACACATCCTTTAATGAGTGTACTGAAGGAACCAGATCTAGGGTTTCAGGATTAGATCTTGAAACTTTTTCAAGATCAGGCAGCGGAAGACTAAAATAAATCAAAATTTATCTTATAAAATTAGAAATTTTCTAGATCTAAGATCCTATTATATGATTATTACATGGCATTAAATCAAAAATTAAAATATAAAGAGCAAGAATTATATGTTGATCATATCAACATGTTTCTATACTACATCTAATGTATGTAAAATACAATAGATCAGATCTATTACCTTGCAAATTAGATATTCTAACTTTGCTGATCCGGGCTTGAGGATGATGTTGTGAGCCACACATGCATCTGGCCTCTAGGAGTCATCTACATGAGCCCACGAATCACGATCAGAAGTCTTGGTTCAGAAAATCAGCACAGTATGCTAGTACTGTGCTGATCCTTCTTCGATGATCGATCAGATGCCTCCTTCCTCTTGATTTGGACTCTTCTAAAGATAAAAAGTAGGAGAAGGAGTTTTAGATGTGAGACACTCTTAGAAAACTCATAGATGGAGGAAGGAAAGAGGTGAACTCAGCAACCCTAGAAGAAGACTCTCTTCTTCTTCTCTTTGCTCTAACCCAGACACTTAATTTTGTGTCTATTATATCTCCACGCCCTAACACTCTTTCTCCTTAATTTTTATATGCCCAAAAGGTCTCACAATATTATATAATTCACAAAAAGTTTAAGAAAAAAATCATCTTAAATAATGAGATATGAAGAATCCTTGTCTAGGTCAAATACCTAGTCAAGAAAAATCCAAACAGGGCAAGACAAGGGGTGCCCAACTCATGGGTGCCCCCTCCTTCTTTTTCTACCATGGACCACCAGAAAAGGGTGTACAATATGTGCCATAAAAGTCACAAAAATCACAAAAAATGTCTGAGTAAAATTAGTGCCATAAGGAAAGAGTTTTAGTTTCCTAAAATTCTATCTCATAGAATTTGAAATCCAAACTAATTCCTACTTTGACTTGATCCACAACCACATTCCATGTAAGAGAAAAAGAGTGGAAAGTTTGGGCATGCATGAAGGCCTGAAGGTTTTGTCACACAAAATAAGAGAGAGTGGGCATGGGGGGCTAAGGTGGCGCAAGGTGGAATCCTAGTCTTACTAGGATTCAATCTATGACTTGTTCAAATTTGGTTTCTCAAACCAAATCAAACTAAAATCAAATCAACCCAATTAAAATAGATCTTAACCCAATTAAGAACTTAATTTAATCAGATTAAATTTTATTTAAATCTAATTTAATTTTTTAATTGAATTAGAAATTAGGTTGACCCAAGTCCTAATTAAACTAGGACTAGTTTTTTCTTGCACTTGGCTTATCCACTAAACCAATTGGACCTGATCCAATCAAGCCCAAATCAAATCTAATTAAATCATATTTAATTAGACTTAATCTTAGCCCATTGGTTTAATCAAATTAAGTCAATTAGCAATCAAATTACTAATCAATCCTCCTGCAACACTTGCACTGGGTTAAATGTCAATCATATTGATCGTCTAATCCTAGAACGATTCTTAATCGTTGATCAACCATCCGATCGGATCGTGAACTCTAATGTGTGTGACCTCATAGGTTTGAACCTAAGTCGGTAGCACAGAAATAAATTTCTACATCAATCGAAGTGACCATCTAGCAATGGTACCCGACGGTCGGATAGGTCAAATGTGAAGAACAATATCCTTAGAACCCATGCGGATATAGTTTTCATATAATTCATCTCCTTGACCAAAATGCTAATAGGACACCTCAGAGTTCAACTGTCAACTCTGATCAGATTGTCCACATTGTATTTCAAAATATCAAATCTATCTGATGGATTACCCTGGTCAAGATTTTGCTAAATTGAAATACAGTGACTCATTCTTCTCCAACTCTTGGAGTGGTCAATCCCATCTTGATCACACTCGGACTTCGCAAGTACTTGACTGTGCCCAGAAGCCTTCCGTCACTGAATTAAAAATTTAGTTAGTTTAGTACCAAAGCACAGTGAGTTGCTTGCAAGTCACAGAGGTGATCTTAGGTTTAAAGGATACTTATACTTATATCCCATCAGAGACATTCTCGACAGCAGAATACTCTGGAGTTGGTCACGTTCAATGATGATGTACCCTTACATCTCATCTGTATGCCATACCAGTGTCTCCACACTCCTTGGTTAAGAGGACAACCAATCCATATGGCCTATAGCGACCTATGCTCGATAGAAACTATCATCCTTATTAACAGCTTATCATTGAGATCGTGAACAGT
The DNA here is from genome assembly GCF_000442705.2 of Elaeis guineensis. Taxonomy (NCBI): domain Eukaryota; kingdom Viridiplantae; phylum Streptophyta; class Magnoliopsida; order Arecales; family Arecaceae; genus Elaeis; species Elaeis guineensis. The sequence continues at coordinate 53,518,075 of NC_025993.2, forward strand.
TTTAAGGACTAATCGATAAATCTTCTCTTTATCAAACCCAAATAGTCCTAAGGACTTCATCACAGCAACGGAGTTCATTAGAAGATAAAAACTTATGATGAAAATATCAAAAATATATTTTATTTATTAACAAATCAATTACAATACAAGGTTGCTCAACCATCAACAGGTTGACGATTGGCTTTTGAGACATATTTTTTAACAAATTCCACTTGTCCTAAAGCCACTCGACACAGTATCTAATACCCATCTTCGACTTGTGGTTGTCGAACTCCTTTATCGCGAGGGCTTTAGTGAAGGGGTTGGTCAGGTTCTCCTTTCCGTCGATCTTCTGAAGGTCGACGTCACCTCGATCCACGATCTCCCAGATCAGGTGGAAGTGACGCAAAATGTGCTTTGTCTGCTGGTATGCTTTGGGTTCCTTCGCCTGAGCAATGGCACCAGTGCTATCACAGTAGAGCAGGACCGACCATCGAGGGAGGGTGCTACTTCAAGCTTGGTGATGAATTTTCTCAGCCACACAGCTTCTTTCACGATATCTGATGTGGGCTGATGCTGTACTCTATCGGATCGCCTTAATGGTGCAGGTACATTGGGCTCTGGATTTGATCTAATCAAATTTGACTCAGGTTCAGCTATTGGTGTCGGTCCTTCTACTTGTTGAACTTCATCAAGTTTAACCTTAGAGGCAACGGTTCCTTCACCAAGGAACTCCTTTTCTAAAAAGGTTGCCTTAAGGCTGACGAACATCTTTTGTTCATCAGCATGGTAGAAAAAATATCCTTTGGTCTCTTTGGGGTACCCTATGAATATGCATTTGTTAGACCTAGGTCTAATGTTTATCTATAACTAACCATTTGACATAGGTCGGACACCCCCAGACCCTAAGGTGTGAAAGTGTTGGCTTACGCCCTGTCCATATCTCATATAGAGTCTTAATTACAGACTTACTTGAAACCCTATTTAACAGATATTAGATTGATTCGAGTACATATCCCCAGAAAGATATCATCAAGCAGGCAAAACCCATCTGGATCGGACCATATTTAACAGAGTCCGATTTCTCCTTTCAGACACACCGTTATGCTGTGGTGTTCCTAGAGGAGTCCATTGGGAGAGAATCCCATTCTCTCTTAGATATGTGAGAAACTCACCAGAAAGGTATTCCCCTCCTCGGTCAGACCGAAGAGTTTTAATACTCTTCCCAGTTTATTTTTCTACTTCACTTCAGAATCATTTGAACATTTCAAATGAATCTGACTTATGTTTCATCAGATAGACATATCCATATCTAGATAGATCATCCATGAAAGTGAAGTAAAAATATCCACCTCTAGCACTTGTGCTTATGGGCCCGCATACATCAGTATGTACTAGGCCCAAGAGCTTAGTAGCTTTCTCACCTTTTTCAGTAAAAGGTGACTTGGTCATTTTACCAAGAAGACAAGACTCATAGGTTGGAAGTGATTCACAATCATTGACTTCAAAGATTCTCTCTTAAGTCAACCTGTTTATCCTGTTCTTGTTTATATGACCTAGCCTATAATTCCATAAGTAGATATCTGATACACTATCTAATCTAGGGTGCTTGCTAGTAGAATAGACTACGTTAACAGGTTGTGATAACATATACACACCATTGTTCAAATATCCACAAGACATAGTAACACCATTCATAATGATATTACAAACTTGTTTCTTTATTGAAATTTCATAATCATTTTTGGTCAGAAGGCCTACAGAAATAACATTTTAAAAAAAACTGGGACAGAAATGACAATCATTAAGAACAACGGTATGGGACTCAAATACAAGTTTCAAGATTCCTAATGCTAGAATTGGAACTGGTCTTCCATCTCCAACGTTCAGGAACCTCTCATCTTGCTCGAATCTCCTACTGACCTGCAACCTTTGCAACGAATTCCAAATATGGTAAGAGCTATCGGTATCCAATACCTAGTCAGTTATATCATAAATAGAGAAATTGCAAGGAGTTATCATATAAATACCTTGCCCAGTAATAGCTTGCTTCTTTCTCTACCTGTTCAGATCCAGAGAGGTAATGTAGTGAGGATAGTTCCTCTTCCAGTGCCTCTGCTTCTTGCAAAAGAAGCATTCAGCTTGACTCTTATCGGGCTTGATCTTTCTGGTCTAGTCCTACACTGATATCCCAGCCTGAACTTGCACCTTCTTTACTTTCTTCTTCTTGTTCTTCTTCCCTTTCTCAAAGGATCGAGAACCAGAAGACGAACCTCTCACTAAGTTCACTGACTCCTTGTGGAGTTGGTGATCCTTCTCAAAATTCTAAAGCAACCCCAGTAACCCGTGGTAGTTTACTTCAGGCTTTATCGTTCTATAATGAGTGAGGAATGGGAGATAAGACTTAGGCAGCGAGTTCAGTATTGCATCTTTCCCAAGCTGTTTATGCAAGAAAAAGTCGAGCTTGCTCAAATGCTCCATCAGCTCGATCATGTACAATACATGATCAGTGACAAAGGCACCATCCCGTATTTTAGCGTTGAAGATGGCACAACTAGTCTTGTGCCTCTCCATGTCATCGGGTGTGCTAAAGGCATCCTCCAACACTTGAAGCATATCCTTTGGCTGAGCCGTCTCAAATCTATGATTGAACTCATTGCTTATGGCAGCCAGCATGATGCAGCGCACCATGGTCCGATCACTGTGCCACTTCTGATAAGCATCTCTGACTGTTCCATGTGCATTGGCAGCTGGCTCCTCAAGTGCAGGATCCATTATCACATATAGGATCCATTCATGCTTCAGGACTATCTTCAACTTTTGGTACCAGCTACCGAAGTTGGGTCCCACCAAATTTTCATTATCCAATAATGATCGAAGTGATAGGGAAGTGGCCATATCTGCATAAAAGAAAATCAAAATCTAATTAGTAATTGATTCATTAAACCTAAAGATTTGAACTTTAATCAAAAAATTTCTCTCACTATTTTATTCGAATTGATAGCCTCTACCTCCAATTCGAGAAATTACCCTAATTTCTTAATAGGTACTAGAATCCACTTAGACTGCACACAAGCCCAACTTTGGTTGGCCAACCCATGTACATCTAAGGGTAGATTCATAACCAATTGTTTCTCTAAATAATTTTTAGTAATTTAAATTTTGCCCCAGTCCCTAATCAGTAGACTTTGGCCTCCATTGAAAAGGTCTGGTTAGGTCCAACCATTAACATGACCATACATGGCCCATCTAGACAATGAATGATTAGGCTCAACTTTGATTGGCTAACCTAACCACCACTTAGAAAGATACAGTCAAGAAATCATATTATGAATGATAATTTTATTAGCCGATAAGCACCAAGCCTTTGGGCCTCCAATGATTATCCAACTAATGGACCCATTATCATCCACTTAATGGAAGGCTATGATCTAGTTATCATCATAACTATTTTATTTTAAGGATCTAATAATTTTAGAAGATTTAATTGATTTAGAGGAGGAGGTCAGATGAACCAGCTTATCATGATCCTCCCACTGGCTTCACCAAGTCAGCTTAAGGGAGACCATTAAAAAGGCTGGTCTAGGAGCACCTAAATCAGTCACACTGATTTACCTAGCTGACATGGGTCAACTCGAATAGTCAAGTAATCCGATCAAAATATAATTTCACCAAGAGGCCAGGTAATTTCGATCGGTGGGAGGGTCTGCCAAAGCTTGCCTTAGACACCATCAGAAATGGCCAGGTAAGCGGGCTGCCAATTAAAAACTATCGGTCTGGTTTACATTAGATACCAACTGGTTTAATTAGTTTTGATTAGATCAACCTAACAGTTCATGCTAGACCGCTTAGCCAAGAATCAAGTCCATTTGGTTCTTGTTAAAGACATGGATTTGACCAACTACAACTATTGTAATTGATCTAGAGAATCCTTGACCTAATCTAAGACAATAATTGATTAGATTTAGTCAATTCTCTAATTAAGTCCATCTTTAATCTAACTTTAGGTCTAACCCGATTAATGGATCTAATTCCCACTAACCCATTAACCCAATGTGTTATGGTTTGTGTCTTAGGTTCTTCAATTCACAATCCTAGAACCTAATCAAACAACTTCTTAATTCTCAATTAAGTTTTGGGTTGAGGGTTGGGGTTCGGCTTTTCGAAAATAATTTTCATATTTGTAAAATATTTTTACAACATGGTTCTTACCAATCAAGTTGCATGTTTGATTCATAATTAAAATGCAAGTGAAATAAGTATGAAACTACTTTAGATCTAATCTAAACAGATTCATGTAATTAAAAAATTTTAACTTTAAACTGCATAAATTTCTCAGACAAATATATGATGGTTCTTTGCACGAAAATTATTAACAAAGAGATTTTATTTTAGATTTAAATATCTTTTAAATCTAATAAATCATAAATTTAATCCAGATCATATCTAATAAATTTATGATTAAAGATAGATCTACACGAACTAGGACAATCTTTGCACTGTAAGGGGTAAACCTTACAGCAGGACAACCTACAGTTCGTGATTGATCTAAAAATTTTAATTTTCTATTTAATAATTAGATTATAAATTAGATCTAATCTAAATCTAAGCATGTATAAATAATCAAGTAATAAATAACCTAGGCTCTGATACCAATTGAAGGAACCAGATCTAGGGTTTCAGGGTTAGATCTTGAAACTTTTCAAGATTAGGCAGTGGAAGACTAAAATAAATCAAAATTTATCTTATAAAACTAGAGAATTCTGAGATTTAAAATCTTATTATATAATTATTACATAAAATTTAATCAAAAATTAAAATATAAAGAGCAAGAACTACATGTTGATCATATCAACATGTTTCTATACTACATCTAATGTATGTAAAATATAATAGATCAGATCTATTACCTTGCAAATTAGATGTTCTAACTTTGTTGATCCAAGCTTGAGGATGATGTTGCAAGCTGCACATGCATACAACCTCTAGGAGTCATCCACACGAGCCCACGAATCACGATCAGAAGTTCTGATCCAGGAAATCAGCACAGTATGCTAGTACTGTGCTGATCCTTCTTCGATGGTCGATCAGATGCCTCTTTTTTCTTGATTTAGACTCTTTCAAAGATGAGAAATAGGAGAAGGAGTTTTAGATATGAGATACTCTCAGAAAACTCACAGATGGAGGAAGGGAAGAGGTAAACTCAGCAACCCTAGAAGAAGACTCTCTTCTTCTTCTCTTTGCTCTAACCCAGACACTTAGTTTTGTATCTATTATATCTCCACACCCCAATACTCTTTCTTTCTAATTTTTACATGCCCCAAAGGTCTCACAATACTCTATAATTTATAAAAATTTTAAGAATAAATTCATCTTAAATAATGAGATATGAAGAATCCTTGTCTAGGTCAAATACCTAGTCAAGAAAAATCCAAACAGGACAAGACAAGGGGTGCCCAACTTATGGGTGCCCCCTCCTTCTTTTTCTGCCATGGACCACCAGCAAAGGGTGCATAATATATACCATAAAACCCATAAAAATCTTAAAAAAATTTAGATAAAATCAGTACCATAAGGAAAGAGTTTTGGTTTCCTAAAATTCTATCTCATAGAATTTAAAATCCAAACTAATTCCTACTTGACTTGGTCCACAACCACATTCCATGTAAGAGAGAAAGAGTGAAAAGTTTGAGCATGCATGAAGGCCTGGGAGAAAAGGTTTTGTCGCATAAAATAAGAGAGAGTGGGCGTGGGGGGCTAAGGTGGCGCAAGGTGGAATCTTAGTCTTACTAGGATTCAATCTATGACTTGTTCAAATTTGGTTTCTCAAACCAAATCAAACCAAAACCAAATTAACCTAATTAAAATAGGTCTTAACTCAATTAAGAACCTAATTTAATTAGATTAAATTAGATTTAAATCTGATTTAATTTTTTAATCAAATGAGAAATTAGGTTGACCCAAATCCTAACTGAACTAGGACTAGTTTTTCCTTGCACTTGGCTTATCCAATAAACTAATTGGACTTGATCCAATCAAGTCCAAACCAAATCTAATTAAATCATATTCAATTAGACTTAATCTCAGCCTATTGGCTTAATCAAATTAAGTCAATTAGCAATCAAATTGCTAATCGATCCTCCTGCAACACTTGCACTAGGTTAAATGTCAATCGTATTGATCGTTTAACCCTAGAACGATTCTTAATCGTTGATCAACCATCCGATCAGATTGTGAACTCTAATGTGTGTGACCTCATAGGTCTGAACCTAAGTTGGTAGTATAAGAATAAATTTTTATACCAATCGAAGTGACCATCTAGCAATGGTACCCAACGATCAGATAGGTTGAATGTGTAGAACAACATCCTTAGAACCCATGTGGATATAGTTTCCATATAATTCATCCCCTTGACCAAAATACTCATAGGACACCTAAGAGTTCAACTGTCAACTCTGATCAGGTTGTCCACATTGTATTTCAAAATATCAAATCCATCTGATGGATTATCCTAGTCAAGGTTTGCTAAATGAAAATACAGCGACTCATTCTTCTCCAACTCTTGGAGTAGTCAATCCCATCTTGATCACACTCTGACTTCATAAGTACTTGATTGTGCCCAGAAGCCTTCCGTCACTGAATTAAAAATTCAGTTAGTCCAGTACCAAAGCACAGTGAGTTGCTTGCAAGTCATTGAGACGATCTCAGATTTAAGGGACACTTATACCTATATCCCATCAAAGACATTCTCGACAGTAGAATACTTTGGAGTTGGTCACATTCAATGATGATGTACCCTTATATCTCACCTGTATGCCATACCAATATCTCCACACTCTTTGGTTAAGAGGACAACCAACCCATATGGCCTACAGCGACCTATGCTCGATAGAAGCTGTCATCCTTATTAACAGCCTTTCATTTGATCGTGAACAGTTTTAAGGATTAATCGATAAATCCTCTCTTTATCGAACCTAAATAGTCCTAAGAATTTCATCACAACAACGGAGTTCATTAGAAGATAAAAACTTATGATGAAAATACCAAAAATATATTTTATTTATTAACAAATCAATTACAATACAAGGTTGCTCAACCGTCAACAGGTTGACGATTGGCTTTTGGGATATATTTCTCAACATGTACATGCGCAACTTGATCAAATCAAGTGGCACCCTATCAAAACTATCAAGAAAATTGATTAAGGGCTTGATCCTTTAATTCATTTGATCCAAAATCTTAGGCACCCAATAATTGGAGCCTAATAAATCTAATTTATTTAGATTATTAGTAGATAATTAAATTTGAATTAATTTTATCAAATAAAAAATTTAAATATAAAGAGAAAATTGGGTCCAACCATATGTTAGCAAGGTTATCCTAAACTCAATAAGATTTTTCTAAATCCAATTGAGACTTTATAAGCCCAATTGCTTATTACAGGTTTAATCTCTTTGTTGTGTGACCCCATAGATTTATTTCTATCTGGTAGTGAGATATACAATGATCTCCATCATAGTATCATTGAAACTCTTTTTAATAAGTCAGAATAATTTCACTCTAACTTATCAAAGATTATCGATCTTGAGTAACCTTAGGGAGCTCTTACAATCCACCAGTGACACCTAGCAGTATGTAGTGGTAACCTAATAGAATCAAAAAAGAATCTCAAGATGTAGTTCATATGTGATTCAGTCCCTCCATCGTGAGTCCCGACTAGATGGCAGATCATAAATAAATATCAAACCTCATCATTAGTCATATGATAGATTCGATTAGGTCAAATCCAATTGCGATCTTTATGAAATTTTTTTTCATCAATCATACTGTTGTGGCCACAGACTCTCAGACTTAGGCTCTTAAATCTCATAGGACTACTCCTTTCTATCAAGGTCAATAGATTCTATCTAGATGCATATCCTACTCCTATGGTGGACCAACTGTCACCAACATCCACTACAAGGACTCATAGAGACTATGTTTATGTATCAGTCAAACTCTAACAGTCTCACTATGAGTAGTCATACCATCACAATCAAACGATCATTCACACAACCACAGTATAGAAATAATTACTGACAATCGAGTAGAAATCTAAGTGATCTCTTGTATGTGTTAGAAAACGTAGGCGATTTCATACATGTATTTCAAAAATTTTTAAAATAAATTATAATGGAAAGAAAATAGATTAATCATACTAACCTAACATGCATATGATCTAATCATTAAATCAACCTACTCTAAGATCTATGACATGATATGTTGCATATAAAATTTAAAAATTTCAGAAGATAAAATCTACATGCATGGATGTAAGCAGTAGATCAAATCTATATCTAATCTGAGTTCAGAACTCGATACCTAAGTATGGATCGATGATCGCTACTTCTGAGAGACATGGTAAAGAAGATCCTTGCTGGTTGCTCATAGCCGCATATGTGTTCGACCTCTATGGAAGATCCACTCGAAGCTCCGATCTGATCAATCTTCTCGATAGTGCTAGCTCGCGCGAAGGCCATCTTGTTGGCTGATTTGGATCCTTTCTTCAAATCTCTCGAACCTTTTAGAGGTTGAAGAAGGATATCTAGAGAAGATGAGGATGTAGGAAAAATATAGAGAGGAGACACTCTTCTATTTTCTTTTTCTCTCTTTCCAAACCCTTAGGATCAAACCCTAGAAATCTAGGTTTTGCGCTCATCCAAAGAGGAGAGGACTGTCCTCTATTTTTCATGCCATGAAACCATGCCCAACTCCTTTCATGTGAAGACCCCTATTTGGTTTCTTTCTTACATGCACAGAAGAAAATAAAATCCTTTTATTTTGGTGTGTATGGAGGTTAGGGTGAAGAGTCCAACAATGTTTGGACTCTTCCTTGTTTTATCGCCCCCTCTCACAAAACCAACACCCAAAAATGTGTGACGCCCCAACCAAAAATTTTTTGTGGTAAATCAGATCTCCATCTGATTTCTCACACCAAAAAATTCTCCTTTTGTCACACAAAAGAAAGGAAATAAAAAGAAGTGGGTGGCAAGGCTTATAGATGAGGTTAAACTTTTGCCAATATGGTAACCAATTCAAATCATATTTGAACCTGCCATAAAGACCAGATCTTATCCAATTTTGGAAGTGAGAAAAGAAGGGTGGAATACTCTTTTGCAGGGGGAAAACATCATGCAAAACTTTTTAGTGTGGAGAAAAGGTGGGTGTCCAAAGTAGGAGGCACAAGGGAAGGAGAGTCCAATATTTTATGGACTCTTGGTTTCCTTATTTGACTCCAAACCAAATCACATCTGGTTATGCCCAAATAAATAGATAAAACTCAATCTAATTAGGCTTATAAATTTTTTATCAAATTCTAATTCAATTAAAAATTGATTGAACCAAAGTCCTGATCAAACTAGGGATAATTCTTCCTTAACTATTAGGTCATCTCATAACCTAATCGAATCAAACCTAATTGAATCAAATTCAATTAGATTTTATCTAATCCTCTTTGCTCAATCAAATAGAGCTAATCAGCAATCTAATTGCTAATTAAACCTCCATTAATTTACTAACACTTAATGAATTAATTAATCATAATTTTTGTATAAGATTAACCATCAATCAAATTGATGATTAAACCTTTAAACGATTCTCAATCATTGATCAGTCATATGATCAGTTAGAAACTTCTTTTGAGTATAACCCCGTAGGTTCGAATCTAAGCTGATAGCATAAGAACAGATTTATGAACTAATCGATGTAACCATCTCGCAATGGGATCCAATGTCCGGATAGGTCAAATGATGGCGAAGTGATATTCAAGAACCTACTGATGTATGGTTATCATATAATTCATCCCTTTGATCCTAATGCTTAAGGATGACCTAGGATTTAACTTTCAACCCAAGATAAGTCTTTCACATTATATTTAATCTTTCAAATCTATCACATGGATTATCCAGGCTCAGATTTTACTAAATTAAAATATATTGATACATTAACTCCTACTAATTCGAAGGGATCAATCCCATCTTGACTCACGCACCGATTTGATAAGTACTTGACTGCATTCAGAAATCTTCCATTACTGAATTAAAAATTTAGATAGTCTAGCACTAAAGTACAGTAAGTTACTTGCAAGTCACTGTGGTGATCTCAAGTCAGAGGGACACTTATACCCATATCTTTTGCGAGCTACTCTCGATAGCAGAGTGCTCTGCAGTTGGTCATGTTCCATGACGATGTACTCCTGCATCTCAGTTGCATGCCATATCAAAGTCTCCACACCATTTGGTTATGAAGACAACCAACGCATATGGTACACAATGACCTACACTTGATATCACTATCATCTTAATAATAGTATATCATTTGGTTGTGAATAAGTTTAAGAACTATACGATAAATCCTCTTTTATCGATTAAAATAATTCTAAAGACTTCATCACAATACAGGAGTTCCTTGAAAGATATAACTTTATAATGAAAAAGGTCAAATAACTTTTATTACTAATCAATTCATATATATTTATAATTAGCACAATTGTCAAACGATTGGCTTTAGAATACAATTTTTAACAACTCCCACTTAGACTAAAGTCAATCAGTATAATATCATATATCCATCTTTGATTTATCATCTCAGAACTCCTAGATACCGAGGTTTTAGTAAATGGATTGGTCAGATTCTCCTTTCCATCAATCTTCTAAAGTTCGACATTATCTCTATCTACAATTTTCGAATAAAGTGATAGCGATGCAAATTACTTGGTAAGCTAATGGGACTTTGGCTCCTTGGTATGAGCTATGGCTCTGATATAGTACAATATAGCAGGACCATCATTGGAGAGCGCCACTCTTAGCTTGTCAGTGAATCTGTATAATCACATAGCTTTCTTGCAAGCATCGGATGCTGCAATGCATTGTACCTCGTAAATTTGAATTGGCTATATTTTTTTGCTTGAAACTTTTCTAGTAGATTACTCCATTATTTAGTGTAAAGATATATTCTGATACATTCTTGCTATTATAATGTCCAACTAAAAACTGAAGTCAAATTTTATAAGTTTTAAGTTAGATTCTGTATAACTGAATCACCGGTCCTTAGTATTTCTCAAATACTTATGGATGACCTACTAGTGATTCTCATCCGGATCTTGCAGGTATCCACTCACTACCTTAGTGAGTATACCATATTCGGTCTCATACATGGTGTATATGATAGAATAAATTCTACTAATAAATACTCTATATACATAGATTGAGATAACCTAAGCAGGCTCTTAAATCTATCTCTATAGATCTTCATCTCCAAGATGAGGGATGTTTTTCTCAAGTCCTTTATAGGGGACAATGATAACAATAAAATTTTTATTCCTTATAATGTAAGGAATATCATATCCGAGTAAGAGAATTTCGTTCACATATAAAATAAAAAATATACTCATAGAACTATTAACCCATTTGTATTTGTAAGGTTCTTCATTCTCAATGAAGCTATACGTTCTGATCACTTATCAAAATACATGTTCCAACTCCAAAATATTTTAGCATTACCACAGGAGAAAATATCTCATTATAGTCAATACCATAATGTTGATGATATCTTTAGACAACTGGATGAGCTTTGTACGTCTCCACCTTCTCGTCTGCACTCTTTGATCCTGTTGAAGATCCACTTACACCCTATGGACTTTATTCTTTCGAGTAGATCAATGAGTGTCCATACACCGTTGAACATTATGGACTCCATTTCAGACTTTATGACTTCAAGCCACTAATCGAAGTCGATTCTTTGCATGGCATCTATGTAGATGATCAGATTTTTGTTGTTCTCATTGAGTTCAACAGGATCACATCTCAAACCTAGATACCGATATGTCTATCCGATGGATGCGATACTCTACCGAATCTCCTTAATGGTGCTTCTATAATGAGTTTCGGATTTGATCTAATCAAATTCAATTCTATGGATTCACTAGATTATGTCGGTCTTCTATCTATCAAACTTCATAAGTTCTACAGTAAAGGTATCAGTTTCTTCACTAAGGTACTCTTTTTCTAAAAGAAATGCCGAACAACTAAAATTCTTTTAGCAAGATAGAAGTTATATCTCCTAGATTTTTTGGGGTTACCCTATAAAATAGTACATATAGGATTCAAATCCAAGCTAATCGATTTGTAAATGCTTGACATAAACCAAATACTTCCAAATACTTCCAAGGTAAGAAAGTACCAGCTTACGTCTAGTCTATATCTCATATGGTGTCTTTGTGATTGATTAATTCAAAATCCGTTGAGAATATGACAAGTAGTCTCAAAAGCATAACCTTAAAAGGAGACTGACAGACTTATAAACCCCATCATGGATCAAATTATGTCTGACAAAGTCAATTTCAATAAGAGAGAAATCCATTCTCTTCTAGATATGTCAAAAACTCACCAGAAAAGCATTCTCCTCCTTGGTCTGATCGAAGAGTTTCAATGTTCTTTCTTGTTTATTCCTCTACCTTATTAAAAAATTATTTAAATATTTTAAATAATCTAAATTTATGACAAATATATTTGTAGATCCAATACATCAATATGTATCAGACTCAGAATATCATTGGCTCATTTACCTTTTTCAGCAAAAGGTGACTTGGTCATCTTACTAAGGAGATAGGATTGATAAGTTAACAATGATTTACAATCATTGACTTCAAGAATTATCTCCTGTTGATCCTACTCTTATTAATATGACTAAGCCTAAATTGCCAAAGATAGGCATTTGTGATATTATCTACTTTAAAGGGTTTGTTTATTGTGTACAGTACATTAATAGACTGTGACTATTCATAAACATCATTTCTTTAGTTGTCCATCATGATTTTGACATCATGATATCACAAAAGTCATTAGACAATAGTGACAATCACTAAAATGATATTGTTAGAATTGAAAATAGGCTCGATAATTTTTAAAACTAGGATTGGAACATAGCTTCCATCTCCAACGTTCCGAAATCTCTTGCTGTTTTCAATCTTTCTACTAACGCGAAGTCGTTGCAATAATTTGTATAGAGTTTCGATATCCAATACTCAGATAGTAGTATCACAGATAGAAAAATCATAAGGTATTATCATATAAGTACCTTGTCCAGCAACTCTTTGCTGATTTCTCTTTCTTAACTTATTCGGATTAAGGGACTTTGCCAGACTAGGTTAACCTTAGACTCTTTTATCAGTTTGGACTCATCAGCCCGAGCATGACTCTTTTACATCTTTTTTTCTTTTTTTTTCTCAGAAGATTGTTACCCCACTGCACATACATCTTCAGAGGTGCAAAAGAACTCCTTCAATATTTGAAAGATTTTTTTTCACTGAGCATCATCGAATTTACAATTAAATTCATATTCTTTGCTGCTCTCAAAAAACACCACATGGTGATATGATCATTTGGCCTCTTTTGATAAGTGCCTTTGATCACATCATGTGTGTTGAATGAAGAAACATCAGGTGCTGGATCCATAATCATATATAGGATCCATTCATTTTTTAGAACTATTTATAACTTTTGATACCATTTATCAAAGTTGGGTCCTATAAATAAGTCACTATCAAATAGTGAATGGAGCAATGAATATCTAGCCATAACTAAAAAAAAAATACAAGACCTTTATATTTATGAATTGATTAAGCCAAAAGATTTGGACTTTAATCTAAAAGTTCTTCCACCATTTTAGTCGAATTAATAGCCTCTACCTTTAATCCGAAGAATTATTCTAATTTCTTAGCAGGTACTAGAATCCACACAGTTGCACATGAGCCTGACTTTGGCCGGCTCACCTATGTATATCATAGGTAGGTTCTTAACCAATTATTTTAGTAAATAATTTTTAATAATTGATTTAGCCCCAGGTAACTTTATAATTGACTTTGAACTTCTTTGTAAGCCCTGGTTAGGTCAAACCATTAGCATGATCATACTTAGGAATCTAACTACCAAATGATTAGGCTCGATTTTGATCGGTTAACCTGACCACTTGCTAGAGAAACTCGACCGAGTCATCATATTATAAATAATAATTCTAATAGCTGATGAGCACCAAGCCTTTGGACCTCCAATGATCATCATACTAATGGACCCATTATCACCCAACTTAATAAGAGGCTATGATTTAATTATCACCATAACTATCTCATTTTAGGGACCTAATAATTTAGAGAATTTACTTTATGAATTAAAAAAAGAGTAGAGAAGAGATCAACTAGTAAACCACAATACTCCCACTGACTTCATCAAGTCATTGAATTGGATCAGGATCATACTGGTTGAAATGGAATATAGATCAGTCACACTGATCAACCTTAATGGCATGGGTCAACTCGAATCATTTAGCAGTCTAATCAAGACAGAATTTACCAAATTGATCAGATAAGTAAGATTGATAGGAGGATATGCTAAGTGTTGGATTTTGGGGTTTAATGCATGCATATGTATTTTCAAAACTTAGTTTTCTAAACACCACAGTGAAAAATAAGATTAAAATAATTTTAATCTAAATTTTATATGCATAAAAATATAAAACCACATGGATCTATTTCATATGCTGAAATTGATATATGCTGAATTTAGATTGTGATCAAATCACATACCTATTTTGCAATCTCTTTCTTCAAAACTGGATCTGGAAGAGAAGAGGCTCTCTCTTAGTTGCACAAGTATCCGACCTCTATGAGTATCCACTCAGGATCACCTTAAACAGTCCTCTTTAATCTAAATTTTGGTTCTCCAAAATTTAGCCTGCTGAATCTGAACGAAGCCTGGATCACGATCAACAATTGATCTTTCTCCTTGAACTTCTTCTTCTCCTCTTCTCTAGAATTTTTTTTTTGCTATATGCTGCTACCAAATATTAGAAACCAGCAAGAAAGAGGTACCCAAACTCCTTTGGGCATAGAACTCCTTAGGATGTGCATCCTAAGGAAGGGGTGTATAGAAAACCCAAGAGGAGAGAAAAGGAGAGGAAGAGAGGGTGTGGGGAGAGCCTTTGGGTGTGAGGAGCTACTGGTTTTGCTTTAGGGATCTTAGGGGAGGTCCTTTTAAATAGGCATAAGGATTGAATCCTATTCAATCTCATAATACAAGTCTTACTTGCATTAGGATTCTTATTAACTTAAGTTATCCAACTTACATTAGGAAGCCCATTAGGTGCCAACTATTGGAGCCTTTGCACCCATAATTAGACACCCCAAAACACACCCAAGAGATACCCTATATGAAAACAAAAGGCCCTCTAATCAATGGACACATCCAAATTGATCAAATCAAGGTGGCATCTCATAATAACTATCAAGGATATTCATAAGGGACTTGCACCCTTAATGTATGTGATCCATAACTTTAGACACCCAATAATTGAAGTCTCATGAATCTTATTCATATAGATTATTAGCAGGTAATTAAGTTAGAATTAACTTATCAAATAAGTAATCCCAACGGAAAGAAAAATTGAGTCCAACTATGTGCTAGCAAGATTACCATGAACCCAATGGATTTCTCTAAATTCAATTGACACTTCATAAGCTCAATTACTTATTTCAGACCTAATTTCTTTATTGTGTGACCTCACAGGTTCAATTCTATCTGATTGTGAGACATACAATGATCTCTATCATCGTATCATTGAAACGCTTTTCAATGGGTCAGAATAATTTTACTGTAACTCAACAAGGATTGTCGATCCAGAACAATCCTAGTGAGCTCTCATAATGTATTAGTGACACCTAGCAGTATACAGTGGCAATCTAGTAGAACTGAAATGAACCTCTTGGTATAGTTAACATGTGATTCAGTCCCTCTATCGTGAGTCCCGACTAGATGGCAGGTCATGGATAAATCGTCAAACCTTAACATCGATCATATGATAGATTCAATCAGCTTAAGTCTATATGTGATTCTATGAAAACTCTTTTCTATCAATCACACTACTATAGTCATAGACTTAAAGACTCAGCATCTTAAATCCCATAGGACTACTCCCTTCTACTGGGGTCGATAGATTCCATCTTGATGCACACCCCACTTCTATAATGGATCAATTGTCACCAACATTCACTACAAGGGCTCCTTAAGACCCATGTTGATGTGTTAATCAAACTCCAGTAGCTTCATTGCTAGTCGTAGTGTCATCTCAGGTCAAAGAACCAGTCATACAACTGCAGTATCGAGAAAATCACTAACGAGTGAGTAGACATCCATGTGACTTTTCGTGTTGGTCACGCTTAGTGCTAGTTATTCTCTAACAACCATCTGCACTCTTGCTTTAGTATCTCTACACCACAGACTCAAGACCCATCTATTCGAAGAAAGTGATCCGTGCACTGGTCTATCTGGATCAATCACCATCCTCATGATGATCCTATGACCAGGAGCAATTTAGAAATCAACCATCAATGATATATGCCTCAAATTCTTAACTTTGAGAATATGTATCATCATTTTGTTACTCCGTTGGATGATTCATGGATACATAGACATAAATGATAATATAACTGCCCAATAAGTACCAAATCATGTCCTAGAGATGTGAAATGTGTCAACCAAGATTGACTTCTAGGACATACATCCATAATCTCCCACTTGCACTAAAGTCAATCTGCTATGTACCAAGCCCTATCTTCACAAGACAGACTATAGTCTTAGGCTAGCCAAGTGACTTTCCAGTGGGTCATCCACATCACTTGTAGAGTTTGCTCTCTATACCTTTATATATTTTCACTCGAGATAGTCGCGTGTTCTGTTGTTCTATGTGCTTGGATATCTTGTGAGACCTAAGCTCCTTAGCAAGGACTATGGTACCATTGTCTTTGCAGTATAGTGTTAGAACATCTGATAGTATAACAACTAATTCTGCAACTAACATTACAATCAAAATGCATCCTACACATCTACAGTATACTCAGCTTCCATTGATCGATTATTTGGAATCCTTCCAAGATATCGATATAGGAACACATTCATGATGTAGACATTCTACCATCAAGATCAGACATAAAGTCTGAAGTGGTGTATCCTTCCACTCCTAGCTTTGATCCTTCTTCGAATATATTCTTAATTCTTCTTAAGAGCTTGAGGATATTTTCACAGCAATCCATCGCTCACAGCCTGGATACAACTGATATCTACTTGTGACAATCACAGTATAATCAGTTCAAGTACTTTATGGTATACGACTATGTCTGAGAGGATAGCAGACCCCTCTTCGAGATTTTTATATTCAATACTTTCAGCATCCGGTCTCTGTATTTTATCTATGAAAATACAAGCATCCAATTGCACTTATCTCTATAGATTGTTAGGATACTCACTTTATATCTTGAAGGAACCAGATCTAGGGTTTCAGGGTTAGATCTTGAAACTTTTTCAAGATCATACAGCGGAAGACTAAAATAAATTAAAATTTATTTTCTAAGATCAGAAAATCCCTAGATCTAAGATCCTATTACATGATTATTATATAGCATTAAATCAAAAATTAAAATATATATAAATATAGTATGAACTACATGTTGAACATATCAACATGTTTCTATACTAGCTACATCTAATGTATGTATTAAATAATAGATCAGATCTATTACCTTGCAAGTTAGACGCTCTAACCTCGCTGATCCGGGCTTAAGGATGATGTTGCAAGCCGCACACGCGTCCGGCCTCTAGGAGTCGTCCACACGAGCCCACGAATCTCGATCAGAAGTCCTGCTTCAGGAAATCAGCATAGTATGCTAGTACTGCGCTGATCCTTCTTTGATGGTTGATCAGGTGCCTCCTTCTTCTTGATTTGGACTCTTCCAAAGATGGAAAGTAGAAGGAGGAGTTTCAGATCTGAGATGCTCTCAGGAAACTCAAGATGGAAGGAGGAAAGATATGAAAATAAAAACCCTAGAAGAAGACCCTCTTCTTCTTCACGTTTTTCTCTCTAAATGCCCTAACTTGTGTATTTTATATCTCCACAACCCAAAGGTATTTCTCTCTGATTTTTGGATGGCAGAAAGGACTCTCAAAAAACTATCTCCCCTTAAAATTTCACGAAGAAACTCATCTTATATAGAGAGATATGATAGAGTCCTTGTCTAGGTCAAACACCTAGTCAAGGCTTATCCAAACATGGCAAGTAAAGGGACGCCCAACTCTTGAGCACCTCCTCCATATTTTCGTGCATGGATCACTAGAAAAGGGTGTACAATATAAACCCTAAAAGCCACGAAAATTCCAAAAAAAATTTGGATAAATTCGGTGCAAAATTGAAAGAGTTTTGGATTTCTAAAACTCTATCTCATAGAATTCGAAATCCAAACTTATTCCTTTTAGATTTGATCCAAATCACCTTCCATGTAAGAAAGAAGAGAGGAGACCTTTTGTGAACGTGGGAGAGATCTGGGAGAGGACTTTTGTCACACAAAATAAGTGGAGATTGGCGTTGAATAAGAGAGAGGGCATGGAGAAGGTTTATGTGGCGCAAGGTGGAATCCTAGTCCTACTAGGATTCTGTCTCATAACTTGTTTTAATTTGGTTTCCCAAACCAAATCAAATCAAAATTAGATCAACCCAATTAAAATAGATCTTAACCCAATTAAGAACCTAATTTAATCAGATTAAATTAGATTTAAATCTGATTTAATTTTCTAATCAAATTAGAAATTAGATTGACCCAAGTCCTAGTTGAACTAGGACTAGTCTTTCCTTGCACTTGGCTTATCCAATAAACCAATTGGACTTGATCCAATCAAGCCCAAACTAAATCTAATTAAATCATATTTAATTAGACTTAATCTCAGCCCATTGGCTTAATCAAATTAAGCTAATTAGCAATCGAATTGCTAATCGATCCTCCTGCAACACTTGCACTGGGTTAAATATCAATCGTATTGATCATCTAACCCTAGAACGATTCTTAATCGTTGATCAACCATCCGATCGGATCATGAACTCTAATGTGTGTGACCTCATAGGTCCGAACCTAAGCCGGTAGCATAGGAACAAATTTCTATACCAATCGAAGTGACCATCTAGCAATGATACCCGACGACCGGATAGGTCGAATGTGTAGAACAACATCCTTAGAACCCATGCGGATATAGTTTTCATATAATTCATCCCCTTGACCAAAATGATCATAGGACATCCCAGAGTTCAACTGTCAACTCTGATCAGGTTGTTCACATTGTATTTCAAAATATCAAATCCATCTAATGGATTACCCTGGCCAAGGTTTTGCTAAATTGAAATACAGCGACTCATTCTTCTCCAACTCTTGGAGTGGTCAATCCCATCTCGATCACACTCTGACTTCGCAAGTACTTGACTATGCCCAGAAGCCTTCCGTCCCTGAATTAGAAATTCAGTTAGTCCAGTACCAAAGCACAGTGAGTTGCTTGCAAGTCACTGAGGCGATCTCAAGTCTAAGGGACACTTATACCTATATCCCATCAGAGATATTCTCGACAGTAGAATACTCTGGAGTTGGTCACGTTCAATGATGATGTACCCTTACATCTCACCTGTATGCCATACCAGTGTCTCCACACTCTTTGGTTAAGAGGACAACCAACCCATATGGCCTACAGCGACCTATGCTCGATAGAAGCTGTCGTCCTTATTAACAGCCTATCATTTGGTCGTGAACAGTTTTAAGGACTAATCGATAAATCCTCTCTTTATCAAACTTAAATAGTCCTAAGGACTTCATCATAACAACGGAGTTCATTAGAAGATGAAAGCTTATGATGAAAATGTCAAATATATTTTATTTATTAACAAATCAATTACAATACTTGGTTGCTCAACCGTCAACAGCTTGACGATTGGCTTTTTTTGGGACACATTTCCCAACATATCTTTCATGAAGAAATCTATATTCAACCATATTTTAATTGATGTCAATATTGGACACTCCCACTGACCCTTTTGAAACCCATAATTCTTCATATTTGACCAAATAATTTGATCATATTATTGAAATGAATGTTCCAACTTCAAGGGTATTGTGGTCTTTGTGATCACCTATCACAAGAAATGAAATCCATAGGCTATTCCATATAGAAATCTTTAAAAGATTTCTACTCAGGAAAGCTATTTCACATCCTTTCTTGGAGTCGATGTCTCACATTACCTCATTGTAGGTTCTAGGATCATCTCTATATTTTCTATCTCCCATGAGAAATGATTTTTTCTACATCCTCTATTAAGCATACTCAAGTACCTTTCGAAAGGATTGGAGATCCTACTATGTATATGAGGTGGAGGAGGAATACACGTCTACTGGTTCATAATTAATATGTTCTTAAGGTCCCAAGGCTCCCTGCTCTTCAGAGACACTCTCTTAGAGCTTAACTTTTCTCCCACTACTTCATCTTAGTTAAACAGTTTTCCAAGAAGATAGCATTGAGTCACAATCACATTGTAATTCCATCAGAAAGTAATATTCCAAACTCTTTTAGGAAGAGCTTTATAGACCTATCCTCTAACATATCCACCTGCTGTCTTAGACACAGGCTGGACATCTTTGAATCTCAAAATAATCAAGATTCAGTTCTCACCATGTCATATCTTATATGGTGTGGTAGGAACAGGTTTAGAGAGAATCTAATTTCATAGAAATAAAGCATGTCCCTAAAGAAATATAAATAAATCAGTGAATTTTATTACGGACCAGATCATATCTCATATAGTTCTATGACTCTTCTTATCTCATTGAGTTGAGATTTACTAAGAGGGGTCCAATATGAAACAATGCCATTTTATAAGATAATCGAGAAATTCTTTTCAATGGTATTGCATCCTCGATCCGATCGAAGTACCTTCAAAATTTTTTTGATTTGTTTCTCTACTTACATCTGAATTCTTTGAATCTTTCAAAAATTTTAGATTTGTATCTCATATACAAAATAGAGACAACTCCTTGGTTAGCACATCACATGGGCTATACACATCAAATGTGTACAAGGATAAGTATTTCAGTGGTCCTTTTCTTCTTATCCCATAAGAGTAGCTTGGTCATATTTTCTCAAAGAAATGATGTACAAGCTATATTTGACTCAACAGTCAATGAGTCCAAGTCTATATTTTTTTAGTTTGTTAATCATTTCTTCTCTAATATGACTTAGATATAGGTTCCATATATACTTTAAATTTTATCTCAATTTTGGATCTCTCAGATCTAATAGCATTCACTGACTGCTCTATTAAGTTCACATATGCATCAACAAGCAAATAATAGAGACTGTCTCTAAGAACTAAATCCAAATGATGATCGCAAAGGATAAATACCCATGGCCGTAGTAGCAACTGTTGCCCTATAGCCAATTCAAGGGTTACTTCTTCAGTCCTCTACTTTTCTATCGACTCTATACTAGAGTCTGTAGCTCAACTAGGAGAAGAAGAAATCATAAGGATAATATTAAATAATTTTGACATACCTACTCTAGGTGTGTCTTTGTTTCTTTAGGCTCTCCAGGTACTTATCTCTGAACTCTTTCAAGGTTCTTTTGTTATCAACACTTTGACCAATTCAGATAAAGTGTCATGATGGTCTTTCATATGGTAGTTTATCATAAACTATCTATATAAATTAATCAGGGATCGCAAGATCAAATCCATAAGCAATTCTTTATGTATGATCATATCGAGCCTTTTAAGCTCTTTAATGTCCTCGATCATTATCAAATAACGATCATAGACTGACTACCCATCATGCATCACATACGCTGTGTGACTCTGAACACCTCACAATACTTGTGGATGAAACAATATATCGTTGGCAGTGTACATGTACTCATGCATAGCACCTATCTTTATTGTCATTGTCCATCCACTCGTCAAGTATAGCTCATTGACTATGGGTTGGACGGGTTGTTAACATTAGAATAATCTGGTAGAGAACATTGCTTAATTTTTTAAAATTAAGAATAATTCTTAAGTTTGTAAGCCAGTCTATATACTTAATTTTGGTTAATTGGTTGATATTTAGGATTCAAACTAGAGGGTTGGAAGTTGAAACAATGAACAGCAAAGAGCAAAGATTCTAATTGGATGTTTGTATTTATTTTATAATTTTACTCTAGGGACTTTTAGATGCAAAAAAAAGCTCTCACTATTTTATCAGAACTCCTACACTCTCCGGATGGAGAAACAAAAATCCTAACGCGATAATTAAATTTCTAGTGGGTGCTGCGGTCCCACAGATATCGTGCACCTCACCTAACAGTTATTGATAACACGAATAAATATCGATGCATGGATAACTTTTTGCCCAGATACTTCTTTAAGCATATTACAGCCACTTGATCTCTAAGTCATGTGGGCTCACCTAACAGTTATTGCCCGCACTTCTTAGTTAAGTCAGACCCACCATTCACAAGCTGATGTAAAGTCGTCATTAGGTCCCTCACCTAACAGTTATTGGGCCCAACCTCATCTTTACCCCGCAGCAACTCTTTGCTAATAGAGTAGTTGCATGTTTTCGATGCAACTGAACCACTGTGACCAGTCGAGAACAATTAATGACGGTAGGAAGTCCGCACATTTACAATGGTGGAAGACTTTAGACTTAATATTTTATGGAGAGATTTAGATTTAGATCTTATCTAATCAGTCATCACATGACTGTTGTAATTGGTATGGGCTAAATCAAACCACCAAGCAACCATATTTGGGACTCAATTTTTCAAATTAGTCAGGTAAGTAGAGATTGGTGGGAGTCCCCCCATTGCTTTCCTTAGACACCAATAAATTGACCAGATAAGCAAACGAAACCAATTAAATAACTACCTTTCAATTACTTATCTTAGACACCAATTGGATAATTGATCAGAATTGGTTAGCTCAAGTGAATCGAGCTCAAATCAACAAGCCAAATTAGGTTCTTAGGTTAATCGATTCTACATATAGGACTCAATCGATTTGATCAACAACAATTGTATGATCATTAATTTAATTGATCTAACTCAATTCAACACTTGACTCGATTTAACCAATTACTTAATCGAATTAGATCCATATGTCCCAAATCAAAAATCTTAGATATAATCCTATTACATGACCTAATTTTTAATTTTTTCATGACCAAAACCCTCATACACAAACACAAATTTCAGATTCTAAAATCATATTTTAGATCTAAATACTTTGCATGAAAGTAAGTATTAATACATGAAAATAATTTTCAAATTCTAACACACAAACATATATCATATATATACATATAAAATCAGATTTTAAATAAAATTTCAAATCTAAACATGATATCATATATCTATTGTACTAATTATAGATCATATTAAAGCTAAATTTATGATCTAAATATACAATCATATATCATACATATGAATTAAAATTCAGATTATAAAAAATTTAGGTTTCATACATGTATCTATTTCACATGAACTAGAACTCTTTCTAGATCAATTTTTAGATCTATGCATGCATCAACATATCAACTGTATATTCTAGAATTAAATCTATAATTAAATTTTAAATTTAAAGATCTATTCATACATTTCATGTATCAAGAAAAGATTGATTTTGAAACCTTTTCAAAAATATGTATATTAAAATTCAGCATATAAAAATTCATGGCTCTGATACCACTATTAGATTTTGGGGTTTGATGCATGCATATATATTTTCAAAATATAGAATTTTAAAAACCATAGTGAAGAATAAGATTAAAATAATTTTAATCTAAATTTTACATACATAAAAATATAAAACCACATGGATCTATTTCATATGCTGAAATTGATATATGCTGAAATTTAGATTGTGATCAAATCACAGACCTGTTTCATAATCTCTTTCTTCAAAACTAGATCTGAAAAAGAAGAGGCTCTCTCTTAGCCACATAAGTATCTGGTCTCTACAAGTATCCACTCAGGATCAGTTTGGAACAGTCCTCTTTAATCTGAATTTTGATTCTCCAAAATTCAGCCTGCTGAATCTGAACGAAGCTTGGATCGCGATCAACACTTGATCTTCTTCTTATCCTCTTCTCTAAAGTTTTTTCTTGCTATGTGCTGCTATCAGATATTAGAAATCAGTAATGGAAAGGCATCCAAACTCCTTTGGGCATAGAACTCCTTGGGACGCGCATCCAAAGAAAGGGGTGTATAGAACACCCAAGAGGAGAGAAAGGGAGAGGAAGAGAGGGTGTGGGGAGAGCCTTTGGGTGTGAGGGGCTACTAGTTTTGATGCTCTGAGGACCTTAGGGGAGGTCCCTTTAAATAGGCATAAGGATTGAATCCTATTCAATCTCATAATACAAGTCCTACTTGCATTAGGATTCTTATTAACTTAAGTTATCCAACTTACATTAGGAAGTCCATTAGACGCCAACAATTAGAGTCCTTGCACTCATAATTAGACACCCCAAAATACATCCAAAAGATACCCCATATGAAAACAAAAGGCCCTCTAATCAATGGACATGCCCAAATTGATCAAATCAAGGAGGCGCCCCATAATAACTATCAAGAAGATTCATAAGGGACTTGCACCCTTAATGTATGTAATCTATAATCCTAGACACCCAATAATTGAGATCTCATTAATCTTATTCATGTAAGTTATTAGTAGATAATTGTTGGGTATAAAATACCCCCCGGTCGAAGTTTGTAAAAGATCGATCCTTCCAGGGCTCTTTCGGCTCCCGACCTTATGTGTGGCATCTCTCCGAACCCCCTCGACCGTCCGGACTTCTCCGACAATGAACTTCTGCACTCATCCACTGGGCCACCCAAAAGGCCCTTTGGGCCCCACTGTTAGCCGACCTTCTACAGCAACCAACTATTTTTCGAACTTCTTTCGGATTTCGTCTGCATCCGAGCTTCCCCGACAGTGAGATTTCTACGGTAACCAGACTCCATCCAAGTTTTCACGATGGTCGACCGCCTTCCGAATCCCAATCGAGCTCCCGCGAGAGCCGAACTTCTACTACGAATGGTCTACTCTGAACTCCTACAGTGGGCTGTCTATCCCAGACATCTACTATAAGCAAATTCCATTTAAGCCTCTACTGTAAACAAATTTCCTCCGAATTTCTATTACAGGTAGACTTCAGTTGAGCTACTTCTCCGGCTGATGGGTTCCGGATGAGCTCCAGCAGCTGGGTCCCTGAGATAGCCAATTGCCTCCGATGTCTACCGAGCCTCTCCAGCGCTATCCGAAGTCCATCACCGGCCAACCTCCTACCAGGCTTCCCATAAAATCGGACTTCTCCGATGGACGATCTTCAGATGAGCTTCCACATCAGATAAATCTCAGATGGACTTCTCTAGCAATCGGACTTCCCTAGACTTCACCAACAAAAAATCTCCGTTCGAGCTCGTACAGCAGGTGACTCCCGCCTGAGATGTCAGCGCCCGAAGCATCCGACAACAGTAGATTTGTCAGCGACCTCGAAACATCCGAGCCTCTCCTAGAACGATGATGTAAAGGGCCATTCTGCTCCATCAGGCATCCCAGCCGAGCTTCAGCCGACGGATCCAAGCTCTCTGGCAAGCCACGATAAGGGCCACTACCTTACTTCATTCGCTGCAATGGATTCTGTTGGGTATAAAATACCCCCCGGCCGAAGTTTGTAAAAGATCGATCCTTCCAGGGCTCTTCCGGCTTCCGACCTTATGTGTGGCATCTCTCCGAACCCCCTCGACTGTCCAGACTTCTTCGACAATGAACTTCTGCACTCATCCACTGGGCCACTCCAAAGGTCCTCTAGGCCCCATTATTAGCCGACCTTCTACAGTAACCAACTATTTTTCGAACTTCTTCCGAACTTTATCTGCATTCGAGCTTCCCCGACAGCGAGATTTCTACTATAACCAGACTCCATCCAAGTTTCCACGATGGTCGACCACCTTCCGGATCCCAATCGAGCTCCCGTGAGAGCCGAACTTCTACTATGAACGGTCTACTCCGAACTCCTACAGCGGGCTGTCTATCCCAGATATCTACTGTAAGCAAATTTCATTCAAGCCTTTACTGTAAACGAATTCTCTCTGAACTTCTATTACAGGTAGACTTCAGCTGAGCTACTTCTCCGATGGATGGGTTTCGGACGAGCTCCAGCAGCAGGATCCCTGCGATAGCCAATTGCCTCCGATGTCTGCCGAGCCTCCCCAGCACTATCCGAAGTCCATCGCCGGCCGACCTCCTACCAGGCTTCCCATAAAATTGGACTTCCCCGACGGATGATCTTTGGATGAGCTTCAACATCAGATAAATCTCAGATGGACTTCTCTAGCGATCAGACTTCCCCAGACTTCACCAACAGAAAATCTCCGTCCGAGCTCCTACAGCAGGTGACTCCCGCCTGAGATGTCAGCGCCCGAAGCATCCGACAATAATAGATTCGTCAGCGACCTCGAAACATCTGAGCCTCTCCTAGAATGATGATGTAAAGGGCCATTCTGCTCCATCAGGCATCCCAGTTGAGCTTCAATCGACGGATCCAAGCTCTCTGGCAAGCCACGACAAGGGCCACTACCTTACTCCATTCACTGCAATAGATTTCATGCGTTTCCACTACTCTCTGACAAGCCACGATAAGAACCGCCACCCTGCTCCACTCTCTGCAACGGATTCCATGCAGCTCCACCACTCTCTGACAAGTCACGACAACAGACACCACTCCACTCTCCGCAACAAGCTCCACGTGGCCCTGAACAACCTCTGACACCACTACTCTCCGTAACAAACTCCGTACGGCTCTGAACGGCCCACTAGCAGACGGTTACAGATGTCGCCGTCAATCAGTTACGCTCTCCATCTATAACTAAGGATCCCCAGATACGTTCTTTTCTAAGCTCAAAAAATTCTATCTCGAAACTCTGTCAAAATTTTCGCTCGAGCACTCCATTTCTGTTGAAGCAGAGTACTTACTTGAGCATCGGAGGGTCTTGCCAGAGCACCCCCAACTCTGGTTTAGACTTCTCTTGCAGGTCCCGACGGTGGCCACGGTCTTCTCGACTCCAGCAACTCTAGCTTCGACGAAATTCTGCACCAACAGAATTGGTGCTAGAGGAAGGGCTGTGTCTTCGCAGTATCCTTATTCTTAAAGGAGTGCTTAACGGGGCTGATTCTGATCATCTTCTCTGACATCCTCTTCTCCTTCTCCTACTAGATCTTCACCCGATGCCTCCCCGCAAAGCATCCACCAGGCGGTCCACGACCTCTGCGGTCAGATTTCAGGCTCTGGCCTCGCCTCCAATTTCTCAGGCTCCTCCTCCTCTGGCAACGACGGTCGACAGGTTCATCCGACGTCGGCCTAAAGGTAGGGAGAATCGACCGAGGGCCCTGCCACGACTGGAGCCGCCAAGGAGGGAAGAACAACCTGGAGATCGGCCTCCAATCGGGATCGTCTACACCATCTCTGGAGGGCCCCAGAAGGGAGCGGCCAGTGGATCGGCCAGATCGCCCAAGCGGCAAAGAACTGAAGGACCCATAACCTTTACTGAAGAAGACGCCCGAGAGATCCAGTTCCCCCATAATGATGTGGTTGTGGTTTCTTTAAATATTGCTGATTATGATGTCCGCCACATTCTTGTTGACAGTGGAAGCTCAGTCGATATTCTATTTTACGATGCCTTCTCAAAAATATCCATCCCTGATGGTCGTTTGGGGCTAATTAGCTCCCCGTTAGTAGGGTTTACCGACGATGCTATCCCGGTGGAGGGAGTAATAACTTTGACTGTAGTTGCCGGTCGATACCCAAAACAATCTAGGGCTCTAGTGGATTTTCTGGTGGTGAAGGCGCCGTCAGCCTATAATGTAATTCTCGACCGACCTGGCCTCAATGCTCTCCGGGCTGTAGTATCAACCTACCATCTGAAATTAAAATTTTTTACTAACCAGGGGGTCGGAGAAGTCAAGGGAGATCAAGCCCTGGCAAGATATTGCTATAATATAGCCCTGCGAAGAAGTGATCAGCCTGACCCCTGTCCGATCAATGGATTGGACGCCCGCGACGATCTGACGGAAGAACGAGGCAGGCCAATGGAAGATCTAGTCTCAATTCCTTTGAATGACGAGAATGAATAACACATGGTGAAGATCAGCTCCAACTTGGGGAAAGAGGTGCGGATGCAGCTTATCAATTTCCTACAAAAGAATATGGATGTTTTTGCTTGGGTTTCGACGGACATGCCAGGGATCAATGCGGAAGTTATGAAACACTGTCTGGCCGTCGATCCCAAACTCTGGCCGACGAAAGAAAAAGTTTGAAGTCATGCATCGGAAAGACAAGTGGCAATAGCCGAGGAGGTTGATAAACTCCTGAAAGCCGGGTTCATCAGAGAGGTCAACTATCCGAGCTGGGTTTCCAATGTGGTCCTGGTTAAGAAGGCGAACGACAAATGGAGGATGTGTATAGACTTCAAAAAATTGAATAAAGCCTGCCCGAAGGATAGTTACCCTCTGCCCAGAATCGACCAACTAGTAGACGCAACCTCGAGCCATGAGCTTCTCACCTTCATGGATGCATTCTTTGGCTACTATCAGATCAGGATGGCGCCAGAGGATGAAGAAAAAACTGCTTTTATTACTAACCATGGCCTTTATTGTTACAGGGTCATGCCTTTTGGCCTAAAAAATACAGAGGCAACGTATCAGCGGCTAGTGAACAAGATCTTCAAAGAGCAGATCGATCGCAACATGGAGGTCTACGTGGATGACATGCTCGTAAAGAGCAAATCCTCGATGAACCATGTCACCGATCTTGAGGAGACCTTCACGCCCTTCAAAAATACAAGATGAAGCTGAACCCAGCCAAATACGCTTTTGGAGTAACCTCAGGAAAATTCCTGGGCTTCATGGTATCGGAGCACGGGATCGAGGCAAATTCGGAAAAAATTTACGCCATCCAGGAGATGACCGCCCCGAGGTCAATAAAGGAGGTTCAGCACCTTACCGAGAGAGTAGCAGCTCTAAATTACTTCATCTCGAGATCGACCGAGCGAAGCCTACCTTTCTTTCGGACCCTCAAGCAACCAAACAACTTCTGTTGGACCACTGGATGTCAGCAGGCATTCGAGGAGCTGAAGAACTACCTCGGCTCATCACCACTATTGACAAAGCCCAAGCCTGGAGAGGAGTTGTTCCTATACCTGGCGGTCTCCCCTGTAGCCCTCGCTGCAGTTCTGATTAAGGAAGAAGCAAAAATTCAACGGCCGATCTACTACATAAGCCGAGTATTGAGAGATGCCGAAATCAGGTAGACTAAGTTAGAGAAACTAACTTACGTCTTGTTGATTGCAGCTCGAAGGCTCCGACCTTACTTTTAAGGACACACCATAACGCTGCTCACCGACTAGCCGATCAAGATGGTTCTGCATCGAGCAGACACCGCTGGGAGAATCATGAAATGGACAGTCGAGCTCACGGAGTTCGACATCAACTATCGACCTCGACCAACGATCAAAGCCCAGATATTAGCAAACTTCATGGTGGAATGTACTATTCCAGAGGAGGCCGAACTTGGACAAGATGAAACCGATAATCCAGGGCCCCAGCCGAACTCCCCCGAAGAAAGAGCCGATCTCCCTGATGGTTCTTGGGCCCTCTATGTGGATGGTTCCTCCAACATGTCAGGCGCAGGCACGGGCCTGATCTTGGTCAATCCAGATGGAGTTATCGTGGAGTATACACTGCCCTTCGAGTTTTTTGTCACAAATAACGGAGCAGAATATGAAGCTCTGATTGCAGGACTAAAAGTCACCAAAGAATTAGAAGTAGATCAGCTTCAAGCCTACAGTGATTCTCAGTTAGTAGTGGGACAGGTCAGCAAAAATTATGAAGCTCGGGAGGGCAGTATGGCCAGGTATCTCGAAAGGATAAGGGAGATCATCCCTACCTTTGGCAGCTTCGACATCATGCAGACCCCGAGATCGAAAAATACCAGGGCCGACCTTCTCTCCAAGTTGGCTACGCTGGCTCCGGTCGAACTGCCTAAGGAAGTATTCTTCGAGGTTCTGAAATGCTCAAGCATGGAAGAATCACAGTCCGTGATGAAAATCAGCTATGAACCCAGTTGGATCGACCCACTAGTTACATACCTCAGGGACGGGGTTCTTCCTCCTGAAGCAAAAGAAGCTCGAAAGCTTAAGAACCAGGCCGCCCGATATATTCTCTACGAAGGCAAGCTATACAAGAGGTCGTATTCCTTGCCCCTTTTGAAATGTCTCCGGCCTTCCGAGGCCAACTTCGCCTTGAAGGAGGTACATGAGGGAGTCTGTGAAAGTCACCTGGGTGCCAGGTCTTTATCCCACAAGCTGCTCCGACAAGGTTATTACTAGCCTACCATGTACCATGACTCCGTCGAATATGTCCGAAGATGTGACCGGTGTCAGAGATATGCAAATATACAAAGGCAACCTGCCTTCGAACTTACACCATTGAGTGCCCCACGACCGTTCGCACAATGGGGGATGGATATCCTCGGACCTTTTCCCAAGGCATCAGGGCAGTGGAAGTTCCTCCTGGTGGTAATAGAATATTTCACCAAGTGGGTCGAAGTTGAACCTTTGGCAAAAATCACGGAAGCTAAAGTGCAAGACTTCATCTAGAAGTCAATTGTCTGTAGGTTTGGCTTATCCAGAACCCTCATTACTGATAACGGACGATAATTTGCTGGAGCAAAGTTTGCCGAATTTTGTGAGGACCTAAATATCTCCCACAACTTCACTTCACTGGCCCATCCTCAAGCAAATGGTGAGGCCGAGGTGACTAACAGGACTCTGTTGCAAGGCATCAAAGCGAGACTTAAAAAGGCAAAAGGAACTTGGACAGACGAGCTTTATCATGTGTTATGGGCATACCGAACTACTCAGAGATTGCCCATGGGGGAGACCCCCTTTGCCTTAGCTTTCGGGATAGAGGCCGTGATCCCAATAGAACTTAAGCTTCCATCAGCACGAGTCGTGGCATTCGACGAACAGCGCAACCCACAGGATCTCAAGGCCAACCTCGACTTGTTGGAAGAAAAGCGGGAGACAGCTCAAGTTCGGATGGCGGCTTACAAACAGAAAGTAGCCCGCTACTACAACTCCCGGGTCAAAAGCAAAGCCTTCAGAGCGGGGGAATTGGTGCTGTGGCGAGCCGCTGCCTCACAACCATAGAATCAAGAGAAACTTGCCCCAAACTGGGAAGGCCCGTATGAGGTAAAGGAGGTGGTCCGGCCCAGAACATACTATTTAAAAGAGCTCGGAGGAGCAGAGCTTCCGCGACCATGGAACTCGAAAAATCTACGAATGTATTACCAATAGCTTCACTTTAAATAAAAGTTTCATATTTATATATTTTTCTTTTAGCTTGAGCTTATAACAATAGAAAATAACTCTCTCATGCAATTGAAATTAAGCATGTTAGGAACAGGAGGAGAACCTCGTCCTAACATGAGCAAAGTTGAAGGCCCGATTTCCTAAGGACTGGATGGGGGGAGAGGCCCTTACAACGGCCCTTATGTACCCCCACAGCCTTGTTAGGAACAGGAGGAGAATCTTATCCTAACATGAGCAAAGTCGAAGGCCCAGTTTCTTAAAGACCAGATGGGAGGAGAGGCCCTTACAACGGCCCTTATGTGCCCCCACAGCCTTGTTAGGAACAGGAGGAGAACCTCATCCTAACATGAGCAAAGTCGAAGGCCCGATTTCTTAAAGATCGGATGGAAGGAGAGGCCCTTACAACGGTCCTTATGTGCCCCCACAGTCTTGTTAGGAATAGGAGGAGAACCTTGTCCTAACATGAGCAAAGTCGAAGGCCCGATTTCTTAAGGATCGGATGGGGGGAGATGCCCTTACAACGGCCCTTATGTGCCCCCACAGCCTTGTTAGCAACAGGAGGAGAACCTCATCCTAACATGAGCAAAGTCGAAGGCCTGATTTCCTAAAGATCGGATGGGGGGAGAGGCCCTTACAACGGCCCTTATGTGCCCCCACAGCCTTGTTAGGAACAGGAGGAGAACCTCGTCCTAACATGAGCAATGTCGAAGGCCCGATTTCTTAAAGATCGGATGGGGGGAGAGGCCCTCACAATGGCTCTTATGTGCCCCCACAGTCTTGTTAGGAACAGGAGGAGAACCTCATCCTAACACAAGCTAAAATCGATTATCGGGAATAAGGGGAGGACCTTATCCCGACGTAAACAAAGACCCGGTTGATCAACAAGGAGGAAAGCTTCCTCAACGACTCCTCTACACTCTCATGACCCCGTTAAGAACAGAGGGAAGACCCTCACTCGAACACAGAAGAAAAGGAGATACGAGAAGAAAAAGCGACGAACTACACCGGCAATAGGTGAAAAATGAACTATATCAAAGGCACCAGGGACTTCGTCTCGACGAGAGAAAATATCCTTGAAGAAAATCTTCACTCCCTAAGGGCGAATCAACACAGCAACAACCAGGAACCCTCAAACAGCGTCGACATCAAACATGACAAAAGACAAAAGGAGTTCGGTAATCAACCGGTTAATACTAGAATGGGCGAGGTAATAAACAATTTCATTTTCATCTCATTGGTGGAGTATACATTACAAAGCCTTGAAGGCCAAAAAAAAAAAAAGAGAAGAAGAGAAAAGAAGGGACAAGGTAACGAAAAATTTTCTTTTCATTTCATTGGCGAAGTGCACGTTACAAAGCTTTAAAAAAAAAAAAAAAACAACACAAACAGCTCTAAAGAGGCTCGGCTTCGTCAGACTTCAAACTCCCAGCTCCGACCATCGTCGAGAATTACTTTAAGTACCTGGCTTCTTCTTCCAGTCCCCCTTTTTGTTGTGATCCAGGTGGTGTGGTGTGCCCAAGGCCTAGGGGACTAAGGTTAAGGCCAAGGTCCATCATTCATGAGGGCTTCATGGAGGCTCTAGGGCTAGTTGGGCCCTAGGTTGAAAGGCTGTGGGCCTTTCGGGTTCTTGAGGTCTAGGTCATGTGGGCCTCAAGGGACCAACTCTTTATGGGCCAGGTTTGGGCCCAGGATAGGTGAGATTAGGTCGAGTCATGGGTGTACATGGGCTTGGGTTAACCTAATCTCCCATAGAGTTGGTCAAGGGAGTTTTGGGTTTGGGTCACTTGACCCTGTGTTTATATATACATGCACTGTATAGGTTTGATTAAGCCAAGGAATACGAAAACCCTTTCTTCCAAGTCTCTCTCTCTCTTCTCCCTCTCTCTTCAGCTATTCTTCATGCCCCAGGAGCAAGAAACCCTAGGGTTTCTTGCCGCCAGGTCCATAGAAGGCAGGAAAAGTAGGGGAGGCGCTAGGGTTTTGAGCCCCTCCCCCTTTGTGCCGCCAACCATATTGCCTCTCTCTCTCTTGCAGCCACCCAAACATCAAGTCCAGAACTTGAAATCTCTTGCTACGAGGTTGGTACAAGTTTCTCTCAGATCTGGAGTTGATCTGAGGTCGTTTGAGGCACGGGTGAGATCTCCATCAACAGATCTACAGGAAAGGCTGTAGCAGGACAGATCTGCAAGGTCTAGTTCTATCTACCTTCTTCCATATCTAGAATACCCCGATTTGAGATCTATGAATTGAAAAACCTTGGTCCATGCCTGATCTAGTTGGGTACCAGATCTTGAATTTTTTAGAGGTGATCTTAGAGGCGTTCTTCATCTGGAACGAAAGGCTGACGAAGAAGACAGCAACCAGGCTGATTTCATCAAGGACCTTCGATCGAGTCCAGAAGTCTCCAGATTTGTTCGTTGCTGGTTCTGCTGCACCCAAGGTCTATGGGAGGAGCTGGGATCATGCTACAACACTTTTTGGATCAGCAATTACTCCAGCATTATCTTCAAAGTACATGTAGACGCCACCTTTTTCGCGTCATGGTTCCCGCTGCCTCACGATGACGGCGGGCATGAC
The DNA here is from genome assembly GCF_000442705.2 of Elaeis guineensis. Taxonomy (NCBI): domain Eukaryota; kingdom Viridiplantae; phylum Streptophyta; class Magnoliopsida; order Arecales; family Arecaceae; genus Elaeis; species Elaeis guineensis. The sequence continues at coordinate 53,551,929 of NC_025993.2, forward strand.
CTTCTTTCTGAGGTCAGGTTCCCCCTCACAGTGATGGCGGGCATGACCTTCTTCCTGAGGTCAGATTTCTCCTCACGATGATGCACACCAGGAAGCGCTCACGATTGAAGATGTGCCATAAGCGCGGGCTCTGGGCGCTCAAGGTGAAACACGACCGGATCTGTCTCTTCTACCCTCACCTTCTTCGCCAACCCAAAAATTGTAGCGCCTTCCCGCTCGTGGGCTTTCAGACTATGGACTAACATCTGAGCCACATCCGCACCCATATCCGCAACGAAGGAAGACCAGCATAGTCTATAAATGGGGCCGCAGAAGCAGAGAAAGTTTTGGGGCTAACCCAAGCTGGTCTGAGGGATGCAGGGATACAGAGATAAGGATAACTCAACGGATGCCTAAGGCCAGGAAGGAAAGACCGAAGAAACTCCTGTGCAAAGTGAGATCCTCGAAGGGGAGAGGCAGGTTTAAATAGGCGATGGGGTCCAGTGCAATAACGACTGCAAGACTCCTCAGACCAATCCGTAACCGCCGCATGGCCCACTCATCATGGCAAGCGGTTGGAGGTGGCCGACAATTAGTAAAACCATTATGGCACCGTACCTAGGACTGCACTCCAGTAAAAATTTCAAAAAGAAGAAATCTTTTTCGAAATGGCTCCAGTACCAGCGTGCCGAACGTCAAAATATCTGGCAACCACCGAGTGCGAAAATCAAGGAGAGCAGCTTCAACCGAAAGAATTTCTCTGTACTTCCTTCATTCGGAACCCGAACTCGGAAGTAGGGGGACTGGTGTTGGGTATAAAATACCCCCCGACCGAAGTTTGTAAAAGATCGATCCTTCCAGGGCTCTTCCGGCTCCCGACCTTATGTGTGGCATCTCTCTAAACCCCCTCGACCATCTGGACTTCTCCGACAATGAACTTCTGCACTCATCCACTGGGCCACTCCAAAGGCCCTCTGGGCCCCACTGTTAGCCAACCTTCTACAGCAACCAACTATTTTTCGAACTTCTTCTGGACTTCGTCTGCATTCAAGCTTCCCCGACAGCGAGATTTCTATGGTAACCAAACTCCATCCAAGTTTCCACGGCGGTCGACCGCCTTCTGCATCCCAATCGAGCTCCCGCGAGAGTCGAACTTCTACTACGAATGGTCTACTCCGAACTCCTACAGTGGGTTGTCTATCCCAGACATCTACTGTAAGTAAATTCCATTCAAGCCTCTACTGTAAACGAATTCCCTCCGAACTTCAATTACAGGTAGACTTCAGCCGAGCTACTTCTCTGGCGGATGGGTTTCGGACAAGCTCTAGCAGTTGGGTCCCTGCAATAGCCAATTGCCTCCGATGTCTGTCGAGCCTCCCCAGTGCTATTCGAAGTCCATCGTCGGCCGACCTCCTACCAGGCTTCCCATAAAATCGAACTTCCCCAACGGACGATCTTCAGATGAGCTTCCACATCAGATAAATCTCAGACAGACTTCTCTAGCGATCGGACTTCCCCAGACTTCACCAACAGAAAATCTCCATCCGAGCTCCTACAGCAGGTGACTCCCACCTGAGATGTCAGTACCCAAAGCATCCGACAATAGTAGATTCATCAGCGACCTCAAAACTGAAGCAAAAATTCAGTGCAGCGGCAAAATGATAATTTTAAAACTTTTTTAAAATTACTATTTTACAGTGGAATTATTAATTAATCTCATTAATTAATACTAATTAACCTTACACTAGGATCTAAATATGATACAACAGCATGCATTTAAATTTGAAATTCAAATTTGAAACAGTCAACTTTTTACTGTACTGTGTTCAGAACACATCACCTTTTGCGGGTAGTCAATCACCGCAATCTGATCACCGTCGGGGGGCTCTGATCATCACGTCACAGTCACACTAGTGTCTGGCCTCTGTGGATCATCCACACGAAGCTCCCGTCTGATCAGCTCCTCACGAATGCTAGTTCGTGATTTCACTCTTTTGATGGCTGATGTTGATCGAACTCCTTCGATCGATATGTGCTGACTCCTCGGATGCTCCAGATCATCTGCATGATTGGTTGAGAGGCTGATGGATCTCTCTCTAAAATTTGGTGGACTCACGACACTCGTGGCACACCAATCTCACTTCCCGAACCCTAGGTAGAAACCCTAGGGTACACACCAAAAACCCTGTGCCCAATTTTCTTTCATTTCTTTCTTTTTCTCTCAAAAGGTTTTGGACCTTCACCTTATGCACAAAGCTTCCTCACACCCCACTTTCTTTCTCATAATTTTTTTACGCACGCCCCAGCTCCCTATCTCTTTTAAAACAGTTCAAAACGTGTCTTATCCATGTGAGAGGATAAAGACAAGTGGTTACACATTTGAATTCAAATCAAATTTGAATTCAAACTAAAATCAACTCATCTCTATCCACTTGGGCGTGAGAAGAGAAGGTGTGAGTCTACTTTGTGCATGGAAATATTTCATGAGAAACTCTTTCTCGTGTGAGATGTGGGGCGCTAAAGTGGATAATGTCATGTATGCGCAAGAGATAAGTTATCTATTCAAATTCAAACACGCTTTGAATTTGAATGGCTAACTAATCATCTTTATCCAAATATTGGCACACAAGAGTAGGCATGAGAAGGGCTTTTTGTGAGAAAAAATTCATGAGAAGTTTCTTCTCGTGAATTCAAATGGGCACAGAGATTTAAGGTGGTGCAGGGATTCAAATTCAAATGGTGGTTTGATCTTAATTGAACCAACCTAATCAAAATAGGTTAAGCACAATTAGAATAAATTAAACCCAACTTAATTAAGCTTAATTAGGCTTAATAAAATCCTAATCAAATCAGAAATTGACTAAGCCCAACCTCTGATCAAATCAGGGACCAAACCATCTCGACGATTAGGTCAACTCTTAACCTAATCGGGTCAAACCCAACTGAATCCAATTCAATTAGACTTGATCCAAAAATAATTACTCAATCAAATTGAGTTAATTAGCGATCAAATCACTAATAAAATTTCTCATAATTATTGAGTCCAAATTCGATGGGCAATCGGGTATCAAAGTCCATCAATATGAAACCTTGATCGAAGAGTTCAAATTTCAAATTCAAAATTTGAAATTCAAAATTTTGACCCCGGTACCCAAAATGTGTGGAACTCATGATCAGAGAATCCTAATTCTCAATCATAGAATCCCAGATACATAAGACTCATAATCAGCCATCAGATCAGAAAGGAACCTCTAATGTGTGTGACCCCGCAGGTTCGAACCTAAGCCGGTAGCACAGGAACCAATTCCTGTACCAATCGAAGTGACCATCTAGCAATGGTACCCGATGATCGGATAGGTCGAATAGTCGCAATCGCAACATTCAGAACCTACGTGAATATGGTTACCATATAATTCATCCCTTTTGACTCCTGTGTTTAGGATGACTCAGGGTTAAACTATCAACCCTAATGAGATCATCCGAATCGTGCTCAACTCAATTAGTCCTGTGACTCCTCACTAGGACTACTCTGGCCAAGGTTTTGCTAAATTGAAACACGACTGTACACAGCTCCTAAACTGGAGTGGTCAATCCCATCTTGACACACGCACCGACAAGTCAAGTACTTGACTACACCCAGTAGCCTTCCGTCACTGAATTAGAAATTCAGATAGTCCAGTGCCTAAGTGCAGTGAGTTTCTTGCAAGTCACCGTGGCAGTCTCAGGTCGGAGGGACATTTATACCCATATCCCATCGGAGCAAATCTTGATAGCAGAAATAGCTCCGGAGTCGGTCACGTTCATGAAAGGAATATGCCCTATAAGCCAATCAAAATGTATAAATAGATGGATATTTTTTGTCTCCCGACAACTCATGTACTGATGTTTTAAATAAATAAAGGCATTTAGTTCATCATATGCTGCATCTTATTTTGATGAACCCCATAAATTAGGGCTATGGTTTTAGGGTTATGATGCGATCATACCAAGTGAGACCTAAAACCTTAAATCTCTAATTTTAAATATTCCTAGTCGATGGAACATTGAGTAGGGGATCAATATTTCTGGTAAGACTAGTACATCCTGTGTATGCTCGACAGAGAGGGTAATTAATCTCATAATTACTTGTGTATGACACTAATATAAGGATGTAAGTGTTCATTAGAGAATGAATTCACTGAATTGATCCAATTAAAGAATATCTGATGGAGTCTTATCTACATGTCAACAGATTTTTTCTTATAGCGGGAATTGTGCATGTAAATCTTTTGACTTGAGACTGCCATAGAACCTTATAAGCATGAATCCATATTTTGAATCATACTCATTCATGATTTAATCATGTACGGGATATTCTGGATATGATGGATTGCTTATGAAGGTTGTGAGTAGGTCAATATGGAAACGATCGCTCCTAGTAAGAGGAGATCGCATCCTATCTGCTTCAATCAAATAATGATTCAGGAAGACTTTGATCAAAGCATTATGAAAAAATTAGAAATGATTTCTAATATTTTATAAATCAAATCATTATTATTTGATCAAGAGAAATATGAATATAAAATTAGGTTTGACATTTTTCCATACCCAAACTTATATTCGGGATGCAGGATGATCGTAAGATCAAGTTGCACGGTAATTTTCACTGAAGGGTATTTTTGGTATTTTCATCAAAATTCCATATCTACTAGGTAGACATGATACATTGCTAGACGTCAATCATGTCTTGTGAGTTTGATCGAATTAAAGAGTTTAATTCGATCATTAATTAAAAGCTGTTCTGATTGATCAAAATGGTTCAGCTTGATTTGACCTAAATCGGCTAGACTGTGTTCTAACCAAATTAGTTTAAATTACACCTGGACTCACTGCTGGCTAGATGTGGAACCCAATGGGTCACACACAAAGGGAATTGATCATGGGTTTAATTTGATTAAACCATGTTTGCAAGTTGAACATGCTAGCACATGTTGCAAACCCTAGCATTTAGATTCGAATCGAATTCGAATCGGGTTCCGATTTGGGCTAATTTAGAACCAATTTGAGCCAAATTGGATTTGGTCTTGAAGTGGGTTCGAAGTGTTTTAATTGGGCTTGCTGTTGAGTGCCAAAAACTAGGGAACCATATGCCTAAGAGTCTCTCTCTTGGCGTGTGGATTTAAATCCATGCGCATGAGCCACATGGCGCATGGATGGAGTTGGCGCCACCTTTAGATAAGGTCTATCCTATTTTTCTCCGTAACCTTTATTCTACAAATATATTTCAGATGTCTTAGGAGGTGCCTAAGAGTTCTTCTGAGTATTAAACTCATCGTAGAAGAATTAAGAAAAGGATAAGGATTAAATCCATGCGCCACCTCTTGGAAGCGCCCCTTTGAAATTTCAAATGGGGAGATAAGTTTTAAATTATCCACGCCCATTAATCTCTTGCACCATTCTTCAAATTGGCACCATATATCTTGGCCATTGGATGGGCTTTCTTCCAGATCCAAAGGCATGGGTTGATGGCGCCAATAAGAGAAGCTTCGTGACTTCTCATCTGAACACCGTAAGTTAAGATCGAAGAGTCTTTCTGAAATAAGGCATCTCTTCAACCCAATTTTGATGTACACATGGCATTTCTTAACTTATGGAGCATGAGAAATAGATAAGAGGCATGAGATAATTTGTAAGAGGGTGTGAGATGTTTTGGATTGCACCTTTATGTGCAATATAAATAGGGGTGCACGCCGAGGAGTCTCGGGTATTCAGAAATCTTCTTTCTTTCTTACAAGAGGCTCTGCTTGTCCAATTTTCTTTATTCCTTCTCTCTAGCCTAGATAAGGTCCTGATAAAGGACAAAAAATCTTCCAAAAGGCTTAGAGAATTAGAATAAAAATTAAGGAGACAAGGAGCAAGAAAGAAAGGGAAGAAAAGGTCCAACAGTGTGACAGCAAACCCAAGAAAGGAGGTTCTGCCCAAATTGTATTTAAATTCTGATAAATTAGAATTTAATTGCAGAGTATTTTCTAATAAGTGCTAGAGAGTTGATCAAGTCCTCGTGTGGATCAACGTTGGAGGGTGAACACGTGGGCACCTGGTGGAAACTCAAACAGATTGCTGCCGGCAACTAAGCACAAATCAGGGTTTAGCGATAAGAGGTATGTTTCTATATCTTTTATTTGATATTAATGCATATTATATGGTTTAATTTCTGATAAGGTGATCTTGGAGTTAGGTTTTAATTTTATGATTTCATAATAATTGTTTTGAAATCCATGCTTCCGCCATTGCACTAAAACCTTTCAGTGGTATCAGAGCAACCTTGTTAGAATTAAATCATATGATGATATGTTAATGATTTAAAGGCAATCTTATAAATATGATATGATCATTATTTATGTTTTAATATGATATTTATATGATGAGATCATATTCATTATTTCATAATTAAAATATGATGTATATAATTTTGGAATGTTGCTATGTAATATTGAATTGTGTTCACTATGATGCAATATGATGAGATCATATTCATTATTTTATAATTAAAATATGAAGTATATAATTATGGAATGTTACTTTGTCATATTGAATTGTATTCACTATGATGCTATATGATGAGATCATATTCATTATTTCATAATTAAAATATGATGTATATAATTATGGAATGTTGCTTTGTCATATTGAAGTATGTTCACTATGATGCTAATTTCTTTTATTCATGTAATTATTATGATATAGAAATTAAATATGCATTGAGACCTGAAAAACCCTCTGTAAAATGATATTAAGTTGTAGTGTAATTAACCAATAGCAGAACCAGTCGATGATGTCTAATTGATCAATCGATGTCTAGGAAAGTGGTTCATGATTGGTAAAGAGAATGTGGTTTCTAATTGGTTCCGTTGTTTGACCTGGCCAAAATTTATTGGTGTCTAAGGAAAGCAACGGGGGGACCCCCACCTCTCTTCCACTTACCTGGCTGATTAGATTAATTTAATTCTTGACTGGGATGCTCGGTGTTATATTCACTATATTATGGCCTTCCTTCATGCTAGGACATTACTATGTCACGAACCATATTAGATTTGTTGTGTAACCACAAGACCAATTATAGAAACTGACATAATATTGTTCTGGCGCATCGAGATACTTACAGCAATTTTTTGAGTATAATGCTTTGTTGTGTAACCACAAAAGCATTTATATTCTATTTTGACTATATTAAAATGAAGGATCCTACTTAACTAAAACATTATGGTCCGTTGTGTAAACACAAGGCTATTAATGTTTTAGAGGCCAGGGTTTTTATTGAGAATTGCATGAGATGCAATAGGAAAGAGTTTCCTACCTTTAAACTTATAAAAGGTTTGTTGTGCAACCACAAGATCTTTTATAAGGAATTAGGGTCTCAATCCCACTAAGAAAATCAATCAAGGTTTTCTCAAACATCATACTAGAGGGTTATGATGTCTGATAAAATTAGTGGGAGACACAATAAAATTAAAGTCCTAATTTAATTATGTATATCATCTTCAGTTGTTTGCTTATGTAATGTTCTTTATTATGTAGATTAATGGCTTCTTCATTTTCACTTCGCTCCATTTTGGATACAAATAAATTGACTGGTACCAACTATGTGGACTGGTTGAGAAATCTTAAAATAGTATTTAGTCAAGAGAAGCTTTCTTACATTCTCGATACCCCTGACATTGGGCCAGTTGGGGAGGATGCCACAGAGGAAGAAAAAACCACATATAGGATGTGGCAAAATAATTCTTTAACTGTCAAGTGTATCATACTTGCCTCTATGACAAATGAGTTACAGAGGCAGCATGATAGCATGGACACTCATTCCATATTGCTCAATTTAAAAGAGTTTTATGGAGAACAGAGTAGGACTGCAAGATATGAGATATCTAAGCAGTTATTCCATGCCAGAATGACAGAGGGGTCATCCGTGCAAAACCATGTTTTGATGGTTATTGACCTGATCACTCGATTAGGTCAATTAGATTTTGTTATGGATGGAGAGTTGAGTCAGGATCTAATCCTGCAATCACTTCCAGAATCATTTTCTCTATTTGTCGTGAACTATCACATGAACAAACTGAATTCTTCCTTGCCTGAGCTGTTAAATATGCTCAAAACAACAGAGAGCCATATCAAGAAGGATAAGGCTCCTCTTCTTCTTGTGAATGGGATCTCCAAGAAGAAGGCAGGCAAAAAGGGTTCTAAACGGAGGTTGAACCCTAAAGGTGGTATAAATAAGAGAAAGAAGGGAAAGAAGACCTTCGGATAGTCGACCTGCTTCCACTGCGGCAAGGCAGGTCATTGGAAAAGGAATTGCAAGGCTTATCTTGCAACAGTGAAGACTGGTGCAAATAATGCACCAAAAGGTATGTATGAGATACATACAATATTATCATTAAATTCTTCCATTTCAAACTCATGGGTATTAGATACTGCCTATGGTTTTCATATCTGCAAATCATTGCAGGGGCTGCAGAAAATTAGAAGTTTGAGGAAGGGAGACTTCGAGCTCTATGGTGCTGGAGGAGATTCTATCTAAGCAGAAGCTGTAGGGACATATACCTTGAAGTTTCTTTCTGAGAAGACCTTAGAGCTAACAAATTGTTATTACATGCCTAAGATCATTAGAAATATTGTATCTGTACCCTTGTTGATAAAACAAGGATATCAAATATCTATAACGAGCAATGGTTGCTCGATTAATTTTTCTAATGAAATAATTTGTCATGGCATTTTTGACAATGGTTTGTTGACTCTATGCTTGAATGATAATATTTTTCATGTTGATGAAAATAGTAAACGTAAGAGAGATAATGTAAATAATACCTTACTTTGGCATTATCGACTTGGTCATATTAGTGAGACTAGGATTAACAAGTTGTTCAAAGAAAAGTTCTTTGATTCTTATGATTGTGAATCATTAGGAACTTGTGAATCATGTTTCATGGATAAAATGACCAAGACTTCATTTAGTGGACATGGAGATAGGACAAACGAGTTGTTAGGACTTGTACATACAGATGTATGTGGCCCTATGACAACTCATGCCAGAGGTGGATACTCATATTTTATTATATTTATAGATGATTTATCTAGGTTTGGATATGTGTATCTTATGAAACATAAATCTGAAGCCTTTGATAAATTCAAAGAGTATCAAAGCATGGTCAAAAAACAAACTGAAAAAAGTATAAAAATCCTTCGATCTGATCGAGGAGGAGAATACTTGTCCAATAAATTTTTAGACCATCTTAAAGCAAAGGAAATTATCTCTGAATGGACACCTCCTTATATGCCACAATTAAATGGTGTAGCCGAAAGGAGGAACCATATCTTTTTAGATATGGTACAATCCATGATGTGCTTCACTGAATTACCTACTTCCTTCTGGGGTTATGCTTTAGAGACCGCAATAATTATCTTGAATAGATTACCTTCTAAATCTGTATCTAGCACTCCATATGAAATATGGAGAGGTAAGAAGCCCAATCTTAAATATTTTAAGATATGGGGATGTTCAGCATATGTCAAAAGAAATTTTGGACATAAACTAGATACTAGAGCAGATAAATATTTGTTTGTAGGATATCCTAAGGATAGTATAGGATATCTATTCTACCACCCTACTGAACAAAAGGTATTTGTAAGTAGGCATGCCACTTTCATGGAGAAAGAATTTATCCTAGAAAGAGGCAGTGGGAGAAATATTGAAATTAATGAAGTTCAACAAAAATAAATAGATATTTCTCAACCAAATATTCACATAAATAAAGAAGAACTAGAACATATAACTCCTATCCGTAGGTCAGAGAGGGTACGATATGTACCTATAAGGTATGGGTTCATTATTGAGAATAATGAAGCCCAAGTCATTGAGAAGTACGAACCTTTAACCTATACAGAAGCTGTCATGAGTAAGGACTCAGACAGATGGCAGGATGCTATGAAATTCGAGATGGACTCCATGTATACCAACAAAGTATGGACTTTGGTTGATGCACCAGAAGGGGTAAACCCTATTGGGTGCAAATGGGTCTATAAGAAAAAGATAGGAGCAGATGGTCAAATAGAAACCTATAAAGCTAGATTGGTAGCTAAAGGTTTCAGGCAAAAATAGGGTATTGATTATGATGAAACTTTTTCACTCGTTGCCATGCTCAAATCTATTTGGATAATGCTTGCAATAGCAGCATACTATGATTATGAAATATGGCAAATGGATGTGAAGACCGCCTTCTTGAATGGTTTTCTAGAAGAGGAGGTCTACATGTCACAGCCAGAGGGTTTTGTCTCAAATGACAGACCAAATCTAGTATGCAGGCTTAAGAAATCTATTTATGGATTAAAGCAAGCCTCAAGGAGTTGGAACATCCGCTTTGATGTAACAATCAAAGAATTTGGCTTCATCAAAAATGTGGATGAACCTTGTGTGTATAAGAAGACTAGTGGGAGTGCCCTAGTTTTCTTGGTTCTGTATGTAGATGACATACTCCTTATTGGGAATGATATCCCAATATTACAAACAGTCAAATTATGGCTATCAAATAAGTTTTCCATGAAAGACTTGGGGGAAGCATCCTATATACTTGGTATAAAGATCTATAGAGATAGATCTAAAAGGATGCTAGGCTTATCTCAGTCTAAGTACATTGACTTAATACTGAAAAGATTCAGTATGAATGAAAGTAAAAGAGGTTATTTACCCATGAGTCAAGGCATACATCTCTCTAAGAAGATGTCTCCTAAGACACTGAAGAGAGAAATAGCATGAGTTCTATTCCTTATGCTTCGGCTGTAGGATCAATAATGTATGCTATGTTATGTACCAGGCCTGATGTAGCTTATGCCTTAGGCATAGCCAGTAGATTTCAGGCTGATCCAGGAGAGGATCATTGGAAGGCTGTGAAAAATATTCTAAAGTACTTAAGAAGGACTAAGGATATTTTTCTCATATATGGTGGATCTGATCTTAAACTAGAAGGATACTTTGATTCTAGTTTTCAATCAGACCCAGATGATAGCAAATCCATTTCAGGGTATGTCTTTACTTTGAAAGGTGGAGCAGTGAGTTGGACGAGTTCTAAGCAGCAAACAGTAGCTGACTCAACCACAGAGGCAGAATACATAGCTGCAAGTGAAGCCGCCAAGGAAGTTGTCTGGATGAAGAAGTTCATCACTGAACTGGGCATTGTTCCTGAGATTGAGAACCCAGTACCACTTTATTGTGATAATACTGGAGCAGTTGCTCAAGCAAAGGAACCAAGGTCTCACCATAAATCCAAGCACATTTTGAGATGCTTCCATCTCGTTCGTGAAATAATTGAAAGACAAGATGTTATTATTGAACGAGTAGACACAAAGAATAACATAGCAGATCCATTCACTAAAGCTTTACCACAGCAGCAATTCGATCGCCATCTCGATTGTATGGGGTTGAAATATAAGGGAGATTGGCTTTAGTGCAAGTGGGAGATTGAAAGGAATATGCCCTATAAGCCAATCAAAATGTATAAATAGATGGATATTTTTTGTCTCCCGACAACTCATGTACCGATGTTTTAAATAAATAAACGCATTTAGTTCATCATATGCTGCATCTTATTTTGATGAACCTCATAAATTAGGGCTATGGTTTTAGGGTTATGATGCGATCATACCAAGTGAGACCTAAAACCTTAAAACTCTAATTTTAAATATTCCTAGTCGATGGAACATTGAGTAGGGGATCAATGTTTCCGGTAAGACTGGTACATCCTGTGTATGCTCAGCAGAGAGGGTAATTAATCTCATAATTACTTGTGTATGACACTAATATAAGAATGTAAGTGTTCATTAGAGAATGAATTCACTGAATTGATCCAATTAAAGAATATCTGATGGAGTCTTATCTACATGTCAATAGATTTTTTCTTATAGTGGGAATTGTGCATGTAAATCTTTTGACCTGAGACTGCCATAGAACCTTATAAGCATGAATCCATATTTTGGATCATACTCATTCATGATTTAATCATATACGGGATATTCTGGATATGATGGATTGCTTATGAAGGTTGTGAGTAGGTCAATATGGAAACGATCGCTCCTAGTAAGAGGAGATCGCATCCTATCTGCTTCAATCAAATAATGATTCAGGAAGACTTTGATCAAAGCATTATGAAAAAATTAGAAATGGTTTCTAATATTTTATAAATCAAATCATTATTATTTGATCAAGAGACATATGAATATAAAATTGGGTTTGACATTTTTCCATACCCAAACTTATATTCGGGATGCAGGATGATCGTAAGATCAAGTTGCACGGTAATTTTCACTGAAGGGTATTTTTGATATTTCTATCAAAATTCCATATCTACTAGGTAGACATGATACGTTGCTAGACGTCAATCATGTCTTATGAGTTTGATCGAATTAAAGAGTTTAATTCAATCATTAATTAAAAGCTGTTCTGATTGATCAAAATGGTTCAGCTTGATTTGACCTAAATCGGCTAGACTGTGTTCGAACCAAATTAGTTTAAATTACACCTGGACTCACTGCTGGCAAGATATGGAACCCAATGGGTCACACACAAAGAGAATTGATCATGGGTTTAATTTGATTAAACCATGTTTGCAAGTTGAACATGCTAGCACATGTTGCAAACCCTAGCATTTAGATTCGAATCGAATTCGAATCGGGTTCCGATTTGGGCTAATTTAGAACCAATTTGAGCCAAATTGGATTTGGTCTTGAAGTGGGTTCGAAGTGTTTTAATTGGGCTTGCTGTTGGGTGCCAAAAACCAGGGAACCACATGCCTAAGAGTCTCTCTCTTGGCGTGTGGATTTAAATCCATGCGCATGAGCCACATGGCGCATGGATGGAGTTGGTGCCACCTTTAGATAAGGTCTATCCTATTTTTCTCCGTAACCTTTATTCTATGAATGTATTTCAGATGTCTTAGGAGGTACCTAAGAGTCCTTCTGAGTATTAAACTCATCGTAGAAGAATTAAGAAAAGGATAAGGATTAAATCCATGCGCCACCTCTTGGAAGCGCCCCTTTGAAATTTCAAATGGGGAGATAAGTTTTAAATTATCCACGCCCATTAATCTCTTGCGCCATTCTTCAAATTGGCACCATATATCTTGGCCATTGGATGGGCTTTCTTCCAGATCCAAAGGCATGGGTTGATGGTGCCAATAAGAGAAGCTTCATGATTTCTCATCTGAACATCGTAAGTTAAGATCGAAGAGTCTTTCTGAAATAAGGCATCTCTTCAACCCAATTTTGATGTACACATGGCATTTCTTAACTTATGGGGCATGAGAAATAGACAAGAGGCATGAGATAATTTGTAAGAGGGCATGAGATATTTTGGATTGCACCTTTACGTGCAATATAAATAGGGGTGCACGCCGAGGAGTCTCGGGTATTCAGAAATCTTCTTTCTTTCTTACAAGAGGCTCTGCTTGTCCAATTTTCTTTATTCCTTCTCTCTAGCCTAGATAAGGTCCTGATAAAAGATAAAAAATCTTCCAAAAGGCTTAGAGAATTGAAATAAAAATTAAGGAGACAAGGAGCAAGAAAGAAAGGGAAGAAAAGGTCCAACAGTGTGACAGCAAACCCAAGAAAGGAGGTTCTGCCCAAATTGCATTTAAATTCTGATAAATCAGAATTTAATTACAGAGTATTTTCTAATAAGTGCTAGAGAGTTGATCGAGTCCTCATGTGGATCAACATTGGAGGGTGAACACGTGGGCACCTGGTGGAAACTCAAATAGATTGCTGCCAGCAACTAAGCACAAATCAGGGTTTAGCGATAAGAGGTATGTTTCTATATCTTTTATTTGATATTAATGCATATTATATGGTTTAATTTCTGATAAGGTGATCTTGGAGTTAGGTTTTAATTTTATGATTTCATAATAATTGTTTTGAAATCCATGCTTCCGCCATTGCACTAAAACCTTTCAGTTTAGTGCAGATGTACCATTACATCTCACCTGTATGCCATACCAGTATCTCCACACTCCTTGGTTATGAGGACAACCAACCCATATGGCATACAATGACCTATGCTCGATAAATGTTGTCATCCTTGGTAACAACGTATCATTTGGTCGCGAACAGGTTTAAGGACTAAGCGACAAATCCTCCTTTGTTGAGTCTAAATAGTCCTAAGGACTTCACCACAACACAGGAGTTCATTAGAAGATGAAATATTTGTGATGAAAAAATGCCAAAATAACTTTTATTTATTTATAATTCATGTACTAATACAAAAGGAGCACAACCGTTAACAGGCTGACGATTGGCTTTAGGACACTATTCCGAACAGAAACATCCGAGCCTCTCCTAGAACGATGATATAAAGGGCCATTCTACTCCATCAGGCATCCCAGCCAAGCTTCAGCCGACGGATCCAAGCTCTCTGGCAAGCCACGACAAGGGCCACTACCTTACTCCATTCGCTGCAACGGATTCCATGTGGCTCCACCACTCTCTGACAAGCCACAACAAGAACTGCCACCCTGCTCCACTCTCTGTAATGGATTCCACGTAGCTCCACCACTCTCTGGCAAGTCACGACAACGGACACCACTCCACTCTCCGCAACAAGCTCCACGTGGCCTTGAACGACCTCTGACACCACTACTCTCCGTAACAAACTTTGCACAGCTCTAAACGGCCCACTACCAGACGGTTACAGATGTCGCTGTCAATCAGTTACGCTCTCCGTCTATAACTAACGATCCCCAGATATGTTCTTTTCTAAGCTCAAAAAACTCTATCTCAAAACTCTGCCAAAATTTTTGCTCGAGCACTCCATTTCTGTTGAAGCAGAGTACTGACTTGAGCGTCGGAGGGTCTTGTCGGAGCACCCCCAACTCCGGTTTAGACTTTCCTTGTAGGTCCCGATGGCGGCCACGGTCTTCTCGACTCCAGCAACTCCGGCTTTGATGGAATTCTGCATCAACATATTCCATGCGGCTCCACCACTCTCTGACAAGCCACGACAAGAACCGCCACCCTGCTCCACTCTCTGCAATGGATTCCACGTAGCTCCACCACTCTCTGGCAAGTCATGACAATGGACACCACTCCACTCTCCGCAACAAGCTCCACGTGACCCTGAACGACCTCTGATGCCACTACTCTCCGTAACAAACTCCGTATGGCTCTGAATGGCCCACTATCAGACGGTTACAGATGTCGCTGTCAGTCAGTTATGCTCTCCATCTATAAATAAGGATCCCCAAATATATTCTTTTCTACGCTCAAAAACTCTATCTTGAAACTCTGCCAAAATTTTCGCTCGAGCACTCCATTTCTGTTGAAGCAAAGTACTGACTTGAGCGTCGGAGGGTCTTGCCGGAGCACCCCCAACTCTAGTTTAGACTTCTCTTGCAGGTCCCAGTGGCAGCCACGGTCTTCTGGACTCCAGCAACTCCAGCTTCGACGAAATTCTGCTCCAACAGAATTTTGAATTGGTGCTAGAGGAAGGGGCCTGTGTCTTCGCAGTACCCTTGTTCTTAAAGGAGTGCTCAACAGGACTGATTCCAGTCATCTTCTCCGACATCCTCTTCTCCTTCTCCTACTAGATCTTCACCCGATGCCTCCCCGTAAAGCATCCACCAGGCAATCCATGGCCTCTGTGGCCAGATCTCAGGCTCCGACCTCACCTCTAGTTTCACAGGCTCCCCCTCCTCCTCCGGCAATGGTGGTCGGTGCGGAGCAATTTGACCTGCTGGTTCAATAGGTCAGAGGCCTCACTGAAGCTGTGCAGGCCATGCAACAGCAACAACAGCCACAGGCATCAGTGCGGTTGGAGAGAACGTCGTCAGAATTTCAAAATTTGGCAGTAGGGCGGGCCACTTGGGCCAGTCACCCCATTTTTCTCAGAAAGACAAATCCGAGGGTGGAGAGCCCTCAGTCTGATCACGATTCTACTCCCGGAGGATCTCTACCTCCATTCTGTCCAAAGACTCTCGAGACCCACAGTCGAGAGGACTTCCTGGATCGAAGGCTCCAGGAGATCAACCGATGGATCGAAGAACTCCGTCATGCTCCCCCTGCTTTATGGTGAGGACATCTGTACTGACCCACCCTTCTCTCAAATGATCATGCAGGAATCGATCCCGCCTAACTTCAAGCTCCCCCAAGGCCTTTCAGACAATGATGCTGCTCCATGGCGCGCTAGATGCCATTCTGTGTCGAGCTTTTCCATCCACCCTGAAGGGAGCAGCAAAGAACTGGTATTCGACGTTGAAGCCGGGTACCATCTTTTTCTTTGACCAGATGAGCCACCAGTTTGTGGCTCATTTTGTTAGCAGCCAGCATCCCCAGAGAGGTTTGGAGTCCCTCATCAACATCAAGCAAAGGGAGGGGGAATCCATCCGGGCTTACGTCAACTGTTTCAACGTCGCTGCGTTGGAGGTCCGAAACTTGGACCAATCGATCGTGATGGCTGCTCTGAAAGGCGGCCTTCAGAAGAACGACCTTCTATTCTCCTTGGAAAAAAAGTACCTTAAAGATTTTATCGATTTGCTGGCTCAGGCCGAAGGATATGTCCGAGCAGAAGAAGCCTTCAAGATGAAGGATGAGGAGACCGCGAGAGAGCGACAGGAAGGAGACTCGAGCAAGCCCGCAGTTGAAAAAGGGCTGAGTGAAGCTCGACCACATTCTCGAACTCCTCCCAGACATAGGCATGTCCGGACTCCTCCCCGAGCTCATAAGCAGAGAAGCCCAGACCATCGAGTTCGGCGAAGCTCTCCTCTCGGAAGGTTCCATAGCTACGCCCCTCTCAACACCTCGAAAGCTCAAGTGCTGATGGTGGTTAGGGAGCAGCTCCCAAGGTCGGAGAGGATGCACTCGCATCTTGGGAAGCGCAACCCAAACAAATTCTGCTTCTATCATCGTGACCACGGCCACGACACGAAGGAGTGTATTTAGCTCCGAGACGAGATCGAGGAGCTCATTAGACGAGGTCGGCTCGACAGATTCATTCGATGCCGACCTGAAGGAAGGGAAGATCGGCCTAGGGCCCTGCCGTAGCCGGAACCGCCAAGGAGGGAGGAGCAGCCTGAAGATCGGCCTTCGATTGGGATTATCAACTCCATCTCAGGGGGACCCCGACGGAGAGCAGACCTTCCGCGGCTATAAAGTTCGAAAAATCTACGAATGTATTACCGACAACTTTGCCCTGAATAAAAATTCTTTTCATATTCGCGCATTTTTTTCTTTTGGTATGAGCTTATAACGACAGGAGATAACTCTCCCATACAAACAGAATTAAGCATGTTAGGAACGGGAGGAGAACCTCATCCTAACATGAGCAAAGTCGAAGGCCTGATTTCCTAAAGATCGGATGGGGGGAGAGGCCCCTACAACAGCCCTTATGTGCCCCCATAGCCTTGTTAGTAACAGGAGGAGAACCTCATCCTAGCATGAGCAAAGTCGAAGGCCCGATTTTCTAAAGATCAGATGGAGGGAGAGGCCCTTACAACGGCCCTTATATGCCCCCACAGCCTTGTTAGAAACAGGAGGAGAACCTCATCCTAACATGAGCAAAGTCGAAGGCCCGATTTCTTAAAGAACGGATGGGGGGAGAGGCCCTTACAATGGCCCTTATATGCCCCCACAGCCTTGTTAGGAACAGGAGGAGAACCTCATCCTAACATGAGCAAAGTCGAAGGCCCGATTTTTTAAAGATCGGATGGGGGGAGAGACCCTTACAACGGCCCTTATGTGCCCCCACAGCCTTGTTAGGAACAGGAGGAGAACCTCGTCCTAACATGAGCAAAGTTGAAGGCCCAGTTTTTTAAAGATCGGATGGGGGGAGAGGCCCTCACAATGGCCCTTGTGTGCCCCCACAGCCTTGTTAGGAATAGGAGGAGAACCTCATCCAAACACGAGCTGAAATCGACTGTCAGAAACAAGGGGAGGATCTCATCCCGACACAAACAAAGGCTCGATTGATCGACAAGGAGGAAAGCTTCCTCAATGACTCCTCTACACTCTCACGACCCCATCAAAAGTAGAGGGAAGACCCTCACTCGAACACAGAAGAAAAAGGGAGATGAAAAGGAAAAGCGACGAACTACACCGACGATAGGTGAAAAATGAACTACATCAAAGGCACCAGGGACCTTGTCTCGATGAGAGAGAATACTCTTGGCAAAAATCTCCGATCCCTAAGGGCGAATTGACACGACGACGGCCATAAATCTTCAGACAACTTCGGCGTCGAACAAGATGTAAGACAAATGGAGTTTGGTAAACAACCATTTAATACCAGAATGGACAAGGTAATAGACAATTTTATTTTCATTTCACTAGTGAAGTACACGTTATAAAGCCTTAAAGGCCAAAAACAAAAAGAAAAAAAAAAAAGAGAGAAGAAGAGGAGGCTCTAAGGAAGCTCAGTTTCTTCCAACTTTGAGCTCTCAGTTCCGGCCCTTACTATGGATCGCCTTAAATTTTTGACTTCCTCTTCTAGTTCCATCTTTTTCAGCAGCATATCCTGGTACATCCAGTGGAACTGCCAGCACTCATCCTCTGACTCTCGAAGTCTCCTCCTCAAGCCCTCGAACTCCACCTCGGCATCCTTGACTGCCTGCTGCTCGTGGACCAGCTGAACTTTCAGCCGCCGTAATTCGGCTTCCTCCCACCCAAGGGCTACAGACAGTTCCGCCATAGTCCCCCTCAAGGAGCAAAGCTCATCAGAACCTTATGCAGGGATAGGCTGGACTCTCTCGGACAGCCACCTCTGAAGGCGGGCAACTTCGTCAGTCACCGTCTGGAGCCTCCTTCGGTAGTCCTCTACTTGTCTGCTCCAGCCGACTCGATGGGCGTCGTAATCCGCCTTGGTGTCCTGCAGCTGCTTTTGAAGGTCGGAGAACTTCTTCGACCAATCTTGGTCGCAGTCAGTCTGGACTGTAAGCCGGGATGAGCTCCCTTCCAACCGATCGATCTTCTCCTATGCGGCCGCCAGCTCAACTTTAAGGGAGCTGATCTTGGAAGCCTGAGTCCAAGACCGATCGCTGGCATGTTTTTGGAGTTCCTCAAGCTCCTTAATGAAGTCGGCTTTCCTTTTGGTGTATTCCATGAAACTTTTCTTGTGGAGGTCTCAAAAGCGAGTAGCCTCCGTGGTGGCCTCTGAATGGCTCTCTTTTAGTCGGTGAAGTTTGTCTTCCAGCTTCTTGGATTTTCTTGTCAACTGACGAACTTTCCTTTGGAGGTCTCGTATCATCAACTTCAAGGGAATACCCTCCGACAGGGGAAGAGCTTCGGCAGGACATTGTCGTTGGAGGACAAGAGCGCCACGACTCAAATTAATGCAAGAAGACAAAAAGAAGGAAAAGAATACAAAAAAAAAGGGGGGGACCCTCCGTAAAGATGAACCCGGCTTCATTGATCAAATAAATTTCAAGTACAAGAGAATGAGGGAAAAATCACCACAAAGAAAAAAAATACAAAACTAGAGGTTTCGGACCTCTGGGGCAGAAGTAGAGGGGGTCGGCATCCCCGGAAGATCGTCAGCAGTGGCCACGACAGTCAACGAGGTCTCGATTGGAAGAGGATCGACAGGGACTTCGGATGGTCCGACTTCATCATCGGATGCCTCGTTCAGGAAGCCGAGATCCAATTCAGGAAACCTCCCAGCCACCTTCTCTTGGCAGAGCTCAAACCCCTTGATGAAGGCATCCTGGCCGAACTGGACCTTTAGATCCTCCATCTTAGAGGAGGCTTTGAACTCCTCCACTGCTCGAGCCCTTGCCTCCGAGATCAGAGATGGAATCCATACTTTCAGCTCAGAAATCTGCTCCTTCAACTCGGAAGCCTGCTCCTTCCACTCGGAAACCTGCACCCCCAATGCGGAGACCTCGACCTCAGCCTTCCCTCTCTCCTCCTCCAAGATGGTCCTCAGATCGGATGAGGTTTGTCCCTCCTTTTTCAGTGCCTCTCGGAGACTTAGGACCTCGACAATTTTCTCCTCAAGGCGGACGGCCCCAGCTAGGCGACCTTCTTCTGCCCGAGCTACCTCACTCTTGGCGATCTTTGCTGCCTCGACGTTGGTGACGAGCTGGTGCCCAATCTGCAAGAAAGGTCGGGGAGTCGACATAAGGGCTAAAGAATAAATTAAAGAAGTGGGAAGGAGGAAAAGGATGAGTTAACCTACTTCGAGGAAAGATCTCAGAGAGTCCCAGACCCGCAGCTCGGGATCGACGAGGACGATCCTCTCGACTACCTCGGGCAGAATGCACCCTTCGACCAGCCTCTTTATTAAGTCCCCGTTGTTGAAGGGATTTTCCCCCAAGTCTTCCTCGGAGCCGGCAGCTCCCTCGGGCCAGGATCTTCTTTCTCCTCCTCCCTTCAGCCCCGGGTGCTCCCTCGAGATGAACCTCCAAAATAGGACCCTCAGCCGGGGGGCTCTGTGAAGGGGCTCGGGGGACTTCAGGTTCGACGTCGGAAGGGGCTTCGACGGCGACGGGCATCGGAGCAGGCGCGGCCGAGCTTGTCCCTTCTATCCTGGCTTTCTTCATCAACCCCGAAGTTGAAGCGTCTTTTCTCTTGTGGGTCTTGAGACCCTGGGCTAACCTCCGAGCCATGCTTGCATCCATGTCTGCGATAAAAGAAAATCAGCATGGCTCCGAAATAGAGCAAGAAGAAGGGGAAGCAAACAAAAAAAAAAGAGAGGGAGAGATACCGGCAGGGTTAAGGGGGCTCAGGCCGACGCTAAACAAAAGTTGTTCCCTCAGAAGTTTGGGGAGGAGGGGGGCTCGATAGGCCTCGAGCTTTTTTGAGGCTTCGAGGTCGTCCCTTTCCAAGCTAGAGGCCCAGCGGGCGGAATCCCTCAGAGAACCCCAAGGGGGTAATCCTAGCTCTAAGGTTGGGCATCGGACGTAGAAGAACCTCTCCTTCCAGTTATGGATAGAAGAGGGGGCGCCTTTCAGCAACCCCTTTCTACTGAACTGGAGGGAGAAGTACCACCAATCCTTTGTCGAGGGATGGCGTTTGAAGGTGTAGAAGTTCCTAAACAAAGAAAGAGTCAGCCGAACATTGGCTAAACTACAAAGAGAAAGAAACCCTATCAAAAACCTAAAGGAGTTCGGCACGACGGAAACTAGAGAAATATTCAGAAAATGAAAGAGAGCAACGACAAAGGATGGTAGTGGAAGCCGAAGTCTGGCACGGAAGGCCTCCTAGTACAGACAGAAGCAGCCGGGAGGAGGGGCGCTAGCCCGGTCAGATGGCCCGGGAAGCTCTAGCTCATACTTCGGAGGAACTCCATACTGAATCCTTATCAGTGAGAGTTCACTGGAGTCAAGGAGCCGGAGATGGTGTCCGGTGCAAAGG
This sequence comes from Elaeis guineensis, assembly GCF_000442705.2. Lineage (NCBI taxonomy): Eukaryota > Viridiplantae > Streptophyta > Magnoliopsida > Arecales > Arecaceae > Elaeis > Elaeis guineensis. The sequence goes on from NC_025993.2 coordinate 53,573,271, forward strand.
CTAGACAAGGTTCGGTCCTAGCTATGGGTTCATCTACGGTACCAGTACTGTGGGGAACCAGGGCTGACGAACTCCTAGAACTGCTAGAAGAGAAGATATCAGAGGATATTTTGGATCAAATGGAAGCCACAAAAATCTTAAAAAATTGAAAAAAATTACAAACAGGCCCCCGAGAAAGCTAAATAAACAGAATACGAAGAAGAAAGGATGGAACTAACCTAGATTGACCCCAGGAGTACAGGGAGACGGCGAGGACGATGGAGGTCGACCCGGAGGATGCCTAAGGTCGGGAAGGATGCTAGAGGAAGCCGGAGCTCTCAGAAAAGAGGAGGGGAACCGAGGGATTCTCTCAAGCAAAGTGAAACCCCTGAAGGAGGAAAACATGTTTAAATAGATCACAAGATCCGACGCAATAATGATTGCGGATCTCCTCTAGCCGGTCTGCATTCGTCGTGTGTCCCACCCACCTTGACAGACTGTTGGAAATGGCAGACAGCTGACAAAATCATTATCACACTGTACTTAAAGCCACGCCCTGGTGGGAATTTCGAAAAGAAGAAATATTTTTCGAAAAGGCTCCAGTACCAGCATGTCGGACATCAAAATATCTGGCAACCGTCGAGTGCAGAAATCGAAGGGAGCAACTTCAGTCGTGAGAATTTCTCTGTACTTTCTTCATTCAGAACCCGAACTCGAAAGTAGGGGGACTGGTGTTGGGTATAAAATATCCTCCGATCGAGTTTGTAAAAGATCGATCCTTCCAGGGCTCTTTCGGCTCCTGACCTTATGTGTGGCGTCTCTCCGAACCCCCTCGACCGTCCGGACTTCTCCGACAATGAACTTCTGCACTCATCTACTGGGCCACCCTAAAGGCCCTCTGGGCCCCATTGTTAGCCGACCTTCTATAGCAACCAACTATTTTCCAAACTTCTTTCGGACTTCGTCTACATCCGAGCTTCCCCGATAGTGAGATTTCTACGATAACCAGACTCCATCCAAGTTTCCATGATGGTTGACCGCCTTTCGGATCCCAATCGAGCTCCCGTGAGAGCCGAACTTCTACTACGAATGGTCTACTCCGAACTCCTACAGCAGGCTGTCTATCCCAGACATCTATTGTAAGTAAATTCCATTCAAGCCTCTACTGTAAACAAATTCCCTCCGAACTTCTATAACAGGTAGACTTCAGTCGAGCTACTTCTCCGGTGGATGGGTTCCGGACGAGCTCCAGCAGCTGGGTCCCTGCGATAGCCAATTGCCTCCGATGTCTGCCGAGCCTCCCCAGCGCTATCCGAAGTCCATAACCGGCCGACCTCCTACCAGGCTTCCCATAAAATCGGACTTCCCCGACGGACGATCTTTGGATGAGCTTCCACATTAGATAAATCTTAGACGGACTTCTCTAGCGATCGAACTTCTCCAGACTTCATCAACAGAAAATCTCCGTCCGAGCTCCTACAACAGGTGACTCCCGCCTGAGATGTCAGCGCCCGAAGCATCCGACAATAGTAGATTTGTCAGCAACCTCGAAACATCCGAGCCTCTCCTAGAACGATGATGTAAAGGGCCATTCTGCTCCATCAGGCATCCCAGCCGAGCTTCAGCTGACGGATCCAAGCTCTCTGGCAAGCCACGACAAGGGTCACTACCTTACTTCATTCACTGCAACGGATTCCACGCAGCTCCACCACTCTCTGACAAGCCACGATAAGAACCGCCACCCTGCTCCACTCTCTGCAATGGATTCCACGCAGCTCCACCACTCTCTGGCAAGTCACGACAATGGACACCACTCCACTCTCCGGAAGAAGCTCCACGTGGCCCTGAACGACCTCTGACACCACTACTCTCCGTAATAAACTCCACACAGCTCTGAACGGCCCACTACCAGATGGTTATAGATATTGCTGTCAGTCAGTTACGCTCTCTGTCTATAAATAAGGATCCCCAGATACGTTCTTTTCTAAGCTCAAAAACTCTATCTCAAAACTCTGCCAAAATTTTTACTCGAGCACTCCATTTTTGTTGAAGCAGAGTACTGACTTGAGCATCGGAGGGTCTTGTCGGAGCACCCCCAACTCCGGTTTAGACTTCCTTTGCAGGTCCCGGCAGCAGCCACGATCTTCTCAACTCCAGCAACTCTGGCTTCGACGGAATTCTGCACCAACAATAATTAAGTTAAAATTAACTTATCAAATAAGTAATCTTAATGAAAAGAGAAATTGGGTCCAACCATGTACTAGCAAGGTTACCATGAATCCAATGGATTTCTCTAAACCCAATTGACACTTCATAAGCTCAATTACTTATTCCAGACCTAATTCCTTTTTTGTGTGACCTCATAGGATATCTAGAGGAGATGAGGATGTGGAAAAAATATAGAGAGGAGACACTATTCTCTTTTCTTTTTCTCTCTTTCCAAACCCTTAGGATCAAACCCTAGAAATCTAGGTTTTGTGCTCACCCAAAGAGGAGAGGACTCTCCTCTATTTTTCATGCTATAAAACCATGCCCAACTCCTTTCATGCAAAGATCCCTATCTGATTTCTTTCTTACATGCACAAAAGAAAATAAAATCCTTTTATTTTGGTGTGTAAGGAGGTTAAGGTGAAGAGTCCAATAATGTTTGGACTCTTCCTTGTTTTGTCGCCCCCTCTCACAAAACCAATGCCCAAAAATGTGTGACGCCCCAACCAAAAATTTTTCATGGTAAATCAAATCTCCATCTGATTTCTCACACCAAAAAATTCTCCTTTTGTCACACAAAAAAAAGGGAACAAAAGGAAGTGGGCGGCAAGGCTTATAGATGAGATCAAACTTTATCCAATATGTAATCAATTCAAATCATATTTGAACCTACCATAAAGACCAGATCTTATCCAATTTTGGATGTCAGAAAGGGAGGATGGAACACTCTTTTGCATGGTGAAAACATCATGCAAAACTTTTTAGTGTGGAGAAAAGGTGGGCGTCCAAAGTGGGAGGCGCAAGGGAAGGAGAGTCCAATCTTTTATGGACTCTTGGTTTCCTTATTTGACTCCAAACCAAATCATATCTATTTAAGCTCAAATAAAAAGATGAAACTCAATCTAATTAGGCTTATAAATTTTTTATCAAATTTTAATCTAATTAAAAATTGATTGAACCAAAGTCCTGATCAAATCAGGGATAATTCTCCTTTAGCGATTAGGTCATCTCATAACCTAATCGGATCAAACCTAATTGAATCAAATTCAATTAGATTTTATCTAATTCTCTTTGCTCAATAAAATAGAGCTAATCAATAATCTAATTGCTAATTAAACCTTCATTAATTTACTAACACTCAGTGAATTAATTTATCATAATTTTTATATAAGATTAACCATCAATCAAATTGATGATTAAACCCTTAAACGATTCTCAATCGTTGATCAGCCATATGATTAGTTAGAAATTTCTTTTGAGTATAACCCCATAGGTTCGAACCTAAGCTGATAGCACAGAAATAGATTTTTGAACCAATTGATGTAACTATCTAGCAATGGGATCTGACGTCCGGATAAGTCAAATGATGGCGAAGCAATATTCAAGAACCTACTGGCGTATGGTTATCGTATAATTCATTCTTTTGACCTTAATACTTAAGGATAACCTAGGATTTAACTATCAACCCTAGATAAGTCATCTATATTATATTTTAATCTTTCAAATCTATCACATAGATTATCTGGACTCAGATTTTACTAAAGTGAAATATAATGATACATTAACTCCTACTAATTTGGAGGGATCAATCCTATCTTGACTCACGCACCGACTTGACACGTACTTGACTGCATCTAGAAACCTTTCATTACTAAATTAGAAATTTAGATAGTCTGACACTAAAGTACAGTGAGTTGCTCGCAAGTCACCGTGATGATCTCAGATCAGAGGGATACTTATATCCATACCTTTTGTGAGCTACTCTTGATAGCAGAGTGCTCCACAGTTGGTCACGTTCAGTGACGATGTACTCCTGCATCTCACTTGCATGTCATATCAGAGTCTTCACACCATTTAATTATGAGAACAATCAACACATATGGTACACAATGACCTACATTTGATATCGCTATCGTCATAATAATAGCATATCATTTGATCGCGAATAAGTTTAAGGACTATGCGATAAATCCTCTTTTATTGATTAAAATAATTCTAAAGAATTCATCACAATACAGAAGTTCTTTAGAAGATATAACCTTATAATGAAAAAGGCCAAATAATTTTTATTACTAATCCATTCATATATATTTATAATTAGCGCAATCGTCAAATGATTGGCTTTAGATCATAATTCCCAACAACTTTCACTTAGACTAAAGCCAATCAGTATAGTATCATATACCCATCTTCGATTTATCATCTCAGAATTCCTAAATACTGAGGCTTTAGTAAATGAGTTGGTCAGATTCTCCTTTCTATCGATCTTCTAAAGTTCGACATTATCTCTATCTGCAATTTTCGAATAAGGTGATAGCGATGCAAAATGCTTGGTAAGCTAATGGGACTTTGGCTCCTTGACATGAGCTATGGCTCTGGTATGGAACAATATAGCAGGACCATCATTGGAGATTGCCACTCTTAGCTTGCCAGTGAATCTGTACAATCACATAGCTTTCTTGCAAGCATCGGATGCTGCAATGTATTGTACCTCATAAATTTAAATTGGCTATATTTTTTTGCTTGGAACTTTTCTAGCAGATTACTTCATTATTTAGTGTAAAGATGTATTCCGACACATTCTTGCTATTATTATATCCAACTAAAAATTGAAGTCAAATTTCACAAGTTTTAAGTCAGATTCTCTATAACCGAATCACCGATCCTTAGTATTTCTGAAATACTTTTAGATGACCTACCAGTGATTCTCATCCGGATCTTACAGGTATCCACTCACTACCCTAGTGAGTATACCATATCCGATCTCATACATGGTGTATATGATAGAACAAATTCTACTGATAAATACTCTATGTACATAAATTGAGATAACCTAAGCAGGCTCTTAGATCTATCTCTATAGATCTTCATCTTCAGGATGAGGGATGCTTTTCTCAAGTCCTTTATGGAGGACAATGATAACAGTGAAATTTTTATTCCTTATAATGTAAGGAATATCATTTTCGATTAAGAAAATTTCATTCACATATAAAACAAAAAATATACTCATAGAACTATTAACCCATTTGTATTTGCAGGGTTCTTCTTCGTTCTCAATGAAGCTATGCGTTCTGATCACTTATCAAAATGCATGTTCCAACTTCAAAATATTTTAGCATTATCATAGAAGAAACTCGTTATGGCCAATACCATAATGTTGACAATATCTTTAATCAAATAGATGGGCTTTGTAGGTTTCCACCTTCTCGTCTGCACTCTCTGATCCTATTGAAGATCCACTTACAACCTATGGGCTTTATTCTTTTGAGTAGATCAACGAGTGTCCATGCACTATTGACTATTATGGACTCCATTTCAGACTTTATGGCTCCAAGCCACTAATCGAAGTCAGTTCTTTGCACGGCATCCATGTAGATGATCAAATTTTTGTTGTTCTCATTGAGTTCAACAGGATCATATCTCGGACCTAGATACCGATGTGTCTATCCGATGGATACGGTACTCTACCAGATCTTCTTAATGGTGCTTCTATAATAGATTTCGAATTTGATCTAATCAAATTCGATTCTATGAATTCACTAAATTGTGTCAGTTCTTCTATCTGTCGAACTTCATAAGTTTTACATTAAAGGCATCAGTTTCTTCACTAAGGCACTCCTTTTCTAAAAGGAATACGAAACAACTTTTATTCTTTTAGCAAGATAGAAGTTATATCTCTTAGATTTTTTGAGGTTACCCTACAAAATAGTATATATAGGATCAAAATCTAAGCTAATCGATTTGTAAATGCTTGACATAAATCAAATACTTCTAAATCTTAAGGTAAGAAAGTATCAGCTTACGTCTAGTCTATATCTCATATGGTGTCTTTGCGACTGATTAATTTAGAATCTATTAAGAACATGACAAATAATCTCAAGAGCATAACCTTAAAAGAAAATTGACAGACTTATAAACCCCATCATGGATCGAATTATGTCTGACAAAATCGATTCCAATAAGAGAGAAATCCATTCTCTTCTAGATATGTCAAAAACTCACCAGAAAAGCATTCTCCTCCTTAGTCTGATCGAAGAGTTTCAATGTTCTTTCCAGTTTGTTTCTCTACCTTATTAAAAAATTATTTAAATATTTTAAATAATTCAAATTTATGATAACTATATTTGAAGATCCAATATATCAATATGTATCAGACTCAGAACATCATTGGCTCGTTCACTTTTTTCAGCAAAAGGTGACTTGGTCATCTTACTAAGGAGATAGAATGGACAAGTTAACAATGATTTACAATTATTGACTTCAAGAATTATCTTCTGTTGATCCTACTCTTATTAATATAACTGAGCCTAAATTGCCAAAGATAGGCATTTGTGATATTATCTACTCTAAAAGATTTGTTTATTGTGTACAGTACATTAATAGACTGTGATTATTCATAAATGTCATTTGTTTAGTTGTCCATCATGATTTTGACATCATGATATCATAAAAATTATTAGACAATAGTGACAATCACTAAAATAATATTGCTAGAATTGAAAATAGGCTCGACAATTCTTAAAACTATGATTGGAATATAGCTTCTATCTCCAACATTCAGGAACCTCTTGCTATTTTTAATCTTTCTACTAACATGAAGTCGTTGCAACAATTTGCATAGACTTTCGATATCCAATACTCAGATAGTAGTGTCACAGATAGAGAAATCATAAGGTGTTATCATATAAGTACCTTGTCTAGCAACTCTTTGCTGATTTCTTTTTCTTAACCTGTTCGGGTCAAGGGACTCTACTAGACTAGGTTAACCTTTAACTCTTTTGTCAGTTCGGGCTCATCAGCTCAAGCATGACTCTTTTCCATCTTTTTTTCCTTTTCTTTCTCAAAAGATTGTTACCCCACTGAAGACACATTTTCAGTGCAAAAGAACTCCTTCAACATTTGAAAGATTTTCTTTCACTAAGCATCATCGAATTTACAACTAAATTTATGTTCTTTGCTGCTCTCAAAAATACCACATGGCGATATGATCATTTGGCCACTTCTGATAAGTACCTTTGATCGCATCATGTGTGTTGAATGAAGAAACATCAGGTGCTGGATCCATAATCATATATAGGATCCATTCATTTTCTAGAAGTATCTACAACTTTCGATACCATTTATCAAAGTTAGGTCCTATAAATAAGTCACTGTCAAATAGTGAATGGAGCAATAAATATCTAGCCATAACTGAAACAAAAATATAAGACCTCTATATTTATGAATTGATTAAGCCAAAATATTTGGACTTTAATATAAAAGTTCTCTCACTATTTTAGTTCAAATTGATAGCCTCTACCTTTAATCTGAGGAATTATTCTAATTTCTTAATGGGTACTAGAATCCACATAGTTGCACATGAGCCTGACTTTGGCCGGCTCACCTATGTACATCTATGGATAGGTTCTTAACTAATTATTTTAGTAAATAATTTTTAATAATTGATTTAGCCCTAGATAACTTTTCAATTAACTTTGATCTTCTCTGTAAGCCCTGGTTAGGTCCAACCATTAATATGATCATACTTAAAAATCTAACTACCAAATGATTAGGCCCGATTTTGATCAGCTAACCTGACACTTGCTAGAGAAAATCAATCGAGTCATCATATTATGAATGATAATTTCAATAGTAGATGAGCACCAAGCCTTTGGACCTCCAATGATCATCATACTAATGGATCCATTATCACCCAACTTAGTGGGAGGCTATGATTTAATTATCACTATAACTATCTCATTTTAGGGATCTAATAATTTAAAAAATTTAATTTATGAATTAAGAAAAGAATACAGAAGAGATCAACCAGTAAACCACAATCCTCCCACTTACTTCATTAATTTATTGAATTGGATCCGGGTCATGTTGGTTGAAATGGCACCTAGATCAGTCACATTGATCAACCTTAATGGCATGGGTCAACTCGAATCATTTAGCAATCTAATCAAGATATAATTCACCAAATTGACCAAATAAGTGAGATCGATGGGAGAATATGCTAAGCTTGCTTTAGACACCATCAAAATGGTCAGGTAAGCCACTTCCAATTAAAAATCATCGATCGAAATGCCAAACTTACCTTAGATACCAATTCGTTAATTAGTTTTGATTTAACCAGCCTAATGATTCAGTTTCAACCACTGAGCCACAATCAAGATCCATGTGGTCTAAACAAAGATATGAACTTGACCATCTACAACTATTGTATTGATTCTAGAGAAATTCTGATTTAATCTAATTCAATATTTAATTAGATTTAATCAATTTCTCTACATGATCCATTAATTCTTTGATTCTAATCTTAGGTCTAACACAATTAAAAGGAACTGATTTGAGCTAACCCATACCCCTATATTTTATATAATGTCATTAGATCTTAAATTATAATTCTAAATCTAATCGATTCTATACTTAATTCTTAATTAAATTTTAGCATCCACATGGATTTAGGTTCAAATTTAAATAATTTCAACTTTTTATTTTGTAAACAATTTACAACAAATTTTATACAAAGATTTTTTATTCTAAAACTGGATCGATCGAATCAATATCGAGCAAGCTGCACAAGGGGACTGAGTCAACTCAATTCAAAACTCGGTCGGCTTAGTAATTGTGCGACCACATTTTAAAGAGTTTCAGATCTACAAAATCTTGCATAATGCTAAAATAAAATCAATCATAAACATCTTTTTGGATCATATCTAAATTTTTTATAATTTTAAATTTTATTTTCTCATGATTAAATAATTTTAATTATATAGATTAAATATTTTACTTTTCATACATCTTTGTATCACATACAACAGACTTAGAGTTTCAAGATGTAAGATTTTATAGAAAAATAAGTTCTTCCTTTCATATTCTTCTTCATAGGATTTAATCACATGGCATCTCTACATGCCATAAGAGCACCCCATCGAATAGAAAGAGAGAGCTTTTAAACCCTTCTTGCTATTATAACCAGACGGCCTGGTGAGCAACCCAATCCATGTACTTACTAATCGGATCATCTAATCTAATCATATATCATATATGCTTGAATTTAGATCTAATCTAAATTATATCAGATTTGATCATAACATTAGATCATAAACATCACATGCAATATATAAAATTAGATTTTATCAAAAATCAGCACAAACTAGGACAATCTGTTCACTATAAGGGGTAAACCCTAAGCAGGACAACCTTATTTCAGTTTACACAATCTATCATTAATTAAATTTAGATATAAGATATCACATATCAGATCTTAATAAAATTAAATTTTAGATTTAATATGCACATATAACATATCATAATGAACCTAGGCTCGGATACCACTATTAGAAAACGTGGATGATTTCATGTATGCATTTCAAAAATTTTCAAAATAAATTATAACAGAAAGTAAATAGATTAATTATATTAATCTAACATACAATATGATTTAATTATCAAATCAACCTACTCTAGAATCTATGACATGATATGTTGTATATAAAATCTAAAAAATTTAGAAGATAAAATCTGCATGCATGGATATAAGCAATAGATCAAATCTACATCTAATTTGAGTTCAGAACTTGATACCTGAGCATGGATTGATGATTGCCACTACTGAGAGATGTGGTAAAGAGGATCCTTGCTGGTTGCTCATGGTTGCACACGTGTCTGACCTCTACGAAAGATCTACTCGAAGCCCCGATCTGATCAGTCTTCTTAAGAGTGCTAGCTCATGTGAAAACCATCTTATTGGTTGATCTAGATCCTTTCTTCAAATCTCTCAAACTTTTTAAGAGGTTGAAGAATGACATCTAAAAAAGATAAGGATGTAGAAGAAACATACAGAGGAGACACTCTTCTCTCTTCTTTTTCTCTCTTCCTAAACCCTTAGGATCAAATCTTAGAAATCTAGGTTTTGTGCTCACCCAAAGAGGAGAGGACTCTCCTCTATTTTTCATGCCATAAATGTTGGGAATAGTGTCCCAAAGCCAATCATCAGCCTGCTGATGGTTGTGCTCATTTTTGTATTTGTACATGAATTAAGAATTAATAAAAATTATTTTGATATTTTTCATCACAAAATATTTCATCTTCTAATGAACTCCTATGTTGTGGTGAAGTCCTTAGGACTATTTAGACTCGACAAAGGAGGATTTATCGTTTAGTCCTTAAATCTGTTCACGACCAAATGATACGTTGTTACCAAGGATGACAACGTTTATTAAGCATAGGTCGTTGTATGCCATATAGGTTGGTTGTCCTCTTAACCAATGAGTGTGGAGACACTGGTATGGCATACAGGTGAGATGTAAGGGTACATCTGCACTAAACGTGACCAACTTTGGAGCTATTTCTGCTATCAAGATTTGCTCCAATGGAATATGGGTATAAATATCCCTCTGACCTGAGACCGCCACGGTGATTTGCAAGCAACTCACTGCACTTAGGCACTGGACTATCTGAATTTTTAATTCAGTGATGGAAGGTTGCTGGGTGTAATCAAGTACTTGACTTGTCGGTGCGTGTGTCAAGATGGGATTGACCACTCCAGTTTAGGAGCTGTGTACAGTCATGTTTCAATTTAGCAAAACCTTAGCCAGGGTAGTCCTTGTGAGAAGTCACAGGACTGTTTGAGTTGAGCACGATTCGGATGATCTGATCAGGGTTGACAGTTTAACCCTGAGTCGTCCTAAACACAGGGGTCAAAAGGATGAATTATACAGTAACCATATTCATGTAGGTTCTGAGTATTGCGATTGTGACTCTTTGACCTATCCGGACGTCGGGTACCATTGCTAGATGGTCACTTCGATTAGTACAGGAATTGGTTCCTGTGCTACCGGCTTAGGTTCGAACCTGCGGGGTCACACACATTAGAAGTTTCTATCTGATCTGATGGTTGGTGTAGAATCCTACATGTTTGGGACTCAGTGATCGAGAATCAAGATTCTCTGATCATGAGTTCCACACATTATGGGTACCGGGGTCAAGAGTCTCACTGGTTGGGACTTTTCGATCAGGGTTACATATCGATGAATTCTGATGCCCGATTACCCATCAGATTTGGACTCAATATTTATGAAAAATTTTATTAGTGATTTGATCGCTAATTAACTCAATTTGATTGAGTAATTATTTTTAGATCAAGTCCAATTGAATTGGATTCAGTTGGGTTTGACCCGATTAGGTTAAGAGTTGACCTAATCATCGAGATGGTTTGGTCCCTGATTTGATCAGGGGTTGGGCTTAGTCAATTTCTGATTTGATTAGGATTTTATTGAGCCTAATTAAGCCTAATTAAGTTGGGTTTAAATTAGTCTAATTGGACCTAACTTATTTGGTTCAATTAGGTTGGTTTAAATAATTAAACCATCTTGACCCAATCTCCATGCGCCACCTCACTTCCATTGCACCCATTTGAATTCATGAGAAGGAACTTCTCATGAATTTTTTCCTCACGCCAAGCCCTCTCCACACCCCACTTTAATGTGCCAAATGAATGGATAAGGTGATTGGTTGGCCATTCAAATTCAAAATAAAGTTTGAATTTGAATGGGCAATCAATCTTTGCACCTTATCCTTTTTTTACGCCCCATTTATTACATGAGAAAAGGTTTCTCATGAAATCACTCCATGCACAATTTAAGCCACGCCTCATGCCTTTAGTAGATAAGGGATGAGTTAGTATCCATTTGAATTCAAAATTTGATTTGAATTCAAATGTGCAATTACTCATCTTTATCTTTTCTTTTGGATAAGACGTTTGACGTTGTTATAAAAGGAGGAGAAGAGTGGGGCGTGCAAAAAAAAAAAAAAAAGAAGAATATTTTTTTGAAGAAAAATTTTGGGGTGTGAGAAGTCTTGTGCGTGAGAAGGAAGTCCATATTCTTCCAAGAGAAAAAGAAAGAAAATAAAGAAAAGTGGGTGCAAAGTTTTCGGTGAGTTCCCTTGAGTTTTAGCCTGGGGTTCGGGAAGTAAGAAGGTGAGCTACGAGTGTCGTGAGCCCACAAATTTTAGGGAGATCTTTAACATCCTCTCAAGTACATCTGTTGACGATCCAGAGTATCCAAAGAATCGATAGACATCGATCAAAGGAGTTCGATCAGCATCGGCCGTCAAAAGGGCTCTACAACAAGCTAGCACTCGTGAGGAGTCGATCAGACCAGGAGCTTCGTATGGATGATCTGTAGAGGCCAGTCACGCTGTGTGGCTGTGTCACGATGATCAGACTCTCCCAATGGTGATCAGATTGTGACGATCTACTACCCGCACAAAGATATTGTGTTCTGAACACATTACAGTAAAGTGTTTACTGTTCGAATTTGAATTTCAAATTTAAATGCATGCATGCTATATATCATATTTAGATCCTAGTGTAAGATAAATTTATGTTAATTAATTATATTAATTAATATTTTTTCACTATAAAATCATAATTTTGAAAAAGTTTTAAAATTTTTATTTTACCCCTGCACTAAATTTTCCCCACAAATGGTATCAGAGTGGGTTCTTAGATATGATATATATATTTGCATGCATAGATTAAGTTATAATCTAAAAGTTTAAATTTGAAATTTAAAATTCAAAATTTGAAATTTGAATTTTGAAAGTTATTCGAAATTCAAAATTCAAAAATTTGAAATTCAAAATTTGAAATTGGAATTTTGAAATTTGAAATTCAAAATTCAAAATTCAAAATTTTGAAATTTGAAATTTGGTTGAAATTTTAAATTTAAAATTCAAAATTTAAAATTAAAAATTTGAAATTCAAAAAATTTGAAATTTGAAATTTGTTTGAAATTTAAAATTTAAAATTTGAAATTTGAAATTTGAAATTTAAATTTTAAAATTAGTATATTTAGATATACTTGATCCAAGTAGAAAGTAATCGAATTGGGTTGGTTGCCATGGCCGTCCGGTCATAGGAGAAAAATAGGGCTTAAAGGCCCTCTCCTCCCATTCGATGGGGTCTCCTATGGCGGTAGGGGTGCCGCTGCAATTATATCCCATGCAGATGAAGCAGCGAAAGAAATTAATTGTAAAGGTTCAATTGTGAAATTTATCATGAATGTGTTAGATTAGATCTAAAGGAATATTCATGATTTATTTTGATTGAGTTATTTTCTGTTATGTAATTAGCAATAGGATTGCTATTTATGAAATGTGCTGATCTATTTGTGAAATGAGTCAACATATTTGGTGAACAGAAAATAAAACCTTTCAAATTTAAAAATTATTTTCAAAATGCCAAACCCTGACCCATCAGCCCAAATACTTAATTAAAAGAATTAAGTGTTGTCTAGTAGGTCTAAAATTGTGAATTAAGACCTAAGACAATTGCATAAATTTATGGGTCAATGGGTTCGATGGATTAGGTCCATAATTGGGTTAGACCTAAGGTTAGCTTAAAGAAATGGACTAAATTAGAGTAATTGGTCAAATCTAATCAAAAGTTGAATTAGATTAGGTCAAGGATACTCTAGACTCAACTTCAATAGTTGTAGTTGAATGGGTCCATGTCTTTAACTAGACCAAGATGGACTTAATTCATGGCTACGCGGTGGAACCCTATTTACTAAGTTGATCAAATTAAAACTAATGAACCAGTTGGTGTCTAAGGTAAGTTTGGCAGTTTGACCAGTGGTTTTTAAGCGGGAGCTACTCGCAGTGATTCGATCTCTGACGAGTTAATGGCTTATCCCCACCAGTGATCTCACTTACCTGGCCAATCTGGTGAATTAGATTTTGATTAGATCACTTGGTGATTAGGGCTCACCCATGTCATTAGGTAAATCAGTTTGACTAATTTAGGTGCTCCTAATGCCAGCTTTAATTAAATCTTTTTTTAATCTGACTTGGTGAAGTCAGTGGGAGGATTGAAATTGGCTGGATATTTTCTTCTCATCTATCCTTTAATAAAATCCTCAAAAATTATTAGGTCTCTAAAAATAATTAAGTTATATTGATAACTAAGTCATAGCCTCCCATTAAGTGAGTGATAATGAGTCCAGTAGTTTAATAATCATTGGAGGCCCAAAGGTCTGGTGCTTATTGACTAATATAATTATCATTCATAATATGATAATTTGGTTTGAGTTTTTCTGATGGTGGTCAGGTTGGCCGGCCAAAGTCGGGCCTGATCATTTATTGGTCCGATTCACCAAATCAAATCATGTTAATGGTTGGACCTAACCAGATCTTTTCAGTGGAGGCCAAAGCCTACTGATTAGGTTCTAGGGCAAAATCAATTACTAGAAGTTGTTTAGAGAAACAACTGGTTATGAACCTACCCATAGATGCACATGGGTTGACCAACTAAAGTTGGGCTCATGTGTAGTCTGTGTGGATTCTAGTACCCACTAAGGAATTAAAGTAATTCCTCGAATTGGAGGTTGAGGCTACCAGTTCGTAAAAATACTGGGAGAAACTTTAGACTAAAGTCCTAGTCTTTAGTATTTATAATTTATGTACTAATAAAGGTCTGGTTTTTCTTTATGCAGCTATGGCCACTATCCTATCGCTCCGATCATTATTAGATAATGATAAGCTCATGGGATCTAATTTTGATAGCTGGTATCAAAAATTAAAAATCATCTTTGAGCATGAGTGGATCCTTTATATAGTAACGGATCCGGCACCTGAGGAGCCAGCCCTGAACGTTAGAGGGATGGTCCGAGACACTTATCAGAAGTGGCTCAATGATCGCACCATCGTTCGATGCATTATACTGGCGACAGTGAATGATGAGTTCAGCCACAGGTTCGAGAATGCCGAGCCACAGGAGATGCTTCAAATGTTGAACAACTTCTTTGGCACGCCTTACGACGTTGAAAGGCACAAAACTAGTTGTGCCATTTTCAATGCTCGGATGAGGGATGGAGCCTCAGTCACTGATCATGTACTGTACATGATCGAAATGATTGAGTGCCTAAGTAAACTGGGCTTTCCCCTGCACGAGTAGCTCGATAAGGATGCGAACCTTAATTCATTGCCCAAGTCCTTCCTCCCCTTCCTTACTCATTTTCGGATGACAAAGCCTGCAGTGAACTACCACGGCTTGTTGGGGTTGCTGCAGAACTTTGAGAAGAATCACCAGCTCCATAAGGAGTCGGTGAATATTGTGGGAGGGTCTTCTTCTGGTCGTCGACCCTTTAAGAAAGGAAAGAACAAGAACAAGAAGAAGAAGAATAAGAAGGTGCAGCTGCATGCTGGGACGTCTGCACAGGGTCAGACCAAGAAGCGCAAGTCCGACCAAAGCTAGGTGGAGTGCTTCTTTTGCAAGAAGCAGGGGCACTGGAAGAGGAACTGTCCTCTATACATTGCCTCCCTGGACCCGAACAGGCCGAAGAAGAAGCAAGGTACTTATATGATAACACCTTGCAACTTTTCCATTTGTGATACTACTGCCTGGGTATTGGATACCGGAAGCCCTTATCATATTTGCAATTCGATGCAGGGTCTGCAGGTCAGTAGGAAATTTGATGAAGATGAGAGATTCCTGAACGTTGGAGATGGAAGTAAAGTTCCAGTTCTAGCATTAGGAATCATGAACCTTGTAATCAATTCTCGAAATATAATTTTGAATGAATGTCACTATTGTCCAAGCTTTTTTTAAATATTATTTCTGTAGGCCTTTTGGCCATGAACGGTTATCAATTTTTAATAAAAGGAAACGTTTGCAATATCATTTTGAATGGTGTTACAATGTTTGTTGGACAACTTAATAATGGAATTTACTTTCTATCACAACCTGTTAATGTGGTTCAAACCTCCGGTAAACGTCCTAGAATAGATAATGTGTCAGAAGTCTACCTTTGGCACTGTAGGCTAGGTCATATCAATAAGAATAGGATAAACAGATTGGCTCAAGAAGGAATTCTTGAAGTAGGTGATTGTGAATCACTTCCAACCTGTGAGTCCTGTCTTCTTGGTAAAATGACCAAATCACCTTTTACTGGAAAAGGTGAGTGAGCCAGTGAACTCTTGGGTCTAGTACATTCTGATGTATGTGGACCCATGAGCTCAAGTGCAAGAGGTGGATATTTCTACTTCATAACCTTCACAGACGACTTATCGAGGTATGGATATGTCTATTTAATGAAGTATAAATCGGAGTCGTTTGAAATGTTCAAACTATTCTGAAATGAGGTAAAAAAATAAACTGGAAAGTGTATTAAAACTCTTCGATCTGATCGAGGAGGTGAATACCTTTCCAATGATTTTCTGACATATCTTGGAGAGAATGGGATTCTCTCTCAATGGACTCCTCCTGGAACACTACAACATAATGGTGTATCTGAAAGGAGGAATCAAACCTTGTTGGACATGGTTCGATCCATGATGGGGTTTGCTGGTCTGCCAATCTCCCTCTGGTGATATGCGCTCGAATCGGCTTATTACTTCTAAATAGAGTTTCGAGTAAATCTGTAACCAAAATGCCATATGAGATATGGATAGGACGTAAGCCAGTACTCTCGCACCTTAGGGTTTGGGGGTGTCCAGCTTATGTTAAACGTTTAATTACGGACAAGCTTGGACCTAGGTCTGACAAGTATAATTTTATAGGGTACCCAAAAGAGACCAAAGGGTATTACTTCTACCTAGCTGATGAGCAAAAAGTGTTTGTCAGTCTTAAGGCAATCTTTTTGGAAAAGAAGTTCCTTGGTGAAGGGACTGTTGCCTCTAAGGTCGAACTTGACGAAGTTCGGCAGGTAGAAAAACCGACACAAGTTGTTGAACCTGAACCAGATTTGGTTAGATCAGATCCGAAGCCCATTGTTCAAGCACCCTTAAGGCGATCTGGTAGAGTACCACGTCAACCGGACAGATACTATGGTTTCTTGATCTGGGACGACGATCCTATCGAACTTGATGAAAATGATGAAGATCCGATCACCTACATGGATGCAATACAGAGACCTGACTCTGAGAAATGGCTAGAGGCCATGAAATCCTAAATGGAGTCCATGAAGGTCAACGATGTGTGGACATTGGTTGACCCACCCGAAGGAGTAAAACCCATAGGATGTAAATGGGTCTTCAAGAGGAAGAAAGGTGCAGACAGAAAGGTGGAAACTTATAAAGCCCGTATGGTTGCCAAGGGATATCGTCAACATTATGGTATAGACTATGACGAGACATTTTCTCCTGTGGCAATGCTCAAATCCATTTGGATTATGCTTGCGATAGCTGCCCATCTGGACTATGAAATCTGGCAGATGGATGTGAAGACAGGTTTCCTAAACGGAGAGCTGGATGAAGAGGTGTATATGATACAACCTGAAGGATTCACATCCACAGATGAGTCTAAGGTGTGCAGGCTACAGAGGTCTATTTATGGACTTAAGCAGGCATCACGGAGTTGAAACATACATTTTGATAAGACGATCAAGATGTATGACTTCGTTAAGAATGAAGAAGAGCCCTGCATTTATAAGTAGGCTAATGGTCCAGTAGTAGTATTTCTTGTATTATATGTGGATGACATTCTCTTAATCGGGAATGATATCCCTGCATTACAGGGAATAAAGATTTAACTGTCATCACAGTTCTCCATGAAAGATCTAGGAGAAGCTTCCTACATCCTAGGGATGAGGATCTATAGGGATAGATCTAAAAGGTTTCTTGGTTTATCTCAGTCAACGTACATTGATACTATGCTGAAGAGATTCAGCATGGAGTATTCCAAGAAAGGCTATCTTCCGATAGGCCATGGAATTTCTCTCTCGAAGAGGGATTGTCCGACAACACCTCAAGAGAGAGAGCGTATGAGTAGAATTTCATATACTTCGACAGTGGGATCTATCATGTACGCCATGACATGTACACAACCAGATGTCGCATACTCACTAGGGGTAGCGAGTAGATACCAATCTGATCCAGGGGAGAATCACTGGAAGGTTGTTAAAACCATCCTGAAGTATTTAAGAAATACTAAGGACCAGTGGCTTGTTTATGGTGAATCAGACTTGAGACTTATAGGGTTTACAGTCTCTAGTTTCCAGTCTGATCACGATGATAGCAAAAGTGTGTCAGATTTATTTTTACCCTTAATGGTGGGGCTATCTGCTGGAAAAGTTTCAAGCAGCACACAGTGGCTGATTTAGTTTGTGAGGCAGAGTATGTCGCTGTATCAGATGCTGCCAAAGAAGCGGTGTGGCTGAGAAAATTCATCACCGAGCTTGGAGTAGCACCCTCCCTTATTGGTCCAATTCTGCTCTACTGTGACAGCTCTGGAGCCATTGCTCAGGCGAAGGAACCAAAGGCACACCAGCGGATGAAGCATATTCTGCGCCGCTACCATCTCATCCGAGAAATTATGGATCGAGGTGACGTCGATCTTCAGAAGATCGACGGGAAGAAGAACCTGGCTGACCCATTCACTAAAGCCATTACGATGAAGGAGTTCGACAACTACAAGTCGAAGATGGGTATTAGATACTGCACCGATTGGCTTTAGGCCAAGTGGGAGATTGTTGGGAATAGTGTCCCAAAGCCAATCGTCAGCCTGTTGATGGTTGTGCTCATTTTTATATTTGTACATGAATTATGAATTAATAAAAATTATTTTTTTATTTTTCATCACCAAATGTTTCATCTTCTAATGAACTCCTATGTTGTGGTGAAGTCCTTAGGACTATTTAGACTCGACAAAGGAGGATTTATCGTTTAGTCTTTAAATCTGTTCGCGACCAAATGATACGTTGTTACCAAGGACGACAACGTTTATCAAGCATAGGTCATTGTGTGCCATATAGGTTGATTGTCCTCTTAACCAATGAGTGTGGAGACACTAGTATGGCATACAGATGAGATGTAAGGGTACATCTGCACTGAACATGACCAACTCCGGAGCTATTTCTGCTGTCAAGATTTGCTCCGATGGAATATGGGTATAAATATCCCTCCAACCTGAGACCGCCATGGTAATTTGCAAGCAACTCACTGCATTTAGGCACTGGACAATCTGAATTTTTAATTCAGTGATGGAAGGTTGCTGGGTGTAGTCAAGTACTTGACTTGTCGGTGCGTGTGTCAAGATGGGATTGACCACTCTAGTTTAGGAGCTGTGTACAGTCGTGTTTCAATTTAGCAAAACCTTGGCCAGGGTAGTCCTTGTGAGAAGTCACAGGACTGTTTGAGTTGAGCACGATTTGGATGATCTGATCAGGGTTGACAGTTTAACCCTGAGTCGTTCTAAACACAGGGGTCAAAAAGATGAATTATACAGTAACCATATTCATGTAGGTTCTGAGTGTTGCGATTGTGACTTTTCGACCTATCCGAACGTCGGCTACCATTGTTAGATGGTCACTTCGATTAGTACAGAAATTGGTTCCTGTGCTACCGGCTTAGGTTCGAACCTGTGGGGTCACACACATTAGAGGTTCCTATCTGATCTGATGGCTGGTGTAGAATCCTACATATTTGAGACTCAGTGATCGAGAATCAGGATTCTCTGATCATGAGTTCCACACATTATGGGTACCGGGGTCAAGAGTCCCACTGGTTGGGACTTTTCGATCAGGGTTACATATTGATGAATTCTGATGTCCGATTACCCATCGAATTTGGACTCAATATTTATGAGAGATTTTATTAGTGATTTGATCATTAATTAACTTAATTTGATTGAGTAATTATTTTTGGATCAAGTCCAATTGAATTGGATTCAGTTGGGTTTGACCCGATTAGGTTAAGAGTTGACCTAATCGTCGAGATGGTTTGGTCCCTGATTTGATCAGGGGGTTGGGCTTAGTCAATTCTTGATTTGATTAGGATTTTATTGAGCCTAATTAAGCCTAATTAAGTTAGGTTTAAATTAGTCTAATTGGACCTAACTTATTTGGTTCAATTAGGTTGGTTTAAATAATTAAACCATCTTGACCCAATCTCCATGCGCCACCTCACTTCCATTGCACCCATTTGAATTCATGAGAAGGAACTTCTCATGAATTTTTCTTCATGCCAAGCCCTCTCCACGCCCACTTTAATGTGTCAAATGAATGGATAAGGATGATTGGTTAGCCATTCAAATTCAAAATAAAGTTTGAATTTGAATGGGCAATCAATCTTTGCACCTTATCCCTTTTTTTACGCCCCATTTATTACATGAGAAAAGGTTTCTCATGAAATCACTCTATGCACAATTTAAGTCATGCCTCACACCTTTAGTGGATAAGGGATGAGTTGGTGTCCATTTGAATTCAAAATTTGATTTGAATTTAAATGTGCAATTACTCATCTTTATCTTTTCTTTTGGATAAGACATTTGACGTTGTTATAAAAGGAGGAGAAGAGTGGGGCGTGCAAAAAAAAAAAAAAGAAGAATATTTTTTTGGAGAAAAATTTTCGGGCGTGAGAAGTCTTGTGCATGAGAAGGAAGTCCATATCCTTCCAAGAGAAAAAGAAATAAAATAAAGAAAAGTGGGTGCAAGGTTTCTGGTGAGTTCCCTAGAGTTTTAGCCTGGGGTTCGAGAAGTGAGAAGGTGAGCTACGAGTGTCGTGAGCCTACAAATTTTAGAGAGATCTTCAACATCCTCTCAAGCATGTCTGTTGATGATCTAGAGCATTCAAAAATCGACAGACATCGATCGAAGGAGTTCGATCAGCATCGGCCATCAAAAGGGCTCTACAACGAGCTAGCACTCGTGAGGAGTCGATCAGACTGGGAGCTTCGTGTGGATGATCTGCAGAGGCTAGACATGCTGTGTGGCTGTGTCGCGACAATCAAACTCTTCCAACGGTGATCAGATTGTGGTGATCTACTATCCGCACAAAGGTATTGTGTTCTGAACACATTACAGTAAAGTGTTTACTGTTCGAATTTGAATTTCAAATTTAAATGCATGCATGTTATATATTATATTTAGATCCTAGTGTAGGGTAAATTTATGTTAATTAATTAGATTAATTAATATTTTTTCACTATAAAATCATAATTTTAAAAAATTTTAAAATTACATT
>NC_025993.2:53594508-53619878 GCF_000442705.2 Elaeis guineensis
GAAAAAGAAAGAAAATAAAGAAAAGTGGGTGCAAAGTTTTCGGTGAGTTCCCTTGAGTTTTAGCCTGGGGTTCGGGAAGTAAGAAGGTGAGCTACGAGTGTCGTGAGCCCACAAATTTTAGGGAGATCTTTAACATCCTCTCAAGTACATCTGTTGACGATCCAGAGTATCCAAAGAATCGATAGACATCGATCAAAGGAGTTCGATCAGCATCGGCCGTCAAAAGGGCTCTACAACAAGCTAGCACTCGTGAGGAGTCGATCAGACCAGGAGCTTCGTATGGATGATCTGTAGAGGCCAGTCACGCTGTGTGGCTGTGTCACGATGATCAGACTCTCCCAATGGTGATCAGATTGTGACGATCTACTACCCGCACAAAGATATTGTGTTCTGAACACATTACAGTAAAGTGTTTACTGTTCGAATTTGAATTTCAAATTTAAATGCATGCATGCTATATATCATATTTAGATCCTAGTGTAAGATAAATTTATGTTAATTAATTATATTAATTAATATTTTTTCACTATAAAATCATAATTTTGAAAAAGTTTTAAAATTTTTATTTTACCCCTGCACTAAATTTTCCCCACAAATGGTATCAGAGTGGGTTCTTAGATATGATATATATATTTGCATGCATAGATTAAGTTATAATCTAAAAGTTTAAATTTGAAATTTAAAATTCAAAATTTGAAATTTGAATTTTGAAAGTTATTCGAAATTCAAAATTCAAAAATTTGAAATTCAAAATTTGAAATTGGAATTTTGAAATTTGAAATTCAAAATTCAAAATTCAAAATTTTGAAATTTGAAATTTGGTTGAAATTTTAAATTTAAAATTCAAAATTTAAAATTAAAAATTTGAAATTCAAAAAATTTGAAATTTGAAATTTGTTTGAAATTTAAAATTTAAAATTTGAAATTTGAAATTTGAAATTTAAATTTTAAAATTAGTATATTTAGATATACTTGATCCAAGTAGAAAGTAATCGAATTGGGTTGGTTGCCATGGCCGTCCGGTCATAGGAGAAAAATAGGGCTTAAAGGCCCTCTCCTCCCATTCGATGGGGTCTCCTATGGCGGTAGGGGTGCCGCTGCAATTATATCCCATGCAGATGAAGCAGCGAAAGAAATTAATTGTAAAGGTTCAATTGTGAAATTTATCATGAATGTGTTAGATTAGATCTAAAGGAATATTCATGATTTATTTTGATTGAGTTATTTTCTGTTATGTAATTAGCAATAGGATTGCTATTTATGAAATGTGCTGATCTATTTGTGAAATGAGTCAACATATTTGGTGAACAGAAAATAAAACTTTCAAATTTAAAAATTATTTTCAAAATGCCAAACCCTGACCCATCAGCCCAAATACTTAATTAAAAGAATTAAGTGTTGTCTAGTAGGTCTAAAATTGTGAATTAAGACCTAAGACAATTGCATAAATTTATGGGTCAATGGGTTCGATGGATTAGGTCCATAATTGGGTTAGACCTAAGGTTAGCTTAAAGAAATGGACTAAATTAGAGTAATTGGTCAAATCTAATCAAAAGTTGAATTAGATTAGGTCAAGGATACTCTAGACTCAACTTCAATAGTTGTAGTTGAATGGGTCCATGTCTTTAACTAGACCAAGATGGACTTAATTCATGGCTACGCGGTGGAACCCTATTTACTAAGTTGATCAAATTAAAACTAATGAACCAGTTGGTGTCTAAGGTAAGTTTGGCAGTTTGACCAGTGGTTTTTAAGCGGGAGCTACTCGCAGTGATTCGATCTCTGACGAGTTAATGGCTTATCCCCACCAGTGATCTCACTTACCTGGCCAATCTGGTGAATTAGATTTTGATTAGATCACTTGGTGATTAGGGCTCACCCATGTCATTAGGTAAATCAGTTTGACTAATTTAGGTGCTCCTAATGCCAGCTTTAATTAAATCTTTTTTTAATCTGACTTGGTGAAGTCAGTGGGAGGATTGAAATTGGCTGGATATTTTCTTCTCATCTATCCTTTAATAAAATCCTCAAAAATTATTAGGTCTCTAAAAATAATTAAGTTATATTGATAACTAAGTCATAGCCTCCCATTAAGTGAGTGATAATGAGTCCAGTAGTTTAATAATCATTGGAGGCCCAAAGGTCTGGTGCTTATTGACTAATATAATTATCATTCATAATATGATAATTTGGTTTGAGTTTTTCTGATGGTGGTCAGGTTGGCCGGCCAAAGTCGGGCCTGATCATTTATTGGTCCGATTCACCAAATCAAATCATGTTAATGGTTGGACCTAACCAGATCTTTTCAGTGGAGGCCAAAGCCTACTGATTAGGTTCTAGGGCAAAATCAATTACTAGAAGTTGTTTAGAGAAACAACTGGTTATGAACCTACCCATAGATGCACATGGGTTGACCAACTAAAGTTGGGCTCATGTGTAGTCTGTGTGGATTCTAGTACCCACTAAGGAATTAAAGTAATTCCTCGAATTGGAGGTTGAGGCTACCAGTTCGTAAAAATACTGGGAGAAACTTTAGACTAAAGTCCTAGTCTTTAGTATTTATAATTTATGTACTAATAAAGGTCTGGTTTTTCTTTATGCAGCTATGGCCACTATCCTATCGCTCCGATCATTATTAGATAATGATAAGCTCATGGGATCTAATTTTGATAGCTGGTATCAAAAATTAAAAATCATCTTTGAGCATGAGTGGATCCTTTATATAGTAACGGATCCGGCACCTGAGGAGCCAGCCCTGAACGTTAGAGGGATGGTCCGAGACACTTATCAGAAGTGGCTCAATGATCGCACCATCGTTCGATGCATTATACTGGCGACAGTGAATGATGAGTTCAGCCACAGGTTCGAGAATGCCGAGCCACAGGAGATGCTTCAAATGTTGAACAACTTCTTTGGCACGCCTTACGACGTTGAAAGGCACAAAACTAGTTGTGCCATTTTCAATGCTCGGATGAGGGATGGAGCCTCAGTCACTGATCATGTACTGTACATGATCGAAATGATTGAGTGCCTAAGTAAACTGGGCTTTCCCCTGCACGAGTAGCTCGATAAGGATGCGAACCTTAATTCATTGCCCAAGTCCTTCCTCCCCTTCCTTACTCATTTTCGGATGACAAAGCCTGCAGTGAACTACCACGGCTTGTTGGGTTGCTGCAGAACTTTGAGAAGAATCACCAGCTCCATAAGGAGTCGGTGAATATTGTGGGAGGGTCTTCTTCTGGTCGTCGACCCTTTAAGAAAGGAAAGAACAAGAACAAGAAGAAGAAGAATAAGAAGGTGCAGCTGCATGCTGGGACGTCTGCACAGGGTCAGACCAAGAAGCGCAAGTCCGACCAAAGCTAGGTGGAGTGCTTCTTTTGCAAGAAGCAGGGGCACTGGAAGAGGAACTGTCCTCTATACATTGCCTCCCTGGACCCGAACAGGCCGAAGAAGAAGCAAGGTACTTATATGATAACACCTTGCAACTTTTCCATTTGTGATACTACTGCCTGGGTATTGGATACCGGAAGCCCTTATCATATTTGCAATTCGATGCAGGGTCTGCAGGTCAGTAGGAAATTTGATGAAGATGAGAGATTCCTGAACGTTGGAGATGGAAGTAAAGTTCCAGTTCTAGCATTAGGAATCATGAACCTTGTAATCAATTCTCGAAATATAATTTTGAATGAATGTCACTATTGTCCAAGCTTTTTTTAAATATTATTTCTGTAGGCCTTTTGGCCATGAACGGTTATCAATTTTTAATAAAAGGAAACGTTTGCAATATCATTTTGAATGGTGTTACAATGTTTGTTGGACAACTTAATAATGGAATTTACTTTCTATCACAACCTGTTAATGTGGTTCAAACCTCCGGTAAACGTCCTAGAATAGATAATGTGTCAGAAGTCTACCTTTGGCACTGTAGGCTAGGTCATATCAATAAGAATAGGATAAACAGATTGGCTCAAGAAGGAATTCTTGAAGTAGGTGATTGTGAATCACTTCCAACCTGTGAGTCCTGTCTTCTTGGTAAAATGACCAAATCACCTTTTACTGGAAAAGGTGAGTGAGCCAGTGAACTCTTGGGTCTAGTACATTCTGATGTATGTGGACCCATGAGCTCAAGTGCAAGAGGTGGATATTTCTACTTCATAACCTTCACAGACGACTTATCGAGGTATGGATATGTCTATTTAATGAAGTATAAATCGGAGTCGTTTGAAATGTTCAAACTATTCTGAAATGAGGTAAAAAAATAAACTGGAAAGTGTATTAAAACTCTTCGATCTGATCGAGGAGGTGAATACCTTTCCAATGATTTTCTGACATATCTTGGAGAGAATGGGATTCTCTCTCAATGGACTCCTCCTGGAACACTACAACATAATGGTGTATCTGAAAGGAGGAATCAAACCTTGTTGGACATGGTTCGATCCATGATGGGGTTTGCTGGTCTGCCAATCTCCCTCTGGTGATATGCGCTCGAATCGGCTTATTACTTCTAAATAGAGTTTCGAGTAAATCTGTAACCAAAATGCCATATGAGATATGGATAGGACGTAAGCCAGTACTCTCGCACCTTAGGGTTTGGGGGTGTCCAGCTTATGTTAAACGTTTAATTACGGACAAGCTTGGACCTAGGTCTGACAAGTATAATTTTATAGGGTACCCAAAAGAGACCAAAGGGTATTACTTCTACCTAGCTGATGAGCAAAAAGTGTTTGTCAGTCTTAAGGCAATCTTTTTGGAAAAGAAGTTCCTTGGTGAAGGGACTGTTGCCTCTAAGGTCGAACTTGACGAAGTTCGGCAGGTAGAAAAACCGACACAAGTTGTTGAACCTGAACCAGATTTGGTTAGATCAGATCCGAAGCCCATTGTTCAAGCACCCTTAAGGCGATCTGGTAGAGTACCACGTCAACCGGACAGATACTATGGTTTCTTGATCTGGGACGACGATCCTATCGAACTTGATGAAAATGATGAAGATCCGATCACCTACATGGATGCAATACAGAGACCTGACTCTGAGAAATGGCTAGAGGCCATGAAATCCTAAATGGAGTCCATGAAGGTCAACGATGTGTGGACATTGGTTGACCCACCCGAAGGAGTAAAACCCATAGGATGTAAATGGGTCTTCAAGAGGAAGAAAGGTGCAGACAGAAAGGTGGAAACTTATAAAGCCCGTATGGTTGCCAAGGGATATCGTCAACATTATGGTATAGACTATGACGAGACATTTTCTCCTGTGGCAATGCTCAAATCCATTTGGATTATGCTTGCGATAGCTGCCCATCTGGACTATGAAATCTGGCAGATGGATGTGAAGACAGGTTTCCTAAACGGAGAGCTGGATGAAGAGGTGTATATGATACAACCTGAAGGATTCACATCCACAGATGAGTCTAAGGTGTGCAGGCTACAGAGGTCTATTTATGGACTTAAGCAGGCATCACGGAGTTGAAACATACATTTTGATAAGACGATCAAGATGTATGACTTCGTTAAGAATGAAGAAGAGCCCTGCATTTATAAGTAGGCTAATGGTCCAGTAGTAGTATTTCTTGTATTATATGTGGATGACATTCTCTTAATCGGGAATGATATCCCTGCATTACAGGGAATAAAGATTTAACTGTCATCACAGTTCTCCATGAAAGATCTAGGAGAAGCTTCCTACATCCTAGGGATGAGGATCTATAGGGATAGATCTAAAAGGTTTCTTGGTTTATCTCAGTCAACGTACATTGATACTATGCTGAAGAGATTCAGCATGGAGTATTCCAAGAAAGGCTATCTTCCGATAGGCCATGGAATTTCTCTCTCGAAGAGGGATTGTCCGACAACACCTCAAGAGAGAGAGCGTATGAGTAGAATTTCATATACTTCGACAGTGGGATCTATCATGTACGCCATGACATGTACACAACCAGATGTCGCATACTCACTAGGGGTAGCGAGTAGATACCAATCTGATCCAGGGGAGAATCACTGGAAGGTTGTTAAAACCATCCTGAAGTATTTAAGAAATACTAAGGACCAGTGGCTTGTTTATGGTGAATCAGACTTGAGACTTATAGGGTTTACAGTCTCTAGTTTCCAGTCTGATCACGATGATAGCAAAAGTGTGTCAGATTTATTTTTACCCTTAATGGTGGGGCTATCTGCTGGAAAAGTTTCAAGCAGCACACAGTGGCTGATTTAGTTTGTGAGGCAGAGTATGTCGCTGTATCAGATGCTGCCAAAGAAGCGGTGTGGCTGAGAAAATTCATCACCGAGCTTGGAGTAGCACCCTCCCTTATTGGTCCAATTCTGCTCTACTGTGACAGCTCTGGAGCCATTGCTCAGGCGAAGGAACCAAAGGCACACCAGCGGATGAAGCATATTCTGCGCCGCTACCATCTCATCCGAGAAATTATGGATCGAGGTGACGTCGATCTTCAGAAGATCGACGGGAAGAAGAACCTGGCTGACCCATTCACTAAAGCCATTACGATGAAGGAGTTCGACAACTACAAGTCGAAGATGGGTATTAGATACTGCACCGATTGGCTTTAGGCCAAGTGGGAGATTGTTGGGAATAGTGTCCCAAAGCCAATCGTCAGCCTGTTGATGGTTGTGCTCATTTTTATATTTGTACATGAATTATGAATTAATAAAAATTATTTTTTTATTTTTCATCACCAAATGTTTCATCTTCTAATGAACTCCTATGTTGTGGTGAAGTCCTTAGGACTATTTAGACTCGACAAAGGAGGATTTATCGTTTAGTCTTTAAATCTGTTCGCGACCAAATGATACGTTGTTACCAAGGACGACAACGTTTATCAAGCATAGGTCATTGTGTGCCATATAGGTTGATTGTCCTCTTAACCAATGAGTGTGGAGACACTAGTATGGCATACAGATGAGATGTAAGGGTACATCTGCACTGAACATGACCAACTCCGGAGCTATTTCTGCTGTCAAGATTTGCTCCGATGGAATATGGGTATAAATATCCCTCCAACCTGAGACCGCCATGGTAATTTGCAAGCAACTCACTGCATTTAGGCACTGGACAATCTGAATTTTTAATTCAGTGATGGAAGGTTGCTGGGTGTAGTCAAGTACTTGACTTGTCGGTGCGTGTGTCAAGATGGGATTGACCACTCTAGTTTAGGAGCTGTGTACAGTCGTGTTTCAATTTAGCAAAACCTTGGCCAGGGTAGTCCTTGTGAGAAGTCACAGGACTGTTTGAGTTGAGCACGATTTGGATGATCTGATCAGGGTTGACAGTTTAACCCTGAGTCGTTCTAAACACAGGGGTCAAAAAGATGAATTATACAGTAACCATATTCATGTAGGTTCTGAGTGTTGCGATTGTGACTTTTCGACCTATCCGAACGTCGGCTACCATTGTTAGATGGTCACTTCGATTAGTACAGAAATTGGTTCCTGTGCTACCGGCTTAGGTTCGAACCTGTGGGGTCACACACATTAGAGGTTCCTATCTGATCTGATGGCTGGTGTAGAATCCTACATATTTGAGACTCAGTGATCGAGAATCAGGATTCTCTGATCATGAGTTCCACACATTATGGGTACCGGGGTCAAGAGTCCCACTGGTTGGGACTTTTCGATCAGGGTTACATATTGATGAATTCTGATGTCCGATTACCCATCGAATTTGGACTCAATATTTATGAGAGATTTTATTAGTGATTTGATCATTAATTAACTTAATTTGATTGAGTAATTATTTTTGGATCAAGTCCAATTGAATTGGATTCAGTTGGGTTTGACCCGATTAGGTTAAGAGTTGACCTAATCGTCGAGATGGTTTGGTCCCTGATTTGATCAGGGGGTTGGGCTTAGTCAATTCTTGATTTGATTAGGATTTTATTGAGCCTAATTAAGCCTAATTAAGTTAGGTTTAAATTAGTCTAATTGGACCTAACTTATTTGGTTCAATTAGGTTGGTTTAAATAATTAAACCATCTTGACCCAATCTCCATGCGCCACCTCACTTCCATTGCACCCATTTGAATTCATGAGAAGGAACTTCTCATGAATTTTTTCTTCATGCCAAGCCCTCTCCACGCCCACTTTAATGTGTCAAATGAATGGATAAGGATGATTGGTTAGCCATTCAAATTCAAAATAAAGTTTGAATTTGAATGGGCAATCAATCTTTGCACCTTATCCCTTTTTTTACGCCCCATTTATTACATGAGAAAAGGTTTCTCATGAAATCACTCTATGCACAATTTAAGTCATGCCTCACACCTTTAGTGGATAAGGGATGAGTTGGTGTCCATTTGAATTCAAAATTTGATTTGAATTTAAATGTGCAATTACTCATCTTTATCTTTTCTTTTGGATAAGACATTTGACGTTGTTATAAAAGGAGGAGAAGAGTGGGGCGTGCAAAAAAAAAAAAAAGAAGAATATTTTTTTGGAGAAAAATTTTCGGGCGTGAGAAGTCTTGTGCATGAGAAGGAAGTCCATATCCTTCCAAGAGAAAAAGAAATAAAATAAAGAAAAGTGGGTGCAAGGTTTCTGGTGAGTTCCCTAGAGTTTTAGCCTGGGGTTCGAGAAGTGAGAAGGTGAGCTACGAGTGTCGTGAGCCTACAAATTTTAGAGAGATCTTCAACATCCTCTCAAGCATGTCTGTTGATGATCTAGAGCATTCAAAAAATCGACAGACATCGATCGAAGGAGTTCGATCAGCATCGGCCATCAAAAGGGCTCTACAACGAGCTAGCACTCGTGAGGAGTCGATCAGACTGGGAGCTTCGTGTGGATGATCTGCAGAGGCTAGACATGCTGTGTGGCTGTGTCGCGACAATCAAACTCTTCCAACGGTGATCAGATTGTGGTGATCTACTATCCGCACAAAGGTATTGTGTTCTGAACACATTACAGTAAAGTGTTTACTGTTCGAATTTGAATTTCAAATTTAAATGCATGCATGTTATATATTATATTTAGATCCTAGTGTAGGGTAAATTTATGTTAATTAATTAGATTAATTAATATTTTTTCACTATAAAATCATAATTTTAAAAAAGTTTTAAAATTAACATTTTACCCCTACACTGAATTTTTTCTACAATAAAACCACACCCAACTCCTTTAATGTGAAGACCCCTCTCTAATTTCTTTCTTACATGCATAAAAGAAAATAAAATCTCTTTATTTTGGCATGTAAGGAGGTTAGGGTGAAGAGTCCGATATTGTTTGGACATTCCTTATTTTGTCGCCCCCTCTTACAAAACCAATGCCCAAAAATGTGTGATAATCCAACCAAAATTTTTCATGGTAAATTAGATCTCCATCTGATTTTCCATGCCATAAAATTCTCCTTTTATTGCACAAAAAAAAGGGAATAAAAGGAAGTGGGTAGCAAGGCATATAGATAAGGTCAAACTTTATCCAATATGGTAACCATTTCAAATCATATTTGAACCTACCATAAAGATTAGATCTTATCCAATTTTGGACATGAGAAAGGGAGGACAGAACACTCTTTTGTGTGGAGAAAACATCATGCAAAACCTTTTAGCATGGAGAAAAGATGGGCAACCAAAGTATGTGGCGCAAGGGAAGGAGAGTCCAATCTTTTATGGACTCTTGGTTTCCTTATTTGACTCCAAACCAAATCACATCGGTTTCTTTATTTGACTCCAACACAATCTAATTAGGCTTATAAATTTTTTATCAAATCTTAATCTAATTAGAAATTGATTGAACCAAAATTTTGATCAAATTAGGGACAATTCTTCCTTAGAGAATAGGTCATCTCATAACCTAATCGAATCAAACCTAATTGAATCAAAATCAATTAGATTTTATCTAATCCTCTTTGCTTAATCAAGTTGAACTAATTAACAATCTAATTATTAATTAATTCTTTATTAATTTATTAACACTCAGTAAATTAATTTATTATAATTTTTGTATAAGGTTAACCATCAATCAAATTGATGATTAAACCCTTAAACGATTCTCAATCGTTGATCAACCATATGATAAATCAGAACCTTCTTTTGAGTGTGATGCCATAGATTCAAACCTAAGCTGGTAGCACAGGAATAGATTTTTGAACCAATCGATGTAACCATCTAGCAATGAGATCCGACATTTGGATAGGTTGAATGATGGTGAAGCAACATTCAAGAACCTACTTACCATATAATTTATCCCTTTGACCCTAATGCTCAAGGAGGACCTAGGGTTTAACTGCCAACCCTAGATAAATCATCCATATTATATTTTAATTTTTCAAATCCATCACATAGATTACTTGGATCCAGATTTTACTAAATTGAAATACATTGATACATTAACTTCTACTAATTCGGAGAGGTCAATCTCATCTTGACTCATGCACTGACTTGACAATTATTTGATTACATCCAGAAATCTTTCATTTTTGAGTTAGAAATTTAGGTAGTCTGGCACCAAAGTACAGTGAGTTGCTTGCAAGTCACCTTGGTGATCTCAGATCAGAGGCATACTTATATCCATACCCTTCGTGAGCTACTCTTGATAGCAGAATACTCTGCAGTTGGTTACGTTCAGTAACGATGTACTCCTACATCTCACCTGCATGCCATACCAATATCTTCACTTCATTTAGTTACGAGGATATATAATCAATGCATATGACACAGAATGACCTATACTTGATGTCTCTATCATCCTAGTAATAGCATATCATTTGATCGCAAATAAGTTTAAGGACTATACGATAAATCCTCCTTTATAGATCAAAGTAATTTTAAAGACTTCATCCAATACAGAAGTTCGTTAGAAGATGTAACCTTATGATGAAAAAGGTCAAATAATTTTTATTATTGATCAAGTCATATATATTTATAATTAGAATAATCATCAAACAATTAGTTTTAGGACATATTTTTCAATAGTAGGGCTATTCTCAGTGCTATTTGTTCTCTAATAACTATCCACACTCGTCACTCAGTATCTCTACATTGTAGATCAGAGACTCATCTATCCTGAAAGAAGTAATCTATGTGCTAGTCTATCTGGATCGATTATCATCCTCATGATGATACTATGATCAGAAGTATTTAAGAATTATATACATATCTCTAATTCTCAATACTTTGAGAATATGTATCAAAATATTAATTTCATGGATGATTCAAGGACACAACACACTTGAATAAAAATTAAACTTATCCTTTAATTGATCAAATCAATATATTAAGTATAAAATTGTGTCCTAGATTTATTATAATGTGTCAGCCATATTAGCTTCTAGGACATACATCTAACAATCTCCCACTTGGACTAAAGCCAATTGGCCACTAATCTAAGTCCCATATTCTCAAGATGGACTTCCATCTTTGACTGGCTCAATTGCTTTGTCAAGGGGTCTTCCACGTTATCCGCGGAGTCTACTCTTTACACCTCGATATTTTCTGCAGTAGTCACGTATATTGCTGCTCTATGTGCTTGGACTTCTGATGAGACCTAGGCTCCTTAGCGAGCACTATAGCACCGTTGTCTTTGCAGTACATTGTCATAGCATCTAATGGTATGACATCTAGTTCTGCAATTAATATTAAAATCAGATTTCATCCTACACATCTATAGCATACTCAACTTCTATTGATCGGTTGTTTGGAACCTTTCCAATATACCAAACCAATATTGCATAAGACTACACCCTGATGTGGACATTTTATCATCAGCATCCATGTATCCTCCCACTCCTAACTCTGTTCATTCTCTAAAGATCAAGAATAAATCCTTAGTCTTTCTCAAGTACTTAAGGATATTTTCACAGCAATCCAACACTCCTAGTCTGGATTCAATTGATATCTACTCATGATACTTACGGTAATGGCCCTATCAGATTGAGTACATAGCATAGCATACTCCTATGTCCAAGAGATAGAAGTTCTCTTTTAGAGTTTTCTATGTTGAACCTCTTCAGCACTTTCTCTATATACAGTTTTTGTGATAGCCTTAGCATCCTTATAGATCTATCCCTATAGACCTTTATTCCAACAATATAGGATATTTTTTCTAAGTCTTTTATGGAGAATTCCTTGGACAACCATCTTTTGACCGTGGTCAGTATGGGAATATCATTCTCAATGAGAAGAATATCATCCATGTACAATATGAAAAATGTTATTATGCTCCCACTGATCCTTTTGTATACACAAAGTTCCTCTTCATTCTTGATGAAACCAAATGATTTGATTGTATTATCAAAATGAAGATTCCAACTCTGAGAAGCTTGCTTTAATCTGTATATGGACTTTTGCAGCTTGCAGATTCTGTGATCACCATCACCTGATGTGAAATTCAAAAGCTGCTCCATATAGATATCTTCCTCAAGATATCCATTTAGGAAAGCAGTTTTCACATCCATCTACCAGATTTCATAATCGTAATAAGCTGCAATAGCAAGCAGAGTATGGATGGATTTCAGTATGGCTATGGACGAGAAGATTTTCTGATAGTCAATGCCCTCGCGCTAACTATAACCTTTTATCAGGAGCCTAGCTTTATAGGTCTCTACCTTACCATCAGTACCTATTTTTCTTTTGTAGATTCATTTAGACCCAATGGGTACTATACCCTCGAGTGTATCCACTAAGGTCCATACTTGGTTCGAGTGCATCGAGTCAATTTCTGATTTTATTATATCTAACCATTTCTCAGAATCGATGTCAGATATCGCCTTGTCAAAGGTATTAAGATCATCATCATGACCCTTATCTCCCATAAAAAATATTTTCTTTACTTCCTCCGTAAGCATACCCATGTACCTTTTAGGAGGTCGGGAGATCTTGCTAGATCTATGAGGTGATAGAGGAATATCAACTACTGGCTCGTGAATAATGGGTTTCTGAGGATTTATAACTTTTTGCTCTTCAGAGACCTTCTCTTCAAGCTCAACTAACCTCCCACTGCCACCATCCTAGATAAATTATTTTTCTAAGAATATAGCATTCTAACTCACAATCACATTGTGATCTTGTGGAAAGTAGAAGTAGTATCCCATTGATTCTTTTGGATACCCTATAAAGCGAGCTATTATAGATCTATCCTCTTATTTATCAATCATCTATCTCTTGACATAGGCCGAACATCCCCAAGTCTTAAGATAACCTAGACTCAGCTTCTTATCGTACCATATTTCATATGGTGTGGTAGGAATAAATTTTGATGGAACCCTATTCAACAAGTGAATTACAGTTAATAAGGCATGTCTTCAAAGATATAAGGAAAATCATTGAAGCTCATCATGGATCTGACCATATCTAATAGGATCCTATTCCTCCTTTCGGATACCCCGTTAAGCAGAGTATTCCGAGAGAAGTCCATTAAGAGATTGTGCCATTATCCTTAAGATATCCCAGAGATTTTTAACTAAGATATTCATCTTCTCGATCAGATCAAAGAATCTTAATGGGTTTGCCTATTTATTTTTCTACTTCACTTCTGAATTTCTTAAATTTTTCAAAAGCTTCAGACTTGTGTTTCATCAGATATACATACCCGTATCGAGATAGATCATCAGTAAAGATGATGAAATAGCAATAACCATCCCTGACTTGCACATCAAATGACCTACACACATCGGTGTGTACTAGGATAAGTAACTCGATGGCCCTTTCTCCATGTCTTACAAAGGATAACTTGATTATTTTTTCTCAAAGGCAAGATTCACAAGTTGGGTACAACTCTTGATCAAGAGAGCTAAGGATCTCATCCTTTTCTAACTTGTTTATCCTATCCTCTCCAATATGGCCTAGTCTATGATGCCACAAATATTTTTAGTTAATTTCATCTCTAGATCTCTTTTGACCTATAGCACTCATTATTTACTTATTCAAATTCACATTCATATCAACATGCAAGTGATATAGACTGTCAATTAAAAGACACATACAATCAATTTATTTCATAAATAAATAGAACAAAAATATTTATTGAAATTAAATTCAAAACCATCCTGTGCTAGTATAGACACAGAAATCAAATTCCAACTAGCTACAGGAATAAAATAATAATCTTTTAAATCTAACCTAAATCTCGATGGTAATCAAAGAGGATAAGTGCTAACGACTTCTGTAGTAACTTTTGCTCCATTATCGATTCGAAAGATCATGTCACCTTTTCTTAACCTTCTATTTTTTATTAAATCCTTCATTGAGGTACATATATGAGCACTCGAACCAGAGTCCAATATCTAACTAGAAGTAGAAGAAATCGAAAGGTTAGATTCAATTACGAGCATATCTTCTGAAGGTTTATCACCCTTCTTGATCTTTAGGCTCTTCAGATAGAGTGGATAGTTCCTCCTCCATTGGCCGTCAGCATCATAGTGGAAATACTTTCCCTTTACTTTAGCCTTCTTTAGAACATTCTTCTTTAGCTTCCTCTCTTTCTTTTGCTTCTTAGCAGATTTATTCTTCTTCTTCCAATCAAACTTTCTTTGATTGAAAAAGTTCACTCCATAGTGAGAATAGTACCCTTTGAACTCTTCAAGATTCCTTCTGTAGTGACCAATATGTTGACCAATTCGGGTACAGTGCAATCAAATTTATTTATATAAAAATTTATAATAAATTGACTATATGAACTCGTAAGGGATTGAAGGATCAAATCCATCTGTAATTCTTTTTGCATATCAAGCCCGAGCTTCTCAAGCTCCTCAATGCCCTTGATCACTGTCATACAGTGCTCACAAACTGACTGCCCTTCACGCATCTTCAGATTGAAGAGTCTTTTGGATACTTCGAAGCATGCTGTACAGCTCTGCTCATCATACAACCTTGTAGATGAGTGATCATAGCCCTAGTAGTGGGCATATGCTCATGCTGGCTTTGTAACTCATTTGATATAAATGCTAACACATAGCACTTGATCCAACTGTCTTCATCCGTCCACTTTTCATAAGCAGTTCTTTGCTCAATAGTAGGATGGTTTGGTAACACTAGGAGTTTCTAGTTGAGTACATGTCCTAGCTTTTCAGAAGTCAGGACAATCCTGAGGTTTCTTAGCCAGTCTTTATAGTTTGTTCTAATCAAATGATTGGATTTAAGGATGCAGGCTAGAGGGTTTGAGGTTGATATTATTTAACTGCAACAGTAGAGATTCAAGTTAGATTTTTGTACTAAAAAATTTATATTTGCTCTAAAGATTTTAAGATGCAAACAATGATCCCTGCTAGTTTTTCAAATCCCTCCACTCCCCAGATGGAAAATGAAAACTCTGATGCGATAATTGGATTCCTAAGGAGTACTACGGTCCCACTGATGCTATATACCTCATCTAACAGTTATTGATAACATGCATACCGATGTGTGAAAACATATTACCCAGATGCTTCCCTAAGAAATTTAATTTTTAAGTCATGTAGGCTTACCTAACAGTTATTAACCACACTTCTTAGTTAAGCCCGACCCACCATTCTGAAGGGAAGGAAAACAGTTTCTTCTCTGAAGGCCCAGGTTGCATCTGAAAATTTTTCTATTCTTTTACATGATTAAGGATCAAATCTTTATCTAAATCATAGTGAAACCAAGATCAAATCTTAAATTATCTGATATAAACCTTCACAGAGGCCTAGATGTGCAGATCCTCTACTTCACATGTACGTCAGATGCCGTAGGAAAGCAGGATGAACTCCAATCCAATTGCCTTCACAACTCAATCAATTGAGGGATGAGATTTGCTAGTGTGATACCTTACACCAACAGATGGGATGCCCAAGAAGGATCCACATCCAAGAAGAGGAGGCGGCAACAAAGAGAGAGATGTAGGAGAAGATGAAGGACCTCTCTCTTCACATGCCTCTCTCCCTCTTTCTCTCTTCTCTCAATCTGATTTGTTTGCTATGCATCTATAGGTAGAGACCCTCTCTATTTATAGATGATTCACATGACCCAATGAGTGTAGGACTCCTAACTCAAATCTAATTTGAATTGGTCCAATACTCATGAAAGAAAGATTCCTACATGAGATAGAATTACTATCACTTATGACATCCACTTTGCACCCACTCCCACACCCACTTGGGACACCCCAAATAAGCATTAAACCAGGTTTTAGTCATCCCACATGAGAGCAAAATCCTAGTGCAAGTGGGAATACTCGTATCTCATCAAAACAGATCTAATTCGAATCTAATTCGAAACTGGTTTGAAATAATTTCAAAAGGCTGTCAATCCCAAAATTTTTAGGACTTTTACACCAAGTCTAACTTGGATTTTTGGACCCAATTAAGACTAATTAATTTAGATCTAATCTAAAATTAATCAGTAATAAAATTCAATCTTTCATATACTCCATGGATCATAGATCAGAAACTGTTCATCTCCGAGATCGAACCTGAACCTTTGTGTAGTGCTAGCTAGACATAGTCAACTCTTCAATCTCGTTTGACCTATAACTTAATTCTCAATCAAGTTAGCTTATATGTTCAATTAAGTCAAGTACTTCCAAATTAGATATATAAACATAGACCAATTTCTTCCTACTTTATCTAACTTATGTATGTGACTCCATAGGTTCAAACACTAAAATGGTAGCACAGAAATCAATTTCTACACTAATTGAGATACCATCTAGAAATGGATC
The DNA here is from genome assembly GCF_000442705.2 of Elaeis guineensis. Lineage (NCBI taxonomy): Eukaryota > Viridiplantae > Streptophyta > Magnoliopsida > Arecales > Arecaceae > Elaeis > Elaeis guineensis. The sequence goes on from NC_025993.2 coordinate 53,611,126, forward strand.
CCGACATCCAGATAGGTCGAATTATCACAAAGGAATATTTCAGAATCCATACACATGGTTACCGCATAATTCATCCTTTTAGCCCTGAATGCTCTAGGATAGTCTCAGGTTAACTGTCAACCGAGATTGCTTCATCCATATTGTATTTCAATCTTTCAAATCCATCTCATGGATTACCCTGATCAAAATTTTGCTAAATTGAAATACAGCGATACATAAACTCTAATAGTTTGGAGGGATCAGTCCCATCTTGATCCACACACAGGCTTCGCAAGTACTTGATTGTACCCAATAGCCTTCCGTCATTGCATTAGAAATCTAGATAGTCTGACACCAAAGCACAGTGAGTTGCTTGCAAATCACTATAGTGATCTCAGGTCTGAAGGACACTTATACCCATGTGTTTCGTGAGTAGCTCTTGACAGCAGAATACTCCGCAGGTGAGTCACTTATTGAGTGACGATGTACTCTTATATCTCACCTGTATGCCATACCAGTGTCACCACACTCCTTGGTTAAGAGGACAACCAACCCATATGGCACACAATGATCTCCACTCGATAAACATCATCATCCTGTAATAACGTATCATTTGATCGCGAACATATTTAAGAACTGTACGATAAATCCTCTCTTTATCGTACACTAGCATAATTCTAAGGACTTCATCACAGTACAAAAGTTCAAAGAAAATATAATTTTATGATAAAAAATATCAAAATAACTTTTATTCGATAATCAATAATTCATATACAAGGATGAACTCAGTCATCACACGATTTATTTTAGAATACAATTTCCAACAACTCTCACTTAGACTAAAATCAATCGAGGTAGTATCTTAGACCCATCTTCCATTTAAAATTATCAAACTCTTTGATCCCGAGAGCTTTAGTGAAGGAATCAGCTAGGTTATCCTTTCCATCGATCTTCTGAAGTTCGACGTCACCACAGTTCATGATCTTTCGCACCAGGTGATAGCGGTGCAGAATATGTTGCAACATCCGATGCAGCAATATATTCTACTTCGCATACAGAATCGGCTATAGTATGTTGCCTGAAACTCTTCTAGCAAACAGCTCCTCCATTCAGAGTAAAGACGTAGCCCGACATGCTTCTGCTATCATCACAGTCTGACGAAAAACTAAAATCAGTATATCCCACAAGTTTAAGATCAGTGTCTCCACAGATAAGCTATTGGTCTTTAGTATTTCTTAAATACTTAAGAATTGCTTTCACAATCTTTCAATGCTTCTCTCCCAAATCAGACTGGTATCTACTCACTACCCCTAGTGAATAGGCCACATCCAATCTCATACATGTCATAGCATACATGATAGATCTCACTACCGAAGCATATAGTATTTTACTCATGTGCTCTCTATCCTCAGGAGTTGTCGGACAATCTTTCTTGAAAAGAGTAATCCCATGGCCTATCAAAAGATAATCTTTCTTGAAATTATCCATGTCGAACCACTTCAATGTAGGAACCAGATCTAGGGTTTCAGGGTTAGATCTTGAAAAAGAGGGTTAGATCTTGAAACTTTTTCAAGATCATACAGCGGAAGACTAAAATAAATCAAAATTTATTTTTTAAAATCAAAAAATCCCTAGATCTAAGATCCTATTACATGATTATTACATAGCATTAAATCAAAAATTAAAATATATATAAATATAGTATGAACTACATGTTGATCATATCAACATGTTTCTATACTAGCTACATCTAATGTATGTATTAAACAATAGATCAGATCTATTACCTTGCAAGTTAGACATTCTAACCTTGCTGATCTGGGCTTGAAGATGATGTTGCAAGCCACACACGCGTCCGGCCTCTAGGAGTCGTCCACACGAGCCCACGAATCTCAATCAGAAGTCCTGCTTCAGGAAATCAGCACAGTATGCTAGTACTGCGCTGATCCTTCTTTGATGGTTGATCAGGTGCCTCTTTCTTCTTGATTTGGACTCTTCCAAAGATGAAAAGCAGAAGGAGGAGTTTTAGATCTGAGACACTCTCAGGAAACTCAAGATGGAGGGAGGAAAGATGTGAAAACAAAAACCCAAGAAGAAGACCCTCTTCTTCTTCACATTTTTCTCTCTAGATACCTAAACTTGCATCTTTTATATCTCCATGACCCAAAGGTATTTCTCTCTAATTTTTGGATGGAGCAAAGGTCTCACAAATCTCTAATCTATTCTAAAATTTCACAAAGAAACTCATCTTGTATAGAGAGATATGATAGAGTCCTTGTCTAGATCAAACACCTAGTCAAGGCTTATCCAAACATGGCAAGTTAAGGGACGCCCAACTCTTGAGCACCTCCTTCATATTTTCGTGTATAGATTAACAGAAAAGGGTGCATAATGTATACCCTAAAAGTCACAAAAATTCCAAAAAAAATTTGAATAAATTCGATGCAAAATTGAAAGAGTTTTGGATTTCTAAAACTCTATCTCATAGAATTCGAAATCCAAACTTATTCCTTTTAGATTTGATCCAAACCACCTTCCATGTAAGAAAGAAGAGAGGAGACCTTTTGTGAATGTGGGAGAGATCTGAGAGAGGGCTTTTGTCATACAAAATAAGTGGAGATTGACGTTGAATAAGAGAGAGGGCGAGGAGAAGGCTTATGTGGCGCAAGGTGGAATCCTAGTCTTACTAGGATTCTGTCTTATGACTTGTTTTAATTTGGTTTCCCAAACCAAATCAAATTAAAATTAGATCAACCCAATTAAAATAGGTCTTAACCCAATTAAGAACCTAATTTAATCAGATTAAATTAGATTTAAATCTGATTTAATTTTCTAATCAAATTAGAAATTAGATTGACCCAAGTCCTAGTTGAACTAGGACTAGTTTTTCCTTGCACTTGGCTTATCCAATAAATCAATTGGACTTGATCCAATCAAGCCCAAAATAAATCTAATTAAATCATATTTAATTAGACTTAATCTCAGCCCATTGGCTTAATCAAATTAAGCCAATTAGCAATCGAATTGCTAATCGATCCTCCTGCAATACTTGCACTGGGTTAAATGTCAATCGTATTGATCATTTAACCCTAGAATGATTCTTAATCGTTGATCAACCATCTGATCGGATCATGAACTCTAATGTGTGTGACCTCATAGGTTCGAACCTAAGCCGGTAGAATAGGAATAAATTCCTATACCAATCGAAGTGACCATCTAGCAATGGTACCCGACGACTGGATAGGTCGAATGTGTAGAACAACATCCTTAGAACCCATGCGGATATAGTTTTCATATAATTCATCCCCTTGACCAAAATGATCATAGGACACCCCAGAGCTCAACTATCAACTCTGATCAGGTTGTCCACATTGTATTTCAAAATATCAAATCCATCTAATGGATTACCCTGGCCAAGGTTTTGCTAAATTGAAATACAGCGACTCATTCTTCTCCAACTCTTGGAGTGGTCAATCCCATCTCGATCACACTCTGACTTCGCAAGTACTTGACTGTGCCCAGAAGCCTTCCATCCCTGAATTAGAAATTCAATTAGTTCAGTACCAAAGCACAGTGAGTTGCTTGCAAGTCACTGAGGCGATCTCAGGTCTAAGGGACACTTATACCTATATCCCATCAGAGATATTCTCGACAGTAGAATACTCTGGAGTTGGTCACGTTCAATGATGATGTACCCTTATATCTCACCTGTATGCCATACCAGTGTCTCCACACTCCTTGGTTAAGAGGACAACCAACCCATATGGCCTACAGCGACCTATGCTCGATAGAAGCTGTCGTCCTTATTAACAGCCTATCATTTGGTCGTGAACAGTTTTAAGGACTAATCGATAAATCCTCTCTTTATCGAACTTAAATAGTCCTAAGGACTTCATCATAACAACGGAGTTCATTAGAAGATGAAAGCTTATGATGAAAATGCCAAATATATTTTATTTATTAACAACTCAATTACATTACTTGGTTGCTCAACCGTCAACAGCTTGACGATTGGTTTTTTGGGACACATTTCCCAACAACTCTCACTTGTCCTAAAGCCACTCGGCACAGTATCTAATACCCATCTTCGACTTGTGGTTGTCGAACTCTTTTATTGCCAGGGCTTTAGTGAAGGAGTCGGCTAGGTTCTCTTTTCCGTCGATCTTTTGAAGGTCGACGTCACCTCGATCCACGATCTCCCAGACCAGGTGGAAGCGGCGCAAGATATGCTTCGTCCACTGATGTGCTTTGGGTTCCTTCGCCTGAGCTATGGCACCAGTGCTGTCACAATAGAGCAGGACCGGACCATCGAGGGAGGGTGCTACTCCGAGCTCATTGATGAATTTCCTCAGCCACACAGCTTCCTTCGCGGCATCTGATGCTGCGATATACTCCGCTTCACAAACAGAGTCTGCCACAGATGCTGCTTGGAACTCTTCCAGCAGATGGCTCCACCATTCAGAGTAAAGATATAACCCGACACGCTCCTGCTGTCATCATGGTCAGATTGGAAGCTGGAGTCTGTGAACCCCACAAGTTTCAGATCTGACTCGCCATAAACCAACCATTGGTCCTTAGTATTTCTCAAATACTTAAGGATGGCTTTAACCACTTTCCAGTGATTTTCTCCAGGATCAGATTGGTATCTACTCACTACTCCTAGTGAGTATGCCACATCTGATCTTGTACATGTCATGGCGTACATGATAGATCCCACGGCTGAAGCATATGGGACTCTACTCATACGCTCTCTCTCTTCAGGAGTTGTCGGACAATCCTTCTTAGAGAGAGAAATTCCATGGCCTATCGGTAGATAGCCCTTCTTGGAATTCTCCATGCTGAACCTCTTCAGCACAGTGTGTATGTACATGGACTGGGATAACCCAAGCATCCTTTTAGATCTATCCCTATAGATCTTCATCCCTAGGATGTAGGATGCTTCACCCAAGTCCTTCATGGAGAACTGTGATGACAACCAAACTTTTATTCCCTGTAGTGCGGGGATGTCATTCCCGATTAAGAGAATGTCATCCACGTACAAGACAAGGAATACCACAACTGGACCATTTGCCCATTTATAGATGTAGGGCTCTTCTCCATTCTTAATGAAGCCATACGTTTTGATCACCTTATCAAAATGCATGTTCCAACTCCGAGATGCTTGCTTCAGTCCATAAATGGATCTCTGAAGCTTGCACACCTTGGACTCATCTGTGGATGTAAACCCTTCAGGTTGTATCATATACACCTCTTCAGTCAGCTCTCCATTCAGGAAAGCTGTCTTTACATCCATCTGCCAGATCTCATAATCCAGATGGACAGCTATTGCAAACATTATCCGAATAGATTTGAGTATTGCCACAGGGGAAAACGTCTCGTCATAGTCAATACCATAACGTTGACGATACCCCTTGGCAACCAGACGGGCTTTATAGGTCTCTACCTTTCCGTCTGCGCCCCTCTTTCTTTTGAAGACCCATTTACACCCAATGGGTTTAACCCCTTTAGGTGGGTCAACCAATGTCCATACATCGTTGACCTTCATGGACTTCATTTCGGATTTCATGGCTTTAAGCCATTTCTCAGAATCAGGTCTCTGCATAGTATCCATATAGGTGATCGGATCCTCATTATTCTCATCAAGTTTGATGGGATCACCATCCCGGACCAAGAAAACCATAGTATCTGTCCGGCTGACGCGGTACTCTACCGGATCGCCTTAATGGTACAGGTATATTGGGCTCCGGATCTGATCTAATCATATCCGAATCAGGTTCAGCTATTGGTGTCGGTCCTTCTATCTGTTGAACTTCATCAAGTTCAACCTTAGAGGCAACAGTTCCTTCACCAAGGAACTCCTTTACTAAAAAGATTGCCTTAAGGCTGACGAACACCTTTTGTTCATCAGCATGGTAGAAAAAATATGCTTTTGTCTCTTTGGGGTACCCTATGAATGAGCATTTGTCAGACCTAGGTCCAAGTTTGTCTGTGACTAATCGTTTGACATAGGTCAGGCACCCCCAGACCCTAAGGTGTGAAAGTACTGGCTTACACCCTGTCCATATCTCTTATGGAGTCTTAATTACAGACTGTAGGAACCAGATCTAGGGTTTCAGGGTTAGATCTTGAAAAAGAGGGTTAGATCTTGAAACTTTTTCAAGATCATACAGCGAAAAACTAAAATAAATCAAAATTTATTTTCTAAGATCAGAAAATCCCTAGATCTAAGATCTTATTACATGATTATTACATGGCATTAAATCAAAAATTAAAATATATAAATATAGCATGAACTACATGTTGATCATATCAACATGTTTCTATACTACATCTAATGTATGTATTAAACAATAGATCAGATCTATTACCTTGCAAGTTAGATATTCTAACCTTGCTGATCTGGGCTTGAGGATGATGTTGCAAGCCGCACATGCGTCCGACCTCTAGGAGTCATCCACACGAGCCCACGAATCTTGATCAGAAGTCCTGCTTCAGGAAATCAGCACAGTATGCTAGTACTGCGCTGATCCTTCTTTGATGGTTGATCAAGTGCCTCCTTCTTCTTGATTTGGACTCTTCCAAAGATGGAAAGTAGAAGGAGAAGTTTCATATCTGAGATGCTCTCAGGAAACTCAAGATGGAAGGAGGAAAGATATGAAAATAAAAACCCTAGAAGAAGACCCTCTTCTTCTTCACATTTTTCTCTCTAGACACCCAAATTTGCATCTTTTATATCTCCACGACCCAAAGGTATTTCTCTCTAATTTTTGGATGGCAGAAAGGTCTCTTAAATATATATATCCCCTTAAAATTTCATGAAGAAACTCATCCTATATAGAGATATATGATAGAGTCCTTATCTAGGTCAAACACCTAGTCAAGGCTTATCCAAACATGGCAAGTAAAGGGACGCCCAACTCTTGAGCACCTCCTTCATATTTTCGTGGATGGATCATCAGAAAAGGGTGCACAATATAAACCCTAAAAGCCACGAAAATTCCAAAAACAATTTGGATAAATTCGGTGCAAAATTGAAAGAGTTTTGGATTTCTAAAACTCTATCTCATAGAATTCGAAATCCAAACTTATTCCTTTTAGATTTGATCCAAACCACCTTCCATGTAAGAAAGAAGAGAGGAGACCTTTTGTGAATGTGGGAGAGATCTGGGAGAGGGCTTTTGTCACACAAAATAAGTGGAGATTGGTGTTGAATAAGAGAGAGGGCGTGGAGAAGGTTTATGTGGCGCAAGGTGGAATCCTAGTCCTACTAGGATTCTGTCTCATAACTTGTTTTAATTTGGTTTCCCAAACCAAATTAAATCAAAATTAGATCAACCTAATTAAAATAGGTCTTAACCCAATTAAGAACCTAATTTATTCAGATTAAATTATATTTAAATCTGATTTAATTTTCTAATTAAATTAGAAATTAGATTGACCCAAGTCCTAGTTGAACTAGGACTAGTTTTTCCTTGCACTTGGCTTATCCAATAAACCAATTGGACTTGATCCAATCAAGCCCAAACTAAATATAATTAAATCATATTTAATTAGACTTAATCTCATCCCATTGGCTTAATCAAATTAAGCCGATTAGCAATCAAATTGCTAATCGATCCTCCTGCAACACTTGCACTGGGTTAAATATCAATCGTATTGATCATCTAACCCTAGAACGATTCTTAATCATTGATCAACCATCTGATCGGATCATGAACTCTAATGTGTGTGACCTCATAGGTCCGAACCTAAGTCGATAGCATAGGAACAAATTCCTATACCAATCGAAGTGACCATCTAGCAATGGTACCCGATGACCGGATAGGTCGAATGTGTAGAACAACATCCTTAGAACCCATGCGGATATAGTTTTCATATAATTCATCCCCTTGACCAAAATGATCATAGGACACCCCAGAGTTTAACTGTCAACTCTGATCAGGTTGTCCACATTGTATTTCAAAATATCAAATCCATCTGATGGATTACCCTGGCCAAGGTTTTGCTAAATTGAAATACAGCGACTCATTCTTCTCCAACTCTTGGAGTGGTCAATCCCATCTCGATCACACTCTGACTTCGCAAGTACTTGACTATGCCCAGAAGCCTTCCGTCTCTGAATTAGAAATTCAGTTAGTCCAGTACCAAAGCACAGTGAGTTGCTTGCAAGTCACTGAGGCGATCTCAAGTCTAATGGACACTTATACCTATATCCCATCAGAGACATTCTCGACAGCAGAATGCTCTGGAGTTGGTCACGTTCAATGATGATGTACCCTTACATCTCACCTGTATGCCATACCAGTGTCTCCACACTCCTTGGTTAAGGGGACAACCAACCCATATGGCCTACAGCGACCTATGCTCGATAGAAGCTGTCGTCCTTATTAACAGCCTATCATTTGGTCGTGAACAGTTTTAAGGACTAATCGATAAATCCTCTCTTTATCGAACCTAAATAGTCCTAAGGACTTCATCATAACAACGGAGTTCATTAGAAGATGAAAGCTTATGATGAAGATGCCAAATATATTTTATTTATTAACAAATCAATTACAACACTTGGTTGCTCAACCGTCAACAACTTGACGATTGGCTTTTTGGGATACATTTCCCAACAACTCCCACTCATCCTAAAGCCACTCGGCACAGTATCTAATACCCATCTTCGACTTGTGGTTGTCGAACTCCTTTATTGCCAAGGCTTTAGTGAAGGAGTCGGCTAGGTTCTCCTTTCCGTCGATCTTCTGAAGGTCGATGTCACCTCGATCCAC